>NC_139029.1:35346794-35876812 GCF_964662115.1 Mustela nivalis
GTCCTTCAGTGCCTTCTCTAGGAAGTTAGCACAAAATCTTTGTTCACTGTGTTCTCTCCCTGCCTCATGCTTACCCATCTCCCAGACAACGTCAGCCCCTGCAGATAGGACAGCGGGTGGTCCTCACTGGCTCTCTCGTGTCTGGCATAGAGTCTGCCACAAGGCAGGCCTTTAATAAACACTGTTGAGTTTGTATGGAGCAGATGGAGATGGGGCAGGGATGGGGATGGGAGTGGTCAGGGTCCGAGGCATTGCACTGACTTGTTCTGGGACTTGAGGTGCATCTCTTCTCTGTCTGGAACTCCATATCCAAAACTGTAAAGAAGGCGTACTGTGGACTAAAGCAGTGGTTTAAGAACTGGAAGGCAAAATACCTCTCAGTGACTCCATTTTAGAGCAGTTGTACTTTCAGTATCCACAGACTCAAAACGTTACAATGTGGGTATTTGCCCATCACAGCAGCACCGATCTCCATTTGGAAAGCCTTCATCCTTATGTGTGAGACACAGTGTCTGTCCCCTTGACAGACAGCTCTGGGGGCCACGTGGTTTCCAGATGTTTTCCTTGGGCTCAGGAGCCCACAGGCTGGGAAGCCCGGCCTGGGGCATCGCAGAGTTCCTTGGGCACCACGGGCTTATGTGTCCGGCAGCTGGACCTTTAGCTCAGGGTCACGTAGCAAGTAGCGGTGCATTCAGACTCACTCTTCTCCCACCCAGACTTCTTCGGCTCAGCCAGCCTGGCCGATGGCACCAGTCCCCCAGCGACCCTGGAAATGAGAAGCAGGGAGGCCTATGAGCCCTGAGGTTGCCCTGGGTGGGGGATGAGGTAGATGGCGGAACACAGATGCTGACAGCCCGAAATGACAGGGAACATACTTCAGATGCCGGGGGCGTGGTTTAGGAGCGGCTGGAATTACACCCTCAGGGCTGAGCCAAGAAGTTGTCTGAGTCTGAGCCTGAACCCAGCCTGGACACTGCAGGGGCAGGGACCGCGTGGGGGGTCCCGGCCCAGGGCTGCAGAGCTGAGCAGAGAGGCAGGGGAGGCACGAGGCACAGTCCTTGCTGGAACCAGGCACCAGGATCCTGTGCCTTTCCAGACACGTGCCGTCATTTGTTAGATGATCACGCATCGTTCACTCATTCATTCATTCACTCAGCCAGGTCCTCAGTTACTCAGCAAGGCTCACGGAGCCTTGTTGCTGCAGCCTGGCATCGGGCCCAAGGAGGAACAGGGCACAGAGGGAGGGAGACGCAGGGCATGCACTCAGGTCTGGCTGAGATCCCACATCTGGGCCCCTACAGTCCCTTCTCTGCTCACATCACACACTGACCACCATGTATGGGGAGTGGCTGTCTACTCCTGGGCACAGTGAAGACAAGAACAGTCTGGTTCCCTACCAGCCCAGCACCTGAGGCAGCCTGGACACAGATCCTTGGGATCTGCCCAGTAGAAGTGCTTGTAGAATGAAGAGTCACATACAGCAGCATCCTCCTCATGGGTTTTTCTCTGATGCTCTCCCCAGAGTCAGGCCTGATCTTATTCCCTTTCCTGAGCCTTGCTCAGGCCCCTTAGCCCAGAGAACACTCCACAGGGTTCAGGTCCTATGGGTAAGTTTGGGGCTGCTGCCTTCATTACTTGTTTCAGGAGCAGTCTGGCTAGAAAAGACCACACCAGAATGGGGGCCCAATCACCTCCAGCCAGGTTGGAAGCATCTTCCCCAGGCTCCTGAGGAAGAAGCAGTATCTTGGGCAGTTCTAGTCTTGGGAGGAAGAGGGAGGAGGCCCTGCAGCAGCCCTCAGAATCCCTGGATGTTTGGGGTGGTGTGGGGTGTCTCTGAAAGTTTCTTTGGTTCCTGAACTCCTTCTTCAGCCTCTGGGCTATTTGATCCATGATGCTGTGATGAGGAGCTTAAGGAGTAAATGACTCTAGAGTGGTCTCTAGAGTGGTCTCTAGTGGTATTTGAGGAATGTTCCAGAAAGCCTTAAGAAGCTTGGTGACAGTTCAGGCTGGCCCCTTAGACTCACTGGGTTAACACAGCTCTTTCTCTCCAGAGCTCAGGAGCGGCAGTCATAGGCCCTCCTAGAGGGGCCATGCATCTCAGGGCAAGGACCTAAAAGGACTTTCCCAGGGTGAATGATTGGGAAGGTCTGGCCCCCACCCTTTGCTCCTTGCCTCGAAGCCCATCTTGGCTCATGGTGCCTCTGTAGGGGTGGGGCTGGAGGCAGGGAGCCTTGGGGGCTGATGCTAACAGCTTTGGACAGGGTGGGAATTTCCATTCCTATCTAGGGAGCCATCAACGCTATGTGCCCTGACCTGGGCCTTTGGCCTCCAAAGGGCAGTGGGAAGGCCGGCCCCAGGGCCAATCCCTGGCCATTAATCCCTCCTGCCAGCCTGAATATCCACCCAGCGTGGTCAGACAAAGGACTGCCCAGCCCAGCCACTGTGTTCCTCCCGCCCCAGGGGCTCCACTCAGACGCTGGGCCGCCTGGAATCCAGGCCCATGAGAAAGGGGCCGCCTTCACTGGCCATCTTATGCCCGGATGCTCAGCCGCATCCCGTCCGGCCCAGGGCCTGTGAAAAGAGGGCCCAGCCACGCTGAAAACACGGATTAGCCCTTGGGCCACCCCCTGACACCGGCCTGCTCGGCTCCGGGAAGCAGGCCCAGTGGGGGTGGGAGGTGAGGGGACAGGCAGGCAGAAAGAACTGGAAAAGTCTGGATTCTCATCCCTTTGGCTCCATTCTCTGCCCCCACCCTCCCCAGGATGAGCATAGCTAAGTGAACCTTCAGTTTCATTTATTGAACATATACTATGTCCAAGGCTCTATACATGGATTGGCAAATTGAAAGTATAAGAAAATTGCAGCTAGTCATTGGAGTTAATAAGAGCCACTCTCCATAACCTCCCTGTCCCCACCCCTAGCAAATCTGTAGGTGTGAGATAGGCTGTGGTAAGGGGCCTCCCGAGGGGCCTTTGGCCTCAAGGGAAGGTGGGAGAGTGTGGCTCTGGTTCTGTGCCTCAGTCCAGCTACAGGGTTACGCTGCGCCTGGTTGAAAATATGCAGGCTCTGAAGTCACTTCTCGGACTGCCTCTCTCCTTCCTTTCCTGGTTTAATGCTGGAAATGCCAATTGGGTAGCAGGAAAAAAAATCTCCCGTTAGCAAGTGCCATTGTGGGCCAAGTACCTTTCATACATGATCTCATTTGAATCTCTTAACAATGTGGGCAGGGCTCGTTATTGCCCCCCTTTGGCAGATGAGGAAACTGAGGCTCCAATGAGCAAACGGGCCCTGGTCACGTGACTGTTGCAACTGGATTCCCTGCTGCTGCCTTTGCTCATCTTTGGTGAGCTGCTCACGGTGCCCGCACTGTCTTGTGTTCTGATTTTAGTATATGTGCTGCCGAAGCGAGCACCTGTCTTGTGTTCTGTAAGGCCTGTGCTCAGCAGTAGAATGTAATGTGGAGAGGGCACAAGGGCAGGAACTCTGTGCCTACAATCCAGGCTGATCCTCAGGTTGTAGGGTTGGGGGGTTGTCTCTCACTGTCATCTCCTCCTTCCCCTCTGCTTCTACAGCCCTCTCTGCCCCCCTCTCCCACAGTGGTAATTGTCTCTGTCCATCTCCCCACCAAATCAAGAGTCTCTCCATTTCAGTCTTCCCTGAGCGCTGGGGAAGGGCCTGGCACGGCAGTGCTCAGTGAGTGATGTGGACTAAACTGAGGCCAAGACACCTGAAGGAGGGGTGGATTTGAGCTCCACGTGACAGTGACAGGACTTGCAGATGGCTGGGATGGAGGGAATGATGGGGGAATAGGAGCCCAAAATGATGTTCATTATTCCTGCTCTGTGTGGTGAGGGGCAAGGGCCCATTTACTGAGATGGGGTCAGGGGTACATGGGATTGAGGCTGATGTCCTGCGGACACTGGATATGCTGACCTGGAGGTCAGGAGAGAGGCCAGGCTTCAACTCTGCAGCCAAAGTTGCTGAGAGCTGGAACAACTCTAGACGAACTCTTTTCTGCAGTCTCAAATGTAAAGTATGGTGTTCTCAGGAGAGTCATGGATCTGGTGCTCTGACCTCGGGGGTTAATTCTGGCCCTGCTGCCTACTAGCTGTGTGAAGTTAGGAAGATCCCTTAACCTCTCCGAGCCTTAGTTTCCATCTCTGCATAACAGAGATTGTAACTGTGCTGACCTCACAAGGTGTTTACCCTGAAGCGGGGCACTGCATCGAATGAAATACTCAGTAATGGTGCTGCTACTTTATGGAGCTGGAGACTGGGGACCTTGAGCTTCCCCTTTGGCTTTGGAAGCCCTCAGCCACAGGCCTGCAGTAGCTGGCTTTGGTCATTTGCACCCCAGGGCTGCCACACCAGGGCCAGAATCTGATGAATGAGGCATCTAGGGCCCCCCATGCCAGTCCCACACTCACACCACCTTGAGAGTTTGTGCCCCCTTAAATTTCCGCCTTGGCCCTTCCTTCACTTGCCTCATCTACCCTCAGCCCTGCTCCCTTGATCTTGCCTGTCCCCCAAGACAAGCCTCTTTAAGGCAAGCTGTCTTCATCCTCTGATTCCCTTCAAGCTAGGGCTCCTGTCACTTTGGAGAGACTTCCTGAAATAAACTCAAAGAGACATCACCTCTGGATGGTGGTAGTAGGTGGTGTTTCCCAGAGTGAGTTTTTAATAAAAATCGCTAAGGCAACCCTCCCCCTCCCCAGTGAAATGTGAGTGTGGCTTTTTGGGGTCAGTAAGCAGTTTTCTCAGACCTCCAGGCTGTGGAAGCACTTGGGGGTCTCTCTCTGACCCAGCAACTGGTCCTTGGAACTTTGAGTTATGTAAGCCTGTGTTTTGTGCATCTCCACAGTGTGTATGTTGTGTGTGTGTGTGTGTGTGTGAGAGAGAGAGAGAGAGAGAGAGAAAGAGAGATAGAGAGAGAGAGAGAGAGAGAGAGAAAGAGAGCACCTTCTTTAGAACAGAAGGCACACGGACAAGAGGCAGTCAGAAAGGCAACTTCAAGTTATGGACTTACTGGGGGCTCTTGATTTTAAAGCAGCCAGTCCCACGATCCCCAAATATGCCAGTTGGATCACTTTTCAGGATTTTGTGTTTTCAAAGGATGCTTACAAATGGTTTGGACAGGAACAAGGTTGTGTGGGAGGTAGCAGAGAGAGGAGGTGGTGACCCTGGAGCCACCAAATGTCCTCTCTCAGGACAAAGTAGGCCTTCTTGCTCTGCCATTGCCCCTACCCTACCCTTTTAATGTCCAAGACCAGCACCGTGTCAGGACGCTAAAGGCTGGCAAGGTGGTCCTGGGGAACTTTCATCTCTACCCCATCTGGGGTAGGAAGAACCTGGAGAAGGCTAGGAGAGAAAGACCGAGGGACGGGACTGGGAGGAGCATAGTGAGGAGCCCCCCCCCCCCAAGAGTACACTGAGTGGGTGGATTTGTGATTAGCATTGACCCAAAGAGGAGGCAGATGAGGGAGAGGCCCACAGAGAGGGGGAGGGGGATGGGTCCAGGACCGGACCGACCCAGTGGAGATGGGGAAGGGATTGAGGCTTGGTCTGGAAGGACTGACCCAAAGGGAAGAGACCAAGGGAGGGGCGACATGTAGGTGGTAGGGGACTGTGAACATGGTAAGGGGATTGGGGAAGCGATTCAGGGAGGAGGCGCTGGCCGGCGGGGGAAGATCCGAGCCCTCTCCCCAGGCTTGGGGGGGACAGAGGAGGGGGGCCGCGTCCATATAAGGCGGGTCGGAGGCCCCTGCTCTCTCCGAGCTGCGCGGGCAGGGGCGGCCGCATCCCGATGACCGGGCGCAGCGACATGGAGCCGCCCGCCGCTTTCTCGGGCTTCCCCGCCCTGCCCTCGGTCGCGCCGTCGGGGCCGCCGCCGTCGCCACTAGCCGGGGCCGAACCGGGGCCGGAGCCCGAGGAGGCGGCCGCGGGCCGCGGGGAGCCGGAGTCCGCCCCCGCACCGGGCCCGGGACGGCGGCGGCGGCGGCCCCTGCAGCGCGGGAAGCCGCCCTACTCGTACATCGCGCTCATCGCCATGGCGCTGGCGCACGCCCCGGGCCGCCGCCTCACGCTGGCCGCCATCTACCGCTTCATCACCGAGCGCTTCGCCTTCTACCGCGACAGCCCGCGCAAGTGGCAGAATAGCATCCGCCACAACCTGACGCTCAACGACTGCTTCGTCAAGGTGCCGCGCGAGCCAGGCAACCCGGGCAAGGGCAACTACTGGACGCTCGACCCCGCGGCCGCCGACATGTTCGACAACGGCAGCTTCCTGCGGCGCCGCAAGCGCTTCAAGCGCGCCGAGCTGCCCGCGCTGCCCGCCGCCGGCCCGCCGCCCTTCCCCTACGCGCCCTACGCGCCCGCGCCCGGCCCCGCGCTGCTCGCCCCGCCGCCACCCGCCGCCGCGCCCGGGCCCTCGCCGCCCGCGCGCCTCTTCAGCGTCGACAGCCTGGTGAGCCTGCCGCCCGAGCTGGCGGGGCTGGGCGCCCCCGAGCCGCCCTGCTGCCCCGCGCCCGACGCCGCCGCCGCCGCCTTCGCCCCCTGCCCGGCCGCAGCCTCCCCGCCGCTCTACTCGCCGGGCCCCGAGCGCCTGGGGCTGCCGGCGCCTCGCCCCGGCTCCGGCCCGCTCCCCGCCGAGCCCCTGCTGGCGCTGGCCGGGCCCGCCGCCGCGCTCGGCCCGCTCGGCCCCGGGGAGGCCTACCTGCGGCCGCCGGGCTACGCGCCCGGGCTCGAGCGCTACATGTGAGCCGCTGCGGCCGCCCGCCCCGCGCGCCCCGTCTCTGCCGGTCTTTGCCAGTCTCGGAGCGCGCCTCGGGGAACCAGCGCACCTTTGACACCTGGCTGTCCCCATGCGGGCACCCTCCAGCCGTCTCTCCCCCGGCCCCACCCCCTACCCCCCAACTGTGAGCCCTCCTCGGGGCGCTCCCCCCAGGGGCGCCGTATCGGGTCCCAAATCCCGGAGCTGGATCGCCGCGGGCGAGCTTCCTCCCCAGTTTCTGGTGAGCCCCGAGCCTTCGGAAGCCAGACCTTCGCTCTCACGCCGCCTTCTCGACTGGCTCCAAACTTCTTCCGCCTTCCCTCCTGTTTTCACAACACACTAGAGGTCAGACTCCTGGATTCCTGACTCCCTTGCTGTCTTGCTCCGTTTCCTCGAAGACTTGCACCCACCCCTCCCTTCCCCGTCTGCACCTGTCTTATTGGGAGAGAGCGCCCCTTCCAAACAGACACACCTGGCTGCGTTATTCCAGTCCTGGAGGACAGTTCTTCCAGATCTCCGAGATGAGAAGGACCAGGGGGTTCCGGACTGAAAGGGGGGCTGGTGGGCTGCCCCAACATCTGAAAAACGTAGGACTTATTGGGTTATTATTTTTTTAATTAAAGCTGGTTTGATTAAAAAAAAAAAAGAAGAAGAAGAACTCTTCTCTGGGCTCGGTGTGCTGGCTGGTCACCTGGGGGAGTTATCTGGGGAAATAGAGAGTGGGCTTTGTATGGGATCTTGGGTTGCCACGGGGTGAGCCCCTTGTCAGTTATCAGGTAAAGGTTCATGAAGTGGGATTAGGATGTGATTAAGCCATAGCTGGGCACATAGTGGGCCTAGCAAAATGCTACCACCTGCTGCATCCCAGAAGCTGGTAGGGATGTGCACATGATTGTATTCAGTTAGGGGATTTCTCTGCTGTGTGAGATTATTCCCAGTTCCCATGGATAAGGGAGCACTGGCCACTCCTCTAACAAGTACTTATTCAACGTGCAAAGCACAGTGTAGGCACTGGAAATACATCACTAAGCAAAGGGGCAAAATCCTGCTTTATGGGGCTTATGGATCAGTCCTCAGTCCTCAGAGAAATGAGTGCTCTAGGGCCTTGCACTCAAACTGTGGTCCGTAGACCTTCAGCATCACCCAGGAGTTCGTTAGAAGTGCAGAACCTCAGGCTCCGCCTCAGACCCACTGAATCATCAGATTCTGCATTTTAACAAAACTCCCAGCTAATTAGTATGCACAGTATTCTGAAGGAAAGGCACCAGATCAAGGCTGGGGGCTCAATTTAAAAGTCTAAAACTCCCCACTTTAAGAAAGGGGACTATGAACCACATGTTCCCCTGCTGAACTTCCAGAGCTGGACTGTGCTTCATCATCTATGCCTCCTGGTCTACCTCCCTAGCTAGGTTTGAGCTGAGGCAGCCAGAACCGGAACTGGTTACTACTGACTGTCCCCAGCACCACGGACAGGGCAGCACCTAGGAGAAACTCCTAGGCTGCAGTTTGAGGGAGTTGGACTTTCACCTTGTCCTGCTCCCTGGTGCTGACCCAAATACTAATCCTCAGGCATTCCCAGGTGCCCCAGCACTAACAGTCTAGCGGGGCCTGGATTGAGCATTGGGGGCGGGGGATGGGATGATGTGTCTTGAGTCCATGGTGAATGTGATTTGCGTGTTGGATGTTGGACATGCCTGGTGCACTTCTCTTAGTTAGAAGAATTTAAAGTTCTCTTGTGGTGTTGGAAGGTGAGGGTAGAGACTCAGCAGCTTCTAGGGGAGAAAGGGCAAGAAATTTGAGAAGGCAGGAAATGCCCTCTTTGGTGGTAGGACACTGGGTACAGACTGGGTGGAATGAAATTACCTGAATGGACACCCTCCTTCAGCTATTAACCCCTGTGAGCAAGAGTCAGAACTAATTTGCCTGAAACATAGCAGCCTTTCCCTTAATACTTGACTGACTGACTCCCTGAGGTCTAATGTGTCTGACTTCCTGAATAATGACTGGGTTGACAGTACTTCGGCACCTTCCTATTTATTCACACTCGCAGTCCTTGCAATGACCTGCAAAAGAGGTAGAGGTGGAGACCATCTCCCCATTTGTTGGATAAGAATTGCTCCTCAGGAGCCCAAGGGGCAGCAAATATCCAGCCTGCCTGGTGTCTAAGGAGTAGAGCTCCACAAACATCAAAATGTAAACTTTCTTCAGTTCCAAATGGTGTTACAGCCCTTCCTCCTGCCTCAGAGAACCTCCTGATAAATTCCTTCCAAATCCAAGAACTGTGTAGGGAAGGGGAGAACCCTTCGCAGTCTGTTGAAGCCAGGAAGTGCCTTGTGAGCTCAGATTTCCATTCCTGCCACTGCCCTGCAGATCTCTGTCCCTGGGGTCTTGGAACTGTGAGGACTAGGTGGGAAATGTCTGTACAGAAATACTAGAAAAGTCACCACTGAAGTGGAAAATCAGAGATTTTATTTTATTTTGCCTCTTTAATCTTCCTTTATCCAAAGCATCAAGACTTGCTATGTGTATCCAGGCCCTGTCCTAGGCTCCTAGGCCAATACAGAATCAGATTTGAGACCATTTATGCCCTCACAGAATATGTCATAGCGTACCCTAAGAATTTTGACATTTTGGTAGATGTTGAACAAACAGAAACAGAAGCTCTAATCCCACTCTCTCTTTAAAAAGCACCAATCAGGGACACCTGTGTGGCTCACTCCATTAAGCATTTGCCTTGGGCTCAGGTCATGATCTCAGGGTCCTGGGATCCGAACCCTATGTTGGGTTCCCTGCCCAGTGGGAGTCTGCTTCTCCCTCTGCCCTTCCCCCTACTCATGCTCTCTCTTTTTCTCTTTCAAATAAATAAAATCTTTTTAAAAAATCAAAAGCACCAATCACTTATCTAGAAGTAAGATTTTAAAATTATTCTCCCTGTCCCCTTTTTGGAGAAAATAATCTGAATGGAGTCTTTAGACACTTTTTTTTTTTTAAGATTTTATTTATTTGAGAGAGTGTGAGCAATCATGAGCAGGGGGGAAATGTAGAGGGAGAAGCAGACTCCCCACTGAGCAGGGAGTCCAATGCCAGACTCCATCCTAGAACCCTGGGATCATGACCTGAGCTGAAGTCAGATGCTTAACCGACTAAGCCACCCACGCGTCCAAGCCTTCAGACACCTTAAGTAAATATTTCTCCCTTCATTCTTGTAGAAAGCTAGAAGTCATCTTTAATCTGAAGACAATTTTTGATACTTAATTTTTGTTTTTTTGTTTTTATTAAATTGAAACAAGCATATAATCAAATAGCAAATAGTGCTTTGCCCACTCTCAGGATCCCTGTTTTGTTCCCTAGAAGCACCTACTTTCAATTCCTATTTGTCTCCTTTGGGATATAGTTCCACATTTCCATGCTTTTTTTTTTTTTTAAGATTTCGTTTATTTATTAGAGAGAGAGGCAGACAGAGGGAGAGGGAGAAGCAGGCTCCCTGCTGAGCAGAAAGCCTGACTTGGGGCTAGATTCCAGAACCCTGGGATCATGGAGCCAAAGGCAGGAGCTTAACCATCTGAGCTCCATAGACAACCCCACATTTCCATGCTTATACTCCTCTCTCTTGAAACAGTGATGATTAGCTTCCTATTATAATAATCATTTACCTCTAAAATGGTTATTTCTTTCCATCCCTGCCAAACTACCCACTTCTGGCATTTACATCTTACTACCATGTAAATACTGTTCTCTGATAGGATGCTAATGTATCAAGCCTATAATTCTTCTCCTTCTCCTCCTCTTATTCCTCCTCTTCCTCCTCCTCCTTCTTCTGGAAACTTTTCACTTCTCCTGGAGTCAAGGCCTTATTTTTTCATTTGCTTAGGTTTCTTTGTACCTATGGTTAAATCTTCCTGTGTCTTCCAAAAGCATTGTGGTAACTTTTTCACAAAGTCAAATTTATCAGGAAATCTGTCATGGCTTTCCGTGGTTGTATTTTTCCTTTCTTGGGAGCATCTCTCCCAGAGTTCTCTGTCCTCCAGATCCAGTCTAAGCTGATCGCTCTCCATGTCTGCTGCTCAGATGTGGACCTGAAATTTCCCTTCACTGTTATCCTAGGGATTTCTTGAAATTCCCTCCATCTTTTTTTTTTTTTTTAAGATTTTATTTATTTATTTGACAGAAGAGATCACAAGTAGGCAGAGAGGTGACTGGGGGGGGGGTGGTGGTGAGAAGGCTCCCTGAGAGTGTGTTTTGGGGCTTGATCCTTTAACCCACTGAGCCACCCAGGTGCCCCAATTCCCTCCATCTTTATCCGGTGTTGGATTCTCTGCTTCCTGGATCCCACATCATCCTTTTTCTTGATTTATTTATTTCAGCTGAGGTAAATTTGGGGGGAAATTTCACACATCTGAAATTAAGATGATTACTGTAGTATGAGAAGCGAAGTGTGCACTTTGACTATGAAATGTTTGAGTCAAAGGTGTGTCTTTGTAGACTTATTTTGGGGGGTTTAGGAAGAGGGGAATGGAAAGTTGTTATATGGGTTCAGTATACCTTGTGTATGGGGAAGCTGGGAAGGTGGGTCAGTGTTATGGAAATGAGGGGTACATGTTTTGGCAAAAAGATTAAGGCAGGGGACAGTTCTGAGTTCCTTACAGGAATATATAGGTGAGCTGAGGGGGCAGACTCCGAACTTAGGAGGACTTGGGACAGGCTGGGAAGGATGGTTTTGGTCCCAGGATGGTGCTGAGCTGGTTTGAAGGTCTGTTGGACCCAGTTCAAGAAAGTGACCAACATCATGCTGGCACAGGGAAAATTGAGTACATAGGAAAGTGACATCCTTGGAAGGGACATAGGTAAGCCGATCAATGGAGAGCCTCCTTTGGACAATCTTTCATGCCCATGGGCTTTCACTTGGGAAGGCAGAAGAAAAAATGCACAACATGGAAAACCTTCTACTCTTAGTGACAGGTTTGGTTTTAAGCCCATGTGAAGGACCTCTCTGGGAGATGAGGTGAGACAGGATTTTGCAAGATACAGGAGGCTACAGTGGTCTTCTCTTAAACAAAAAAAATTCTGTGGACCCCCAGTATTGACCTTACTTTTTATTATAATGTCATTTAACATGGGCAGGTATCAAATCCTTAGACTTGTGTCTCTTATGCAACTGGAAAACAAAAACTTATTCACAAATTAAATTCAAACAGAGCTACAAGATAAAAATTCATATAACATTAATCAGATGTAAAAGAAGATACCGTTTTGCTGAAACTGAATAAATCATTTGCACCGTAAATGTGGCTTTGACTGCTCCATTACAGGTCTTTTGGGTTTGGGATGCCTTAAGCCATGATGACTAAATTCATCCTCCATTGCTTTCTTTTCTTCCCCCCACCCTTCCTTCCTTCCTTTCTTTCTTTTCCAACGTGGGGCTCGAACTCATGACCCTGAGATCAAGACCTGAGCTGAGATCAAGAGTCAGAAGCTTAACTAACTGAGTCACCAAGGTGCCCCTCCCATTGCTTTCTTTTGAATGAAGCCACCAACTGGCCCAAATGCAGCATTTACTTATAAAGTCAACATTGTTTTTCAATGTTTTCAATTCAAGATTAAAGAAGTAGTACTTGACAATAAATGTAAATGAGGACTCTAAATATCAGCTCTCTGATATTTATATCAGGAGGTCATGTAAGTGGTTCATTATATGCTTATATGAATGTGTTTAAGATCACTATTAAAATGAAAACTACAACCAAAAATGTTCATAAATTTCTATAAGAATATGTTCTTGGGCCACATTTTGAATGAAGCCCTTGAAAATTAAAAAAATGCTTACATAAATAACTCTCAGGTTAGAGGAAAATTGAAACTACAGACCATTCATAAATTAATAAAGGTGAGAAAAGTACATATTAAAATGTGTAGGATAGGGACGCCTGGGTGGCTAAGTCAGTTGAGTGGCTGCATTTGGCTCAGGTCATGATCCCAGGGTCCTGGCTCAGTGGGGAGCCTGCTTCTCCCTCTGCCCCTACCACTGGTCATGCTCTCTCTCTCAAATAAATAAATAAAATCCTAAAAAAAAAAAATCTGCAGAATATAGTCAAACCTGTGGTTAGAGGAAATTTCATAGCCCTAAATAAACTATTAGAGGGGATCTTGGATAGGGTGGGGTGGGGAGACCGATGACAAGGCTACTGTAGTATCCAGGCAGAGAAGGATGGTAGCTTGGAGGAGGTAGCCATGGTGATGGAGGAAAATAGGTATACAAAGCTATAGAAAAGAGGTGCCTGGGTGGCTTAGTTGGTTAAGCAACTGCTTTCAGCTTGGGTCATGATCCCCGGATCCGAGCACTGGGCTCCATGCACAGCAGGAAGCCTACTTCTCCCTCTCTTTCTGCTTGTCACTCCCCTTACTTGTGTTCACTCTCTTTCTCTGTCAAATAAATAAGAAAAATCTTTAAAAAACAAAAACAGAAAAACAAAGATATAGAAAAAACCAACCATTGGTTAAAATCTTCTTATTCCACAGAGGTTACAAATTTGTCATATAATTGTAGCCTCATGCTGACTCCGAAAGTTTGGAGTGGTCATTTGAGTGGTAGACCACCTTGTCTGGCTTGACTGATCTGAGGAGTGATTAATCTCATTAGACCCATTAGTACAGAAGAGAGAGAAAGCACTGTCAGAAACTGTCCCTCCTTTGTGCCCACCAGAGAGCACCTAGGCTAGTTGGTTTTGCCCATGAATTCTGTGAAACCATCACGGAATGCATTTTTCTTTGATAATATAGCTACATATTATACATTATATGTATATAATGTATAGTTATATAAATTGTTCTAGAACACAGAAGAAATGGAAGTCATTCCAATTCTATTTAATGACCTTTTCGAAGCCTGATAAAGAAGTGGAGAGGATGGAAAACATAGCCATTCCCACCTATGAAAGCAGATTCAAAGCTCCTGGATGAAATATCAGCAAATTGAATCTAGTAGTGTATTACAAAAAAAAAAAAAAAAAAAGCACATCAAATACAGTTTACTCCTGGAATGCAGAGTGTCACTATTAGAATTATCAGCTCCAATTTACAGGATATGATATTGGGGCTCATAAAAGTGAAGTGACTCACCCAGGTCAAGCTACAAAGTTACTGACCCAGAACTTGATTCCAGGTACACTTAACTCCAAAGTCATTCTCTGCCTGTGAGGAAGAAGCAAATGGAAGTAGAAACTTGGCTCCAAAGCCCGCCCAAATTCCTCCATTCACCCTAATATACATCCCCTCCACGGCCCCCTCCCCAGCCCTGATCTTGAAAGGTACATTCCAAGCCAAGTGACAAATTTTAGATTCCTTTTTCTTTCAGTTTTCCACTCCCCGCCCCTTCTGGGCTCCCTGACTCAGACCCCTTTCCCCGTACACCCCTCCTCCCTTCCTCTCCCCTCACCATTTTTGTGGAGACAAAAGCGCCACCTATTGGCCACCTTGTATGCACCTGACCGGGATCCAGTTGGATGCTGTTTGGGGCTGGGAGTGGCTTATGCTGCTGAAAGTCACTTGCTCCAGTGAGGAACCCAGTTGCTTGGTGTGGAAGAGGAAAACTGGCTTCAGTTACCACCTTGCCTGGGAAGCGCTCCCAGATCTCCCATCCTCCTCCATTCTTCTTGGCAGCCCTTGGTAGCTGCCCCATTGTAGGGGGGCTTGGAATGGGGTAGGCAGTCCCAGCTGCCAAGAATTGATCTATCTGTGAAAGGGAAATAGAGGAAAGCATGCTGGGCCGAGGTCCGGAAATATGGGGTCTGCTCAAGCACTTAGGCAACCCCTTTCCTTCCTCTGTCTTTCACAGCCATTCCCAACACTCTCCAAGCTCCGTGACTGTGTGTTCCTCATTCCAGCTAAGGACTCAGAAGAATCAGGCACTACCCTGCTCAGAGGAGTCAAATATAGGTGGGTGACAATATTGTATGCAGAGCGCTGACAAGATGAGGGAGCACGTAGGTCACCTTGGTCACTCACCAGTTGGAGCCTCTGCCTTGAGCTCAGCCTCGGTCTCTTCTGAAAGAGCCTTGCCCTATCCGCCAGAGTGATAATGCTTTTGTAACTGCTAAAGCCATTGTGATGGTGGGTGAGGGTATTCGACCCTGTTTCCCTCACCGGGCAGCCTCGCTAGGGCTGGACACACTGGACTTTGGCCTGAGATACCCCTTGTCTGGAGGCTGGGCTTGAGGTTTTGGGGCTGGAGATTGATTAAAGACAAGAGGTCTGGACCCTGCTTGAGGGTTACACAGGCCCCAGCTTAGGCATCGGACTGGTTCCTGAATTGTGTAGGGACCGGGGCTTGGTGGGCTTCACAAGGAAGGCTTCCTAAAGGAGGTAAGCTCTGGTTTGGGGTTTTGAAGGAAGGGAGAAGACCTGCTATTCTAGTTTCTATGAAACCCCCTTTCCTCCATCCTAATCCCTGTTCAGCCTGGCTGGCTAAAAAAGTCTGACTACTTCCAAAGCAATTTAGGCGGTACCAAGACAAGAGGCAGAAATAGGGAAAGGATGGAAAGACAAGAGGAAAAGGGTAAGGTAGAAAGTTTGGGTTCCTAGCTAGTAGATTCGCCTACTGCCCTGTCTGATGGCTGACAGGCTAGCACCCACAGGCACCCACTAGATCGGGCTTAAATGTCCCTGCCTTTCACATTAGCCACCAGCCATATTTTTGGATTGGAGCCCATAGAAAGTGTTTACCACATAGTTACAGTTTTTATTACTCATATGTTCTACATACTCTGTGTTACTCACTCAGATGATTCCATTGTTTGCCTTAAAGTATTTATTCAATTGTTGAATTGCCTATACATTCACTTGGCTTTAAAATTATAAAAAAGTATTCAGTGAAAAGTCTCTCTTCCATTTTTGTTCCCCATAATTTGCCCCAACAAATAATGTTTATTAGTTTTTTATTCATCCTCCTAGATATTTTTGTTGCATGTACAAACCAAAACAAACAGACCTTATTTTCTCCTTTAAAAAGACACAGTTGGAAGCATAATGTTTTTACACTGTTAAGTATCTTGAATTTTTTCCACTCAATAAAATATCTTGGACTCTTTCCAGATCAATAGATAAAGAACTTCTTTATTTTATTTTATATAACATACTATTTCCTCATGAGATGTGCCATTATTTGCTTGATCAACCCCCTGTCAATGGACACTTACACTGTTTCCCACCTTTTGGAGTTCTGGAACCGGCTGCAGTGAGAGCCAGCATGTGTCCCATGTATGCAGATCCATCTGCAGGAAAAGTTCCTGGAAGTGCATTTCCACGCAGTCCTTGTCAGCACACCAAGCCCCCTATGACTACACCGGCTCTCTGGGCAGTGTCCACTTTATTTCTCAAAGGAACCCTTGGTGACTGTGGTCAGAATTCCACTTTCTCAAGCCTTGCTGCCCTCTTCCCTGTGACCTTCCCATCAGAACCTCTCACTAGGGTCCCTCACCAGATGGTTTGGCCTCTGGATCTGAGAAGCCTGGGCACTTGCCACCTCCACCATGGGTGGGGGTCTATGCCTGGGCCGCCAATCTGTCCAGAGTGATGGCTCCTTCTTCGTTCTCCAAGCCTTGGGCATCAGTGGCAGGTGTAGGAAGCTTGGTCTTCAGACCTCCATTGTCCAAGCCTCCAAGCCTCCTGCCAAATGCTGCTGTCTACTCTTCTCTGCCATCCCTCGTCCCCAGTTGTGACCTCCTTCTGATCGTTGGGTCATGTTCTAAGATCTGCTCCTCTCTGGCCTTGGATTTCCCATTTCACTGGGAGAGGCCTGCTTTGTTGGGGGAAAGGGGTGAAGGATGACCCAGGAAGAAGCGCCCTGTGAGAGGCATGCCTGTGAAAAAGGGGCAGCCAAACTGACATCATAAAACAAGGCCCTCAGGAGCCCAGGAGTGTCTGGGTTGGCCCAGGTCTGTGGCGTCAGCTCATGTAGCAGATGGTACCATTCTGGCTGACGGAGACCAGGATGAGCAGGAGCCTTGAGCAGGTCAAGACCACACAGAAACATGGTTATCAGTATTGCTGTGAATGGCAATCACTCACCTTTGGAATTGTGGGTAGGACACAGTAGTTAAGAGTCCTGATTTCTGAGCCAGACTGTTCAAAACAGGGGATACCCTTTCTTACATGTCAGATGAGGAAGTGGAGGACCTAGGAGGGGAGCGGCAGCAATGGGAGGCAATCTCGGGCCCCTCAACTCAGGCTCCACTGCTCCTCTCCAGTCTCAGGAACAAACCAGGCAGAGGTCCATCCTGCTGGCAGATTGGAGCAGGCATCCTCAAAAATGCCAAGGCTGGAGAAGTCAGCAAGGATCCTTGACAAGGCTTCCTGACCCATAGCTGGCTCCTGCTAGAATAGTAGGCATCAGGAGTCTCTGTGAGGTGACAGGCTAAGAAATTTCCTTGGTTTTTGTCTCTGACCCAGCTCTCTAGATCCTTCATGAACAAGGACACTGGGGCTTAGAAAGGTTATTTGTTGGAGACTAATACATGATGGAAGCATGATCTGAACCCATCTCTAAGACTTATAGTCTGTCTGCTGTACCTAGATTCTTATCCAGTGACTACCTAGCCACAGCTCACACACTTCCAGTGATGGGGTGCTCACTCCCATCAGTATAGCCTATCACCTCAATGAGTGACAGCCCTATTAGAAGGCTCTCCTTCCATGGAGTCCCAGATACTGGAACTCCATGGAAGGAGATCCTGACAACCTTCAGGCTCCCTTCTGCCTTGGTCTCTATACTCCAGGTCAGCCCTATAGAGATCTGAAGATGGCGGCTGTGTCAACCTGAGCCCTTTATCCTCCAGGCTAATGATCCTAGACTAGTCTTTTGTGTCTATAGGGCACCTTTCCCACCCCCCTCCTGGTATTAATTAGGGTTAAGTTCAGTTATGAGTAACGGACTCCACCACCACTGCCACAACCCCCCCCCCCAAAGAAAATTCCACAACAGTGGAAATGTGTTGCTTTCCACATTGGAAATGTGTTTGCTTTTCCCATAAGTCTGTGAGGCACCCGGGATCCTTCTCTCTTGTGGCTCTGTTGTTTGTGAAATTCAACTCAAACTAGCAGAACATCATTACAAGAAGCTTAAGAGAAGGGAGAATATCTTTAGAGTGTTTGGAAAGTCTAAGGGTTCTAGTTTTGGGGCAGAGACAGTGGATGCCACACTGTTGTTAAGCTGTCTCTCTCTTTAAGCTGTTTCCCCCCTGTGTATGGGCTTCCATGTCAAATAGCATTGTCCATGTGATCTTCTAGTCCAAAAGGAGAAGCAGCCCTCCTGAAGTCCCAGAGTCCATATATCAAATCTTACAGAAGGAGTGACTGGCTTGGTTTAGGTCACTTACTCCTGCCAATACCAATTGCTGGGCCTTGGGTTTGCAATATTATGGTTGATCCTGCTGGGTTGGCTGTCTTCTCTTGGAAGTCAGTGTGAAGGACACAGAGACTGGACAGTCCCATCAGGGCCATGTGGACTGTGGGAAGGGAAGTCTTATCCAACAGAGAGATGGGATACCCCCAAACATGTTCAGTTTATCATGCTAAGGAGAGTGAGTTTTGTCTTATAAGCAACACGGAGCTCCTGGAAGATTTTGTCCGGTTTTGGCTGGTTTGATGAGTCGCAACCTTTTTAAAAGAAGGAAACCAAGGCAGGGAACACAAGAGAAATCTAATGAATGCTGGGATCAGGGATCATGGAAAGACTCCCTCTCATAGGGGAACATGTTCTCTTCATTCTCTTCATTCCCATCCCCAGATGGGAACTGCTGGGGGAGAAACAATGTCTGTTTTCAGAGAACACATATTTCCACTGGTGATGGAAGCTGTCTGACTGGGGAGACCCAGACAAGAGGGAGAAATTTGGCACACTGTTCATTCATTACTCATTCGATCCTGTATCCACACGTCTAACATTCACGGAATACCTACTATGTGCTGGGTTTTTTGTCTGGCAGGAGGCAGAGTGATAATGATGAGAAACGTTTGATAAGCCCTTTCACAGTTTCAGGCACCGGACTGACAGCCTTATAAGCATTAGCTCATTTAATCTTCACAAGAACTCAGTGAGGTAGGTACAATTATTACTCCATTTTATAGGTAAGGAAACATGAGGATGAAGGCGACATAATGAGTGTTCTCAAGGAACAGTCCATAGAGGGTGACAGACTGGAAGATAAATGATGACAGTGGAGGGAGTCAAGTGTTTTGGGGGCACACAGGCAGGAGCCCCTCATATCCTGGCCAATGGGCAGTGTTGTGGGGGGGAAGCATCTCCTCAAGTCTGACATTTGAAATGGGCAGAGGATCAGGAGGATGGAGGCTGGCAGGAGTGAGCAGCGGGCAATGGTAACGGGGTGAGAGAAGCAGAGTGGAGTGCAGGGGTTGGCGCGCGCGCACTCGCGTGTGTGTGTGTGTGTGTGTGTGTGTGTGGTGGGTGGTGACAGGACACACAGGCAGGCGCCACCTGTGCAGACAAGCACAGGATTCCCTGAAAGCAAAGCAGCTGGGAGCAGCTATCACTGGGGCCTCCCAGCTTCTCCTTCAAGGTTCTAATTGCAGGCATCAGGGGGCCTCCTCCTGCTGCTAGGAGTTCTAGCAGCAACGCCTGGGTGTGTATTAGCAGAGATTTCTTAGCCCATCTCCCCTTCCCAGGGCAGAGGGGAGGGCGATATTGGCCTGAATTGAGGCTGTGTCCAGCCTCCAGCCCACCCACCTCTTGATGGAAGACACTTGGCCAACCCCTGACATTTAGAGTCCTTCAAAGTACCTTGATCTGCGCTGGGCTTGAGGAAAGCAAGTGACTGTTTGAGGAAAGCCAGTGACAAGTGACAAGTTTCCAGGGCAGCTTTGTCCTCTCTTCCTTCTTTCCTGCCCCACCCTGGAGCGGTGCCCCCCCATCCCATTCTCTCCTGTGTTTCCCCGCTCGGGGACACCCCAACCAGGCCTTACCCCTCAAAATAAGCCCTTCCCTACATCTAGGTGAAATGGAGAGGGCTCTGGGCTTGGGAAATGAGAAGTTAGGGATCTAGTTCCGCCTCTGCTACCAATTTGCTCTGTGACCTTGGGCAAGTCAGCCTTCCCTCTGGGTTTCCACCTCTGGGAAACGGACTTTGAAAGTCTGCAGCCTAATTTTGAGATAAATGACTTGCCTTTTATTTACTGAAGGGAAAGAAAAACAGCACACCCAGCATGCAGTGCAAAGGATGGGTGGAGTGCATGGATTAACGGTCTTTTGGAGAAGGGCGTGGCAGGAAGCAGGTCGGCTGTGCAGCGCTGGGGTGCCAGCGCTCTTGTCAAGGGTTCAGCCTTTCAGTTCTGAGATCAGAGCATGAAGAAGGCAAGATGCTTTGGGCTTTCGAGAAGACTTCTTTCTGGATGAGGCGGGATTTGGGCAAGGATCTTAAACATGAGTACAGGTTGGGAAAGGAAGCAAGCATGAGCAAAGAGGAGTCCAGAGTTTATGAGTCTCTGGATGACTTTGCCAAAGGGGTGGGTGGAGAAAGGGCCCTCTGGTCCTAGACCCGGTCCTCCTATTCCTGACTCTCTGCGTGGACGCGCCGCTCCTCCAGAGGTCGCTGTTCCCCAGGAATCCGTCACGGGCGTCTACCCGGCAAAGCCGGGACTCCTGGTCCCCTTGCTCTGCTTCTATGGAGCTCGCGCGGCTCCGCACGGGCTTGGAGCTCCGAAAGGCTAACCGCGAAGGCGTGCGTGTGTGCCTGTGTGTATGTTGCGTCGGTTACCGGATTCGGACGGCTAGGCCCCCTCCTCAGTTCCCTCCCGCCTTGCCCCACTCCAGGGCTGCGGAAGGGCGTCCGGGTCTCGGGGTCTCGCTGCTCCAGCGGGCAACGCAGCTGGTGGGCACGCGGCCGCCGCTACACTGTTGCCCGCTCTCCCGCCGCGCCTTGCCTGTGCGCTGTCCCCTCTCCCTGCTCGCTTCCCAAACACACACCGAGGCTTGCACCCTCACGCATCCTCCTTCCCCGCCAGGGTCACGCTGCAGGCCTGGAATAGGTTGCAGGCCCAGCCACGTCGCGCCGCTTCCGGCTCGGGGGCAGAGTGGTGTGTCTGGAAGGCGAGGCTTCCAGGGCAGTCCCCGCGCAGGTCGTGCGGTTGGCAGGGGAGCACTCAGGACAGGCGCGGGTCGGGCGGGCACACAGAGCCACCGCCATCGGGAGGGGCACACGCACGCAGAGGGAGGAAAAACAGCTCCATCCTCGGAGGGACGAAGAAAGAGACCCTCGTTCGCAGAAACCCAGGGCGCACTTAGCAGGAGCTGGGGCTGACGCTCCGACACACCTGGAAGCGTCCTTTTCTCCCCTGCCCGCAGCTGTCTCCCCAGCTTGTCGCACCGCGGTCGCTGCGAAGCCAGGGCCCCAGGTTGGGCGGCTGCGGAGCCGAGCTGTTTTCACCCTCGCCTGGGCCCGCAACCCTCTTCCCGCGAACCAGAGTCGACAGGCTCCGAAGCTCGTCCGGGTCTCAACCGCGGCGCAGGGCTGGGGCCGGACCGGGCTCAAGCGAGCCCCCTACGATGTCGTCCCGGGATGGGGGGCCGGGAGGCGACCGGGGCCGGGCCTGGTGAAATGAAAGAAAGACATTTCCTCGGAGAAGTGGGGGGTCTGTGGAGGTGTGGGGAGCAGTTCAGAGGCGCTTGGGTCGGGCGGGTGGTCGGCTGGAGCACACGCGAGAAGCCCTGTCATTTCTGTGCTTGCTGTGGGTCTGGCCTCTCTTTTAACTCTGACCTGGGGTCCCGCTCCTGTGTGAGGGGAGCCCCGCCGCCTGAGGTTTGTCCCCGCAGGTCTCCCGATCTGGAGTCTCCCGCCTCCCGCCCGGGTCCAAGGGAGCCGATCGCTCAGGAAGAGGCGGGGATCTGGGTGAAGAAAAGGGTCGGGGATGTTCGGGCTTCGGCCAAACAACTGTCTCTCCACCGCAGAGCTGCAGCCCGATGGCGGAACGGGAAGAGGGGCGACTGCGCGCGTCTCACAGCTTTCCCTGAGGCTGGCAGACTTTGTGAATAAAATTAGAGAAGTGTGCGCGCGTGGCGTCCCCCTGCACGGCGGAGGCCGTGCTGTGCTCGCGGAATTCACACGGCGGGAAGGCCGCGCCTGAGGTCACTCGGCTCCGCGTTCCCGCCTCCCCCTTAGCTCAGGGCTGCTCTTCGCCACGTTGGCGACTGACTTCTTTAGATTCTCAAAACCATCTGATAGCTGTCGTTTTCCCTTAGTCCAGAACAGTACGTCTAGGGCGACCATAAGGAGGCAAGAGAGGAGCCATGAAGGGAGGGACACCACCTATAGCTAGCAACACATTAAAGCAAACACGCAACAACTCCCGGTTGTTGGAGCATTTGGGGGGTGGACCTCCCTCCCAAAAGGCGCCCCCCCAAAGCCTCCAGTTGTTTCTTGGCTGCGTGAAGGAGGTGGCAAAATAGTAAGGCAGAGGGAGGAAGAAGCCAGACTCTATTAGTGACACTGTAGCCAAGACACACAGAGCCTGTGGCCTCCTGCTTCTTGGAGGTTTCAGGCCCGGGGACTGAAGCATAGGTTTTCCCTGGAGGGAAGTGACAGAGTCACCCAGATAGCAAATGTGACAGTAAGCTGAGCCCACAGGTGGGAAAGCCTGGTGCCTGGGGGAAGTGCAGAAAACTGAATGCATTCCAAAGGTCCTGGTGGACCTTCTCCCAGCCCCCCACTCACCTACTCCTGACACTGTTCAAGACAAATCTAGATTTACACTAAAAGCTTGGGAGGGATGAGAGGTTGCCAGAAACACCTTTCCCAAGGTTGGTCAGGGGCTAAGCGTCATTATTTGGATAAGTAAAGGAGTTCTGGCCCGTGAGTCTGGACACCTGTGTCCAACCCAACCCTGGGAATTGGGAGCAGCACTTCAAAAGCCTGGCTGAATCACATGACCTCTGAGCCTGTTTGCACTCCTGGAAAAGTATATGTGTGTTTGAAGGGTCTGGATGATTCCTTAAGATCATGTTCCACCCCCACATTGCAGAACAAGGGCTAGGCGCCTATATCCCTTTCCCCCAACCTGAATCTGAGCAGCAGCGCGCCTGCAGGAGAGCCAGGCCGAGGCAAAGGCTCGCAGCTGCTCCTGGGAGTCTTGCCTGCACTCTGGAACCTGGGCTACATGGGCACAAAATGCCTCAGCCAGTCTGACCCTGAAGCTGGGCAGGAGGTTGGAGCCTGGGAAACCCGAGAATGCTGGTGAGGAGGGAAGTGACTGGTTCCTGCCTGCCATTTTAGAAACGAAGACATTCAGAAGAAGGTGAGGTGCAGTAAGATGAGACCAATGTTGATTTTCCTTCCCATTTTCTCAGCTACTAGCAGGGCAGAGCCAGGCTAGAGCTGATGTGTGGTAGACAGTGTGGGGTATCTGCGAGTTCGAGCGAGATCTCCATGAAGTAATACACGAGCTTGGGGTATGAGTAACGTGACCAGATAAAATAAATCTGCTAAACCTAGCAACCCTAGGTATGTGAGTTTATTTGGACTCATGCAAAACACTTCTTTCCAAAGAGCCTCCCCCAATCCTTTTTCTCTGGAGGGCCTTATCACCTAGAAAATTCCAATCCCCCAAAGCCACTAGCCCTAACTCCTCATCCATGGTTTGAGGACTAGACCACTTTTCTCCTTCCTGAGGACAGCCTGTTTAGGCAGACCCTGCACACCAGGTGGCCCCTTGGTCTGAGGAGTGTGTGTAGGGGCCACAGAGGACTTTCTCTCCCTGGATAGGAGCAGCCAGACCTGCTTCCACTCTCCTCTGCTCTCAGCCAGATGGCTTGAGAGGATAGAGACCTCCATCACGAAGATTAAGTGATAAGCACCTGGCCCTGCTCTATCTTGCAGGAGCCTAGATGAGTCCCTTCCCTCCTCTGGGCCTCTGGTTGTCCCAACCGTGGAATGGGAAAGTTAGATTTACACTAGATTATTCCGTAGACTGGAAACTGTTAGAGGAAAGAATGTATCTGCCCCCACATCAACCCTGTTGAGTTACAGCTTGTAGGGGCCAGGAGATCCCTCCCGCCCTGCTCCTAGCACCTCTATACAGGGGATCTGATTCAGCGCAGTGACCACAGAGGGTTAGATAAACATTATCCCAGTAGGGGTAACCCAGTGAGGGGCTAGATCATAGCTTGAGATCCAGGTGGGAGACTACACCTCGCCTGTCTTCTCTCTCCCCAAGAGTCTGCAAAGTGAAAAGTGCTCCCAATACCCTCTTCAAAAATAGACTAGAGTGACATAACTACTTTTAGGTATTAGTCATGAAGTAGGTGCTTTTCTTTTTTCTTCTTCTTTGCAGGCTCCCTGCTGAGCAGAGAGCCCGATTTGGGGCTTGATGCCAGGACCCTGAGATCATGACCTGAGCCGAAGGCAGAGGCTTAACCCACTGAGCCACCCAGGCGCCCCGAAGTAGGTGCTTTTAAATCTCATTTTTACAGAGAAAGAAACAGAAGCACAAAGAGTTAAAGCAATGTATCCAACATGGCAGAGTCAGTAAGTAAGAGTGAGAACCAGAATCCCAGCAGCTTAACGTCAGGGTTTCTGCTCTTAACTCCTAGGCAAAGCAGGAAACTGAGGCTGGGTAGGGAAAGTAGCTTGGTGGCTGTCAGACAGCCTTATGACAGAGGACGGCAGCTGGGTTTCGGGCCTCGCATGCCGGAACTTTGACCACTGCGCGGCGCTGGCGGAGCAGCGGCCTGTCCAGTTCTTGCCCATGGCCGGCCATGCCCATTACTCCTGTGACCCCTCAGGGTTGAGATGGGCCCAGTCTACTGGATGTTGGGTTCCTGGCCTGGGGAGAAAAGAGCCTAATGGGCTGGGCAGAAACCCGGCTGGTAAGAAGGGCAAGGACCAACCTTGTGTGCGGGGACTCCTGAGAGACGAGGCAACGCTGGCCTGGGGCTGAGGTCAGGGCTCATTGAGGAAGGTGTCTTTAGGGGTCCTGTTGCCGATCCGTAGGGCCTACAAGTCCGGCCAGAAAGGGGGGGGGCAGCCCTGCAGTGCGGCTGGGAGTAAGGAAATGGAGCGAGGGATTCTCGGACCCACGAAGAAATACCCCCCCCAAATGCAGGGTTTCCACAGGAAACGAGGCAGGGATTCACCGAAGGCGAAAGACACAGTCACAGAGCCCAAGACAAACGGATACCCGGACCGAAAGGGGCAGAATACAGACAAACTCAGAGCGATGGACCGGTGCGCGCCCCCGGAATACCCGCCGAAGCGCCGCACAGTAGCTTCGGGGAGAGGGCGACGCTCAGGCGACGCGCTCCTCGGGTCTCCCCGCACACACTCTTGCGTCTGGGGTCCTACGACGCGGCAAGAGGGTGTATGGCGGGGTCTCGGCTTTGGAAGGGAGAAGAGGGGCGCAGCCGGAATCTCTCACCTCTCCGAGGCCCGAGGCTGAGAGCGCCAAGTTTGCTCCTCGCGATCACTCAAGAGCGTCTCCCCTAGGGCCGGAAGCCGCTCTGGATCCGGCGGGCCCGGCTCCGGCGGCTTCGGTCCCGCGGTCTCAGGCTCCCGCTCGCGCTCCAACTGCGCTTCGGCCTTGGTGGCCCCGGGCGCTGCCGTGGATAGATGAAGGCTCGGGGGCTTTCCCTACTTCTCCCCGCGCCGGATGGCGCCCGCGTGAACCTCAACATCCAGAGGCTGGGCGCACTGGTTCCAGGTGGTGGCTCCGGGGAGCGGAGCGTGTGCGGGATCTGCGGGCAGAGGAGGACCCGCCTCCGGCCACCCGAGCCAGCTCTCGCCTGTGGCCGCTGTTTGTTCCCGCCGGGCCCCTCCGCTGAGGCAGTCCTCCCGCCCCCTCCCGCCCCGCCCCACCCCGCTCGGGGAGCTCCGCCCCGGGTTCGCGCTCTTCCGCCTTAGGCAGCCGCGAGGCGGGAGGGACAAATTCCCCTACCCCCCCCATCCCGGGGGCACTGGGGGCCGAGACCCGCCAGGGTCAGGGGAAGCCTCAGCTCCTTCCGCCCACGCCCCGGGTGTGGGCGCCGGGCTTCGCCTCCCCGGGCCGCGGGGAGAGCGGCCAGTCGGGTGCTCACCGGGAGGTGAGAGCCGCGAGTTGGGCCACGAGGGGGCGCTGCGGAGCTGGGGGACACCCCTCCCTACCCTCCTCAGTCCCCCGCCCCCTCCCCGCCCGCGCGCAAAACACACTCGCCCCAGAGGCAGCGCGGCGGAGCCCAAGCCGCGGCCGGAGCGGAGCCGGAGAACGGCGGTGGCGGCGGCGGCACCATGACCCTGGGCAGCTGCTGCTGCGAGATCATGTCCTCCGAGAGCTCCCCGGCCGCGCTGTCCGAGGCCGACGCAGACATAGACGTGGTGGGCGGCGGCGGCGGCAGCGGTGGGGGGGAGCTCCCTGCCCGCTCCGGGCCCCGCGCCCCCCGGGACGTGCTCCCCCACGGCCCCGAGCCTCCTCCGGAGGAAGCCGAGGCGGACGCAGCCGAGGACGAGGAGGAGTCCGGCGGCTGCTCGGACGGCGAGCCCCGCGCTCTAGCGCCCCGGGGGGCGGCGGCCGCAGCGGGAAGCCCCGGACCAGGCGCGGCGGCGGCGGCAGCGGCCCGGGGCGCCGCGGGGCCCGGGCCGGGACCGCCGTCGGGGGGCGCGGCGACGCGGAGCCCCCTGGTGAAGCCTCCCTACTCGTACATTGCGCTCATCACCATGGCCATCCTGCAGAGCCCCAAGAAGCGGCTGACGCTGAGCGAGATCTGCGAGTTCATCAGCGGCCGTTTCCCCTACTATCGGGAGAAGTTCCCCGCCTGGCAGAACAGCATCCGCCACAACCTCTCGCTCAACGACTGCTTCGTCAAGATTCCCCGCGAGCCGGGCAACCCGGGCAAGGGCAACTACTGGACGCTCGACCCGGAGTCGGCCGACATGTTCGACAACGGCAGCTTCCTGCGGCGCCGCAAGCGCTTCAAGCGGCAGCCGCTACCGCCGCCGCATCCACACGCGCACCCTCATCCCGAGCTGCTGTTGCGTGGCGGGGCTGCGGCGGCGGGGGACCCCGGCGCCTTCTTGCCGGGCTTCGCCGCTTACGGCGCCTACGGCTATGGCTACGGCTTGGCGCTCCCGGCCTATGGCGCACCCCCACCGGGCCCGGCCCCGCACCCGCATCCGCACCCGCACGCCTTCGCTTTCGCCGCTGCTACCGCGCCTTGCCAGCTGTCGGTACCCCCAGGCCGCGCCGCTGCTCCTCCACCCGGACCTCCGACGGCCTCGGTGTTCGCGGGCGCAGCCTCAGCTCCGGCCCCCGCGCCTGCCCCGGGCGCAGGGTCGGGCCCCAGCCCCGCAGGCCTGCCAGCCTTCCTGAGCGCCGAGCTGGGGTGCGCCAAAGCCTTCTATCCCGCGTCGCTGAGCCCTCCCGCAGCCGGCACCGCGGCGGGTCTGTCTACCGCACTCCTGCGCCAGGGCCTCAAGACGGACGCGGGCGGTGGTGCGGGCGGCGGGGGCGCAGGGGCCGGGCAGAGGCCTTCCTTCTCTATAGACCACATCATGGGCCACGGTGGCGGCGGGGCAGCACCCCCGGGCGGAGGCGAGGGCTCCCCGGGATCGCCTTTCGCGGCGGCGGCAGGTCCTGGGGGTCAAGCCCAGGTCTTGGCTATGCTGACTGCCCCAGCCCTGGCTCCAGTGGCCGGCCACATCCGCCTCTCTCACCCCGGGGACGCGCTCCTGTCCTCAGGGCCCCCGTTTGCCAGCAAAGTCGCCGGCCTCAGTGGCTGCCACTTCTGACCGCATCGAGCTCAGGGCCGGTAAGGCCCGCACTCCTCAGCCTCTCCCGGGAGCTCCTGCGGTCCCAGCGGAACTCAGGGAGTCTATTTATGAAGAGTCTCCAGACCTTGGGCCGGCGCTCGTGACTTGGCACTTCAGGCTCCATGCTCAGAATTTCGGCGAGAGTTGGGACGAAGCGGGCTCCATCGATCAGGGAGAGGCCCAGGTCTACGCGATGAATTCGCAAGCCATGATCATTCCCACTCCAATATGAGCATTAAAAAGATCAGAGGAGCCTTTGCTTTTTCCCAGCCTCTGCGCCTCTCAGAGGCTGGGAGGAATGCTTTCCTGGAGAGATGTCTGCCCAGGCCCTACCAATTCCACCAGAAACACCAACTGCACAGAGAGGTCTCCCTTTCTGCCTCTCCCTCACTCCTTCCCCCCAATTTGAGGCCCTGCTTGTCAGATATTATAATTTAAAGATACCTATTATCTGCTTTGTGCTTAAAAGAAAATGTCAACTTTTTTTTCTTGCTGTTCTCCAAGAAAGCTCGTTTCCTCTGAAGCCTAAAGCAGTGTCTACACCGGCGAAGATGAACGGAGAGGTTAAGCGAGGGGTTTCCACAGTCCCCGCAGAAACCCGGGATCCCACTACACTGAGGAACATCCTCCCTCTTTTGTGTTGGGGTGCTTTTAAAGGAACTTTCCCCTTTTCCCATGGCAGGCTGGGTCCAGCCATCCAGGGCCAGCGGCCCTCTCAGCGCTCTGCTCTGTCCCAGGCCCTGGGATATTTATTGTAGCTAAAGGCAATGAGGTTGGGGTGGGACAGGAGGGTCTGGGTCAAGGACTGGAGAGGTGGGGGTGGGGTGGGCAAGAGCACATCCTGTGGCAGGGGGTCCTGTAATTACGTGTAAATATCTGTACAGCGGGCTGCTATCTGCGTTCTCTGTCCACTGGGTGTGAATTGATTTAGATTTCCCCACTGAGGGGAGACTCTGTGAAATCGTCTGATGGTTTGTGTGGAAGAAAAGAAAAATCTGTCTTCCCCCCCCCATTCCCATTGGTGTCAGTTGAATAAATGTATGTGAACTCCGGCAGTCACTAGCTCTGTCTGCTTGCCTGCACTCCCCTTTTCCAGTCGGAGCTTTCCCAGACACCCAGCTCCCAGGTAGAGAGGGAGTGGGGAAGAGCCCTGCGCAGCCCAGACAGGTAAAGGAGGTCTTGGGCTTATTGGATACTGGGAATGTTGTGGCCTTAGCCTTTGGCTGTCGATGGGGCTAGGACTCTGGGAAGCCTGGGACCCCTGTAGCACTTTCATTTTCACTCTGGTCCTAAATGTCTGCCTGGGGGTTCTACAGCCGAGGTTTTGTTTCAAATGGATTCTCATCTGGTTTAGACCTCAGCGAGGCCTGGTCTTATCTGGGAGCCCAGTGCTCATGGACAATCTACTCACTAAGTACAGTTGGAGTGAATGTGTTTCTTGATGCGTATTCTGTATGCCTCTGTGTGCGCAGGCTTTCCTGGAGCTTGTTCCTGTTTGTGTTTCTGAGGGTCCTCTGTATCCTTGCTTTTTGTCCTTCTTTGTGGGGGGAGGGAGTGAGTTGTATTTTAGGATATCTGTATTTTTATTTCTTTATATGTTCATGTATGTGTGTCTCTATGTTTGTGATTGTCACTGTCTTTTTCTGGCTCTGTAAGAGGAGAGAGACCTCTCTTTAGCCACTGTAGAGCCTTTTGGGGGGATCTCCCTCCCTCCTGCTGCTGTGGACAGGTCAGTACGAATAGCTTGAATGGGGGACTGTGAAACCCTTCTCTCCTCTGACCTGAGCGAGTTAGAAGTGCACTATGAGCCAAAAGAGAGAGGCAGTGCGTTCCTACTCTGTTAAGGCAAACCTTCCCAACCCTTGAACCATGCTCACAGCCAGAACGTACTGCTGAAGTGCAAAACCATTGGGAATCATGGCTGGAGCCTTCCATAAACTTACTGAGTTTCCCAGCTTGCTGCCTTTGCCTGGGACTCCAGCTGGCTAGACTCGAAAGCATGTTGGGCGGGAGGGGATGCTTTGGTTGAACAAAGATGGTTACTCCGCTCTTTGTACATTCAACTGAAGATAGAAGAAGAGAAGGAGAGGAGAGAAGGAGAGATACGAAGGTGCAGAACGGGGCATTTCAGCCATCACACGGGAAAATATACACATGCTGAGGGCGAGTGTTGGGCTAGAGTGACAGCTAGAAGGAGGAAGACAGGGTCAGGGAACCAAGTCTGGAAAACTTGAGAGGGGCAGGCAGGAAGAAGCCCCACAGGCCTCTTTAGCCAGAGTCCCCGGCATTAGCAACCCAGGCATTAGCAACAGCAGGAAAGGAGAAGGTGGTAGAGGACAGAGTGCCCTAAGGATGGAGGGTCAGAATCAGGATCAGGTTAGGGAATGTAACAGGGCTAAGGAACAGTGGTTGGAACTCTTAAGTGTCTCAGGTGGTTCCCTAACAGAGGGGAGACAAGGTTGGAGGTGCAGGTAATAAATTAGGCTCCTCTGCCAGAGAGGGGTCCTTGTCCTTGAGAGACTGTGGGAGGGTGGGGAGGTCGAAAGCAGTGGGCCACCTTCGCATGATTTTTTCAAACAGTCCACGAGAAGTAAGGTTAGAGTGGTAGAAAGGGAAATGGCCTGCTGATATGGGGATAATGGCTCTGGCGGGTTGCTTGGTTGACTTCCGTTGCTGACTTTAATTTCTTTTCATTTGAGGGAGGTTGAACATGACCGTGTGTGTTTGCCCTGAATAAAGCATTTTGTAGCTTATGTGATCTTATTTACCACGAATATGTCACTCCCAGATCTTAGGTTGGAGCTTCAAGTAAAATATTTATCAGTTAGTTTTTCCTCTGTGGAAGGGAGAAAATTGAGTCAGAATTCATATCTGATGGTGGATAGGCAGATCAGAATATAGGGCCTCAGTCGCTTTTTCCAGGAGTAGCAGCAGATCCTTCTGGACTCCTCAGTGTGTGTTTGTGAAAGTAAATGTGTGTGTAAATTCATTTGAGCATATTGCCTTTAGGTATTTGTGTGTCAGAGGGTCCATATCAGGAAGTGGTAGAAATAAGAGGATCGGGAAAGAGTGAGATGCACCCTTCCAGGGGTTTCTAAAAAGGTTGAGGCCCCAGACCCATGACTCAGATCCCAGTTTCCCCATGGGTCAAGAAGACCAGATCTGGCTCAGATTATGGCCGAGGACTGGGAGGCAGAAAGAAACCACAGATGCCCAACTGCCCTTAAAAAATACAGGAAAAGAATTGCTGAGAGATCCGTACTACTAAAGGCAGGTGAGAAGGGAGGGTGTTTAGAATCTGAGACTCTTTTAGGTTGTGTGGACCCAGAACCTGTAAATTAGGAACTGGCAAGGACCCACCTGGGACCTGGACTGTAGGGAAGAGCAAGAAAAAGGATGAAGGGGTTGCAGATAGAGCCCTCTCTTTGTGCTCACCCCCCCACACACACACACAGACCAGAGGGATGCGGTAAGTGGCTCCTTCCCTCCCTGTGGGTGCAAAGGGTGGGTGTTCAGTGTAAGGCAGCTTACTTAGGAGACCAGGTCCCTGGGAGGAGAAACAGGCCATCCCATCTGGAGCACCTTCTGTGGGTTCCCTTCCTGTCTGGATGGAGACAGCTGAGCCTCTACCCGAGCAGGCCCCAACAATCGGTGACAATAAGAAAATATCCAGGGCACACCTTCATCTCTTGAGGTGAGAAAAAAAAAATGCTAAGAAATCGGCCTGGGGTTCAGAGAGTGCTGTTGAGAGCGGGCAGTTTAAAGGGGAAGAAAATTGGCGAATTTCACTGGTCAATTTCACTTCATTTCGTTCAATTTCGTTCAATTTCATTCCTTTTCATCCGGCGCCGGGAGGCCCGAGGCCACAAGGAGGGGGAGGGGTCTTTCTGACAGAATTTACCCCATCTTGCAGATTTACTTTCTACAGGCCGAGAACAGCCTTGATTCTCAAACTTTGACTTACGTCTTTCAGCCACGGTTGGGGAAGGGATTTTATTTTATTTCATTTTATTTTATTGAAGGGCATTTGGTTTGGGTGATCGAGGCACATCGGTGAACCTCTCCCTACTTCTCTCTTGCAGCCCAATTAAAGTGGTTAATTCTTTTCACCGCCGATTCCTCCCCATCTTTCTTTTCTCCTGGGGCTCCCCGGACCACCCAGGAGCCAGAGTTGAGGTGGGGGCGGACACTTCCCCTCCATTTCCAATTTGTTCTCGCCGCAGCGGGCGCGTCTTCGTGGTTACAAAGCGCTTTTCCCCTGATGACTTTTTTCCCCTTTTCAAAAACACTTCTCTCTCTCCCCTTCAACTAGCAACCCTCCCCAGGCCCACCCCTCCTCCCTCTCCGCTCGGGTTGATTTAAACTTCGCCTCCTCCAGAGCCGCCGTAGCGCGCACTTAATGAAGTTGAAGGCTCGGTGAGCCCGGGTGAAGAGGGTTTGGAATCCGTTGAAAGGGGCGTTTTTGTGACACTGATTGGGGCGGGGGCGGGGGCGGTCGCGGACCAGACAATGACCGATCGGGCGGGTTTTCCTTCGCCTTGGGTCAGGCGAATAAAGGCGCCGACGCTGTTTAAACGAGGGACCCTGCAAGAGAAAGGGAGGAAAGATTCCGAGTGTGGAGCGTGCCTCCTAGGATTTCGGGCGGTTGGAGCAGGCAGCTCGCATAGGGTCTTTACGGACCGGATTCGGGATTTAATTCATACCCCGCGCATCCCGCCAAAGAGAAGAGAGGCGAGTCTGGGTTTGTGCCGAAATTATTACGTTACGTGGTTCCAGAGGTTGTCTAGGATAAGGACCGGAGATGTGTCTAGGGAGGACCAACCGGGATGATGAGACCCAGGTCACATTTGTCCTCGGGGATGACGCTCTGAGATTTATGGAGAAACGGTGAAAGAGAACTTGAGGTGGGCAGAGGTCGTACAAGATAATTCAGCCTCCTAAGCTTTTCGTCAATCAGGGTATTTGAGAGCAAAACAAATGTTAATTGGAGTTTCGGAGCGTGATGATTCTCTTCTTTAAGGTCGGATAGACACGTACCAACACAGAAAGCTGAAGGGAGGATAGAGGTTCCTAGCTCTATTTCCGAAACGAATTTTTCTGCGAGCTGGTGGGCGCGGCGCGGCGCGGGGCGGAGCGGGCACCGCCTCCTTTCCCAGACGAGGGAGCCGGGCGGCGGGACCCTGCAGCGGCGCCAGAGGCCAGGCCGAGACGCTTAGGACGGCTGCGAAGCCAGGCGCTTTCCTCCGGTGCCTGCGTCCCCGGGTTGCCCCGGGCGCCGACATCCTTGGGGTTGTTTCTCACCCGCGCTGGGTTCCTAGCTCCGAGTACCGGCTGTCCGCCGAGCGCTCTCTTTTCGCTCCACACGGACTCCGAGCGGAACTCGCTCCGCAGTCGGCATCTTCGGTTTGCTCCTTGGCGGCGGGGGTCTACGCCGGGTGCCCTCCTGCCGGCCGGGGACAGCCTCCTCGCCGCAATTCCGTACTCCTGGAGGGCGTCGACAGGGTCCCGGTCTTCACCCCCGCCCTCCCGCTATTCGGAGATGCGCGAGTGGCGAAGGGTGCGCAGAGGACCCCGCAGGAGCGGCTGGGGAGATGCTCATAGTAGAGGCTACCTTCGGAAGCCCGGGCTCTGTAGGGTCTGGGCTGTTTCCCTAGTGCTGGGAAATCTCCTTAGACTAGTCTCACTTCCGGGGCATTTCTGCCTACGCAGGCAGAAGTATCGTTGGAATTGCGGTTGGACGGATTTTAGGACTGGAAAAGACAAATTATTGGGGAACAATATATTTAAATACATCTCTTTGATTCTATCCCTTCCTAGAAATCACACTGCCTTGAAAAGCATATTTCAAATGATCTCGGCAGACACTGCCAAATTGTGTGTGGAGGGGCACGGAGGGTACAGGAGTGGGTCTTATTGTCTACGTTAACTCCTGCCGCTTACAGAGTGCCCTCGCTTCGCGCCCCTTTCCCCTGGCAGGTGTCGGTGCTGCTAGGACTCTTTGACTTAGATGCCCCATCCCAGTCGGGTGGCGACGCGTCGGGTCCCTGCTGGGTGTGGGAAGATCCTCCACCCTCGGCCGCCCACCTCGGTCCTTCTCTGCTCGCAGGGTCACCTCTTCTCCTGGGCCCTGTGGGTTCACGTCTCACGTGCAGAGTTCTACGCAAATGTTCTCATCTTTATGAGCCGGTTCTGGCTTTCCCACCAGTCACCCCCAGTCAAAGAGGGCTGCTGGTGTGGTTATCGCTTAAATTAGCCTCAGAGCCAGACGACAGGAGCCACTTTCTGCGCTGGAGCGGAAGCGACCAGGCCAAGATCGCACCCCGGATCAGTTGCGGAGTCCGGGAGTGGATCCAAAGACCTGGACTCCCTGTGCAAGGAGTCGGATCCCAGGGCTCGGAGGTCTGGCTTTTCGCCCAGTTCCCAACGTCCTGGCCGCTCTGACCAGTCACGCTTTGTGGAGCCCCAGGCAAGCGGGAGGATCGATGGCCATGCTGAGTGTCTTCTTGCAAACCCATGGGTTTTCAATCTAGCAATGCAAGGGCGCATAGGCTGCTAGGCCGCCTCCGAGTTCTGATCCGCTCCCGGCAGCAGCTCTGATCTGCGTACCCCGCACCTCTGTCCCTCCGCTCCTCTGTTGATCACCTGGAGATTCTGTGGCCCGTGTCAGGGCTTAGTCTGTGTGCAAGAACAGTTTTCCTGCGTGAGGAGGAGTTGCCTGGTAAAGAGCAAACTTAGGCAAGTGATTTTACCTCCGGTGCTGGAGATCTCTTTCCTCTCTTTTCTCTCTTTCCTCTGGTATTTATTTTCCCAATAAATACCTCTCCACAGGTATTATTAAGCACCTACTGTGTGCCGGGCATTGTGCCAGAGATACAAACAAGGAACATCTGCCTAGCATCATTACACTCAATCTAACTGTAGTTTGGAACCAAAAGACAGGCAAAACAAGTGATTACCACCATATTTGAGGTAAAAAAAAAAAAGTTTGGTGTTTTTAAGAGTTTCTACTTCATGATGATGGTACCAGGTATCATAGTCCAGAGGTGTGTGTGTGCTTTTTGGATATTTGGGGTCTGTGACTGTGTATATTTTTGTGCATGAGAGCGCACCTGAGCCTGTTATTGTGCGTGGGTGACTGTGCTTGGGAGGGATATCTGTTACTGATTCCATATGTGCTAACACGTATATTTGTGACTGTATCAGTGTGAGTCCCAGCGTGTGGTCCCCACTCCTTGGGTGTCTGAAGCAGAGGCTGGAGGGGTGTGGGTGTGAAGGACTGGGATGGGAGGGTTAGGAATGGGTCTCTGCAGGGGTGTACATGAGGAGGACTCAGTGTTAAGCCTCTTTCCCTATTCTTTGAGTCAAGATTGGGGCCATTAGTCTTCCCCCTACTTCCTTCCCCACTACCTACGGGCTGGGAAGGAGAAGCAGCCAGTGAGGGTGCTGAGAGGCACAGATCTCCCCTCCTGATGCTCCTGCTTTCTCCCTTTCCTGCTGGTGTCTAGTCCTCTTAGCCTACCTTCGATTCAGGATGGCTCCAGGTTGTTCTAGAGTAGCCCGGAGGCTCCACTGTCTGGCCTCTTTCCGACCTGCTCTCGAACCAGGGGCCTTGAGCCTACTTCCCTCCAGCCTGCACCTAGGGACTAGGTCTGCGTTCCTGGGGATCTTTGGAGCCCACCTTTGGAGGTAGGAAACTACCCTCCTGCAGCCAGGGGGTGGGTGCAGTTTGTAGAGCCAGTAACTCCGGACTGTGCAAGGTTTTCAAGTCTGACATTCAGCTGATGGGCAAACATGTCTGGAGGAGGGGTAAGGGTAGAATTTGCCCAGGCTCACTCAGCAGGAAGCCGCTGTAAATTTGGAGCCCGCTGCCTCTCTGCACATGCATTGATACTTGAAGCGTTAGGCAAGATATTCTGAGGAAACTAAAAATCTAGCATCTCCCCTTGTACTCTAGGGAAACCTCAAGTATTGTCTGGCTTATGGATTGCTTCTGAACCTTCCTTCCTTCCCAGGGCATGAAATCCGCTGCCCTAAAGTGAACGAGGTGTCAAGAGGAGTGTGGGGAGTGTGGGGAGTGTGGGCTAGTAGTGGCATCGTGGGCTCTGCCATAGTCTGGCTTGCTGGGCTGGGAAGGCAGCTGAGTTGCTCCCCCAGCTCCAGGCTGTGCAGAATGTTGGGCACCAACTTGATTGTGAGGAAGGAGTTGGGGGGGTGTTGGTTATAGTTTTCCAGTCAATCACCTTTTCCCCTTCAGTTTTCCCAGGCAGTAGCGTCTCTCCTTCCCAACTTCTCGAGTCTGTTGTTGGTGAATCTATCAGCCCAGTCGGCCCACCTGGCTTGTCCAAGCCTTGCTTCCTGTGCCCCTTTGGACTCTAAACCTTTTAGGCAGTGGGGAATAAATGAAGAAAATCAAGAAAATCGGGCCATCTGGAGCCATTCCTTCCTGGTCGGGAAGTGTTGGCTGAGCTTGTGGGCTTTGGGAGGTATAGATCTGGGGGAAGGCTGGCCTATGTGTGGAGGAGGGTAGGGGAGAAGAGTGTTAGAGGGTGTGTGCCTGAGACTCGTGCAGCAATAAGGATTCTGAGTTATACTGGCCTGGAAGGTACCAGAGATCTGATGCCTCTTTCCCCCTCCTTCTTAGTCTTCGTTTAATACCTACCCTGAAGATGATTTATTATCTAATACTGGCAATTGAGAAGGGGAGAAGGAGAGATGCATCGTGATTCCAGCCAGGGTGCTGACTCTCTTGTGATATCAGGCCAGTAGTTCCACCCCCAAAGAGCCTCAGTTTCTCTGTCTGAGAAATGGAGCTGGAATACAGTAGTCTGGACTCAGCTTCTGAGTCAGTAAGTTCCTCCCAGCTCCTCCCTCTAGTTTACTGGTTCTCACTCCTCTTTGGGCTCTCTCTGCAGTGAGGGTACAGGATGGGACAGTGCTAGCCTACCATAGGTTATGGGGGGATTCCCAGAGATGCAGACCAAATGGCTGCCTCCTTCGGGCTTCCACTACAAGGGCAAGGGGAAAGACGTGGTTCCCTCCTTTCTGGACCCGGGGGACTTCCACTCGAGACCCTGGGATATCTCCTCCTCAGGCAGGACCAGAGACGGGACAGGTGGTCAAGGGGCTGTGGATGCCTGGGTTCCTCTGTCCTGCATGAGCCTGTCTCCTTTTTGAAGACAGGGAGTGTGGGTGAATGGGAAAGTGACTTCCCAGCAGGTAGCCCACTGAGATCTCAGCACTGTCCCTTGTGTGTCTGGCACTGGGCTAGGGAGGAATGGAGTAGAAGATGGGACCAGAATATGAAAGGGAGGCTCTACCCCACCTTCTTTTACTCTTGTCCCTGTTCACCTTGCCCTGCCCCCCTTTTCCTGGAAACCTCTAGAGGCAGGAGAGGCAGGGCCCTGCACAGGAGCTGGGAACTGGACCATGGACAGCTGGTGGCATAGGGAGAACAGTCCTAAAGCCAGAGTGGGGAGGGTCTGTGGCTCTGCTCCCTCCCCAGTGTCCCTGTCCCAGACCCAAGCTAGAGAACTGCAGATTTTGTGGGGTTGTAGTAGAAGCACCCAAAGCCTGGGAGGTGTCTGGGAGGTCGGATGGCTTCTCTCAGAGACACATCTGAAGAGTGGGTGTTGGCCCGGACAGAGACCTAGAAGAAGGGGAAAGTCCGGAGGGTCAGGGCCAGGCTCTGTGGTCCCTTACCTGGGAACGGGGCCGGACTCGGGCGGGCGTCTTGTGTCCTCGCGCACCCACTTGGATTCTGTGAACAGAAAGAGCCCCAGAGAATATTCGGAAGCGAAAGAAACTCCTGAAAGGCGAATCCCGGGACTAAGTCCGCGAGGCTTCTGACAGAGGGCGAGAGGAGCGAGGTTCCGGAAGCCCTCCCTACCCGGATCCCGAGCGCAGGCGGGGCCCTGCCACCTGGGGGCGCCGATGGCCCCAAAGTGCCGAGAGCGTCTCCGGCGCTCATCGCGGTGACCCCGCCCCGCCCGGGTCTGACCCTCGCTTAGAGGCAGGTTCTGCAAACCAGGACGCTCTCGCTCCCAAGCAGGCCGGTCTTGGGCGAGAGGGATGACCCCACGTTCACCGGGGCAGCTCAGCTTTGAGCGAGCCTGACTCTGCGCTCAGGAGTGATCCTAAACCGCCCGGGGGCGGGGGCGATCTCGTGCTAGAGGGCTTGCTTGGGCTAACCCGGCTGGCTCTGTGTTCTTGCCCTTAAGGCTCACCTGCAGAGGTTGGCTGCCAGGACTGTCTAGCCCATGTTGGAGGTCCCCTAGATCTGGCGCCAAAGCTGGGCTCCCCGCCCCCACCCTCCACTGGTCGCTGCTCCATCCCTCCTACTCCCTGGCCCTTTAGGCCACTTCTGGGACTTCCGTTGGAAGTGTTTTCCGTTGAGAGTGTTTTGCAGTTCACAAGGCTGAAAAGGTGACTGAGGGTAGGAAAGGAGGATTGGTAAAGGGAACTGATTCTGAGGGACTGGAGCATTTGGGGGACCCCCCCCCCCCCGCGGCCTCCCACCTCAGTATCCATCAGCAGCTCTGTCTTTGGGCAACTCCACACTCTCTTGGGCTCAGTGTACCGGTTGGGGAAATGAAATGAGCTCATCACCAGGCTGCCCTCATCTTTGGGGCAGTCCTTCCACATCCACCGGTCAGTCTCAGGTCATTTCAGGAGGCGTTTATGACTGCTTTGTGCCTGGTCTCTGCCCAGCACTGAGGATACTGTGCAGAATAAAACAGATGTTGTTCCTGGCCTCAGGGTGCTGGTGATCTAGTGGAGGAGAGGAGGAAATCCACAGACACGTATCTAATTAAAAGAGTAATAGGGGCTCTGAGGGAGGAACAGCTAGGGCTTTGAGAAGAGTTGAAGAATGTAATTTGGAGGTGAATTGCTCAGTTCTGCTAGGCTGGAGCCTGTTGGGACAGTAGCTATCACCCCAAACTACTTCCTGTTCAACTCAGACTCCAGCCAACAGAGCTCTGACCATTGGGAATTCCAGTCACCGCTGCTCAGGGAGCCAGGGTTCATGGCCATCGCCCATTGAGAGCTCCTGGAACACTGCATTCTGACACCCTGGGCATCTTTAGACCTCTTTTCTTCTCCCCAGGCCCTTGGAGTTGGAAATCGCCTTGGAAGAGGTGGTCTGCCTCTTAAGAGTATGGAAGCCAAGCTGGCTTTTGGCATATGAGAGCCCTTCAATTCTGAGATCTCTTTACCTTGCTTGGCTTCTGGTATAATACATAGCTATTCATTAAAAAAAAAAAAAAAAGATTCTAGAGGTCTATGAGTCTACCCTTTGATAAGCCCAAAGCCAATGATTCTCTGTTTCATGCATCTGCTTGTCTCTTCTCCCCTTTGCTACTTGGTTCACTTCCAACTCAGGTGTCACCTCCTTCAGGAAGCCTTCCCCCTTTTCTGACCCTTATTCCCCAAGCATGGGCTTAGATCCTATCCTCTGGGCTCCTACCATCCCTGGAGCTTTTATTTATTTATTTTAATTTTTATTTTTTTAAAGATTTTATTTATTTTATTTGACAGACAGAAATTACAAGTAGGCAGAGAGGCAGGCAGAGAGAGAAAGAGAGGAGGAAGCAGGCTCCCTGCTGAGCAGAGAGCCCTATGCTGGGCTCAATCCCAGGACCCTGGGATTGTGACCTGAGCAGAAGGCAGAGGCTTTAACCCACTGAGCCACCCAGGTGCGCCCCCCAACCCCCCGAGCTTTTAAAGAACTTATCATGGTATATTATTTTCTGCTTACTGCCCTATCTCCCTCGCCAGACTGAGCGCTCCTTGAGGGCAGGACTTAAATCTTAGGCATCATGCTGTTCCTGGCACATAGAGCAAGGCCTGGCACATGAGTAAATGAATCAACTATGGGTCTGGAAGTGCTCCTAAAGTGTCACTTCCCAGAGATAACCAGAGTTAATATTATTCAGAAGTTTGATCCTTAATAGAGCGGTAAGGGTCTCTGGAGTCCAGGGTGGCAGGGGAGGGAGTGGGCACAATATTACCCAAGGCAGGATCTGGAGGCCCCCTGAGCACCAATGTAAGTAAGATATCCTGAAGGGAGGGAGGGACCTTTACTCAAGGTCAGTTCATTCCCATTCCAAAAGGAGCTTGGACCCCTCCTGCCATCCCCACTCTCCCACCAAACAGCATCTGTCCAGGAAGCAGGGGTGGGCTTCCAGAGCTGCAGAGAGATGATGAGTGCTTTCAGCCCAAGGGCAGAGGCTGCAAATGCTTATTGGGGGTGGGACAGGCTGGAAGAGGAAGGGGGATGGGTGGAGGGAGTGGCTTTCAAGGGTGTGGACAAAGAGCTGACTCAGCTGGGACCCACCAGAGATATGGGGTAGGAGAGGACACATCTTGTTTTTAACTCCTTCCTGACTTCTCGCCTCACCTGGCTACCCAAACGACAGAGACCCAGACGATAAGATATTTTGGTGTAAAATGCAGATGGGGCACAAATAATCTCTGAGAAGGGAACTTGCAGCCTCAAGGTGGGAAAGCACTAGCTCACTACCTCTCCCTGCCACACTATCCCATATTTTCCTTGAACATGCTGACTCTGTGCACACCTAGACCAGGCTGAGGGAATAGAGGCAAATCAGACACACTGTTTTCTGACCACCCACCTGCCTCCCATGCAGTAAATATTTCCTGGGCCTACTGAGGCTGGGCATCCCTGGACTGCGCTCGCTGTAGGGCAGGGGTGGAGGTTGGGGAACAGAGTGGGGAGGGCAACTGCCTACCCTTGGGGAAGCTCACTGGCTGATGTTGCTGACTCTTGGTGCTTTGGGTCAGGTCCAGTAAGTTCTGCGAGGGGAGAGGAGGCCCGTGAGACTTCCTGGAGGAAGTGGCATTTGAGCTGGGCCTGAAAGGTTTGGGAGAACTGCCATAGTAGAAGTAGAAGTTTGGGTGTGAGGGAAGGGCATCCTGGGAATTCCATCCTTTATGAACAAGGGCATTTAGGAGAGCTAAGAATGAGTCCACAGTGAACGTAGGCTGAGAGGTCTGTCCTGTATTCCTACTGTGGTCACAAGGATTCCCCTCTGTATTTTAAGTGTTCTCAAAGTCTTAGTAGTCTTAGGTGTTTAACAAATAAAGATTTTTAAAATCCATCTCATAATCCAAATGTTGGTGATGGGATCCAATGGGGGATACTTTGTTCCAGACAGTCATTCAGGGACCCAGGGCCTTCTCTCTTGGGACTGCCTCATTTTCTAGGGGGAGGATTTCCCATCTCTTTTGTGCCATGGATCCCCTTGGGCAGACTATTGAAGCCTATGTAAGTAAGTAAGCACCAATGTAAGTAAGATATCCTGAAGGGAGGGAGGGACCTTTACTCAAGGTCAGTTCATTCCCATTCCCAGTTCATTCCCATAAAATGCAGTTCACAGGACTACAATAGAAACCAATTATATTGACGTTCGAGTATCAAAATATTTCTAAGTTTTGTGATATAATAGGATGTGTAATAAAACAATAGAATACATTTTTGACATAATAATAACATGACAAGTTAAATAAAAATAGCAATGGGATTAACAGGACAATTTCAGAATGTTCTTAATATAAGTGATCTTTTGCCATTTCTGCAACAACTTAACACAATGTAGAAAAATACCTGCAATTTCTGTGGGTGGCAAAATTACAGGTATGGGGAAAACTGCTGTGGTTTTTGGCCTCCTTTCATAATTGAATAAAATGCTGAATTTTAGTTCAGAGCTATGTCAAAATAAAGAAAAAATTTCTCCCAGCTAAATTTATGGAACTTCCATGTACCAGATCCTCCCACTGACCCCTTGTGGGTTGTAGACCCTGGTTCTAGGTTCTTGGCATCCTCCATGGGTCTTCTAAATGCAGAGGAGGAGAGTGATCAGAAAATTCTGGGGGAGTGTTTTTATTTTATAAAGGGCCAGGTCGCAGGTGACCGATAGCACTGTGACCACTTTCTTTTTTCTTTTTTTTTTTATAAAGATTTTATTTATTCATTTGACAGACAGAGATCACAAGTAGGCAGAGAGAGAGGAGGAAGCATGCTTCCTGCCGAGGAGAGAGCCCGATGTGGGGCTCGATCCCAGGACCATGGAATCATGACCTGAGCCGAAGGCAGAGGCTTTAACCCACTGAGCCACCCAGGCACCCCTCTGACCACTTTCTTTATCCAGAGCCCAGCCATACGGCTCCACCCAACTTCAAGGGACACTGGGAAATAGTCTCTACTTGTGTGTGCAAGACCAAAGGAATTGGAAAAGGGATGCTCACATTTGCCATACTTCTGCCCCTGGGTAAGGTCACATTTGCCATACTTCTGCCCCTGGGTAAGGTCTCCTGAAACTAAACACAGCAGATGCTTAGTAAGCAAATGTTGAGTTGATGTTGAGTTGAGCAGCTGAATGGAAGACTTCTTTCTCTAGAGGTCTCTTGTCCTCTTCCTGCTTCTGTCTTCATTCCTCTATCCACTCGTCTGTCCCGTAGTCGGTCTATCAGAGATTTCTCCCTCTCAGCCATCTCAAATGCTCTGTGGGATGAAGCAGGACACAGAGGCATATGTGAGTATTAATAGTAAAATCTCCTTGTTGGCAGATAACAGCTCATTGTCATCTCCATCCTGTCCTGTGACTTCTCCCCTTCTGGCAATCTTGAAAAGTGAGGGTGCTTAGAGACCTCCCTAGAAAACCTTTTCACCCCACAGCCTTATTTAGTCCTCACAGGGCGTTTGCAGCCTCTGTTTTCCAGAAGAGATGCAGAGAAGTCTCATGATTGTTGTGGGTCTGCCTGGTACATAGCAGGAGGACTTGAACTCCCATCTTCTGACACCATGGGGCCGTCTGCTCCCTTGCCCCCACTCAGGTTTGCTCTTCCTTCTCTCCCACTAGCTTCCCACCAGGTCCTGCTGCATGGTCTGCTGAGGGCAGTACGCTCACCTGTGCCCTTGCCGTGCACAGCCCAGGCCCCCCGGGGAAGGTGTCCTCGGGGACTGGCAGCAGCTTATAGGTATGTCGGGCAGGACCCGCTTTTCCTCAGTGGCTCGTGAAAGCTGTGGGAGTGACCCTGGGCCCCTAAGTCCTTACCTGGCTCCTGCTGCAAGGGTTCCAGTCTTTGAAGCTCTCAGAACTGCTTGGGTCTCCCGAGAGCCCAGTTTTCTCATCCTGGGGACTCAGACATCCCTTCTACCATCCTTGTTCTTACCTGTCTTTCCTTCTTCATAGAGCTTTTTGGCCTGTCTCTGTGCCCAGTCTGAAATCTGTAAGAAGGCAGCTGTGGTGCACTCCCTCAGCTCAGGCTCACTCTGTCCTCTACACACATGGGATCTCCGACCTCAGAACCCTACCTCAGAACCTCCCTGGAGGGGGCTGAAGCTGATACCTGTTCTTCTAGACATGAGGACCCAGAGGGCCTCACAGGCTGGAGACCTGCGTCCTCCTCAAACCCTCAGTCGATCCGCTTCTGCAGCTCTGGACCATCTCCTTGGAGATTATGAATGAGCACAACTTCTGGACTGTATTCTCCCATGGGCTGATGGACCCGAGTTTCTTCCTCTGCCCTCAGAGCCCCATCCCGTCTCATTTCCCTGCCTTGTCCCCTGCTCCCTTGCTGTGTTCAGAACCGCCCCCTCTTCATGGCTACCCTCTGGTTTCCACGACGTGTTTGCTCTTGGCTAGCTAAGCGGAGAGCAGCCCCACGCTGCAAAGTCTCCCCAAGGAGAGGGCCAGCAATGGAGCCGAAATGCCGGGTCTGCTTTGTACAAACAGACATATAGAGGTAGACGTGCTAGTGTGTTCCTACCGAACTCCACGGCACCCACAGGCACTGGCCTGCTGACAGAGGTGACGAGTCAGGTACATGCACCAGCATGAACATTACCAAACATAGGCAGAAGGAGAGAGAACAGTGGGTTTCCCTAATTATCCAACACCTAGTTAGTTACAACAATGACCAGAAACGTGTACATCCTGGTGACATGGGCATTTAGCACAAGTAAGTGAGGATATCGATTCAGTATTTATCTGGTTACAGTAATGCAGAGTTGTGTGTGTGGATAGTTTCCCCATAAATAATTATGCAGGGAGAATGTATTTTGTGGGAATATATATGGGATAGGCATGACTAGTAGCCGGTCCCGTGTGCATTCTGCTTTACACGGAATATCTTCAAGCGGTTACCTTGCCGTGTCTTGGGTGTGGATGGCAGGAGGTGGGTGGATGGGGTGGGCTGGGAGTCTGCTGCCCATCGTGTGTGCTGGGGGTCTGATCAGTGAACTCGGATCATCTCGTGGTGAAAATTGCACGTGAAGAGTTGTCTGTGTGTGATGGCGTATTTGGCATGTGTGCACATGTGTGTACGCCTGGGGCCAGCAGGAGAGGTGTGCAAGCGTCAGGAGCAGCAGAGAGGCAGCCCAGCCTGGCTCTCGGGAGAGACACTCATGTATGAAGAGCTCAGTGCTCAAAAGCGGCTGGTTAACAGCTTGAGCATCAAATTATAGCCCACGTGGCCAGAGGTGGCAGCGGTCGCTGGTTGCTGTAAATACTTCACTGCAATTGACAACAGCTTGTGGAGGGCTAAGTGAGATGGGGAGGGGGCAGAAGGAGGGGCAGTGCCTCCCGAGGGTCCCCTCTGCCCCGCAGTCCTGTCGCTGCTGGAGGGAGGGCTGGTGGGGAAGGGGGGTGGGGCATGAAGCCAGGGCTCTGTGATGGGGTGGGTTCCAGAGCAAGGCGGGTTCTCATAATCCATCATTTACAGCAGGGTAACCTAGGGCATAATGATTTACCTGCTCTGTGCCTCAGTTTCTCTATCTGAAACAAACCAACCAACCAACAAACAAACCAACCCAGCCAGTAGAGATCAGAATACCCTGTAAGTACTTTGTGAGCATTATAAGAACTTCTTTCACTTGGAAGCCCTTGTTGTGGTTACACAGGCATTAGCTTTTATTGCCTTGTCGGGATACTGCATGGGAATTAACACGGTGCCTCTCATGTCGGAAGCCCTCAGTAAATGTTAGCGAATGTTGTTAGCTTATTTCTATTGTTTCCGTCAGCCTGGACCCATAGCTGGAGCTGCCACGGCCCTTCCAAATATGCATGGAATAAAGGCATCCCAGAGGGCAAGCCAGTGGGTCTTTGTGGGCTTTCAGAGAAGATGTTTTTAGGCTCCAGGCTTTCAGAGAATCCTGCTGGACAGGATCTGAGACAGTCTGCCCAGGGAGCTCTCTCCGTAGATCCGTAGATCCGTTGCCTTCATTAGTGCCTTGGCGGCTGCGGTTCTTGAAAAGTCATGTGTAAATGGGTTTCTGCAAACTCAATCCCGTTTAAAATGCACTAGCTGGGCTGGGGGCTTAAAGGGACCCTGTGGTGAATTCTTTTGTAAAGCACAGAATTTCCTGAATGTGTCTCTTTTGTAAAGTGCTTATCTTTATAAAGTAGTCATAGTCAGGATTTCTTAAGTGCCTACTATGTGCCAAGTACTCAACATCTATTATTCAGTTTTAGCTTTGCAACAAACCTGTGGGGGGAACAATATCCCAGTTTTCCAGAAGAAATCTATGCACAGAGAGTACCACACGCTTACCCAGAGTCACACGGAGCGTGGAAGAGCTGGGAATGGAGCTCTCTGTCCAACTCCTGTGAAAGTTCACGCGCCTTCTGCTGGTGCCCTCCCCTCCCCCTTCTCCTCCTTCCCCCCTCCCCTCCCTCCTTTTCCTCTTTTTCCTGAAGCCACTACTGGCAGTATATTTTGCATATATTACAAAGAGAGTAGTTCTAAGCCTGATGTAATGAGTAGACCTAAACCACAAAGACTTCAACAGTATTTAAAGAGTAGAAGCAGGGTGCCTGGTGGCTCAGTGGGTTAAGCCTCTGCCTTTGGCTCAGGTCATGATCCCAGGGTCCTGGGAGTCCTGCATCGGGCTCTCTGCTCGGCAGGGAGCCTGCTTCCTTTTCTCTCTCTGCCTGCCTCTCTGCCTACTTGTGATCTCTCTCTATCAAATTAAAAAAAAAAAGTTAAAAAAAATAAAGAGTAGAAACAGTAGCTGTAACAAACCTCTGAATTTGGAGGGGGAACACTTGCTAAGTGCTTTTTCTTATGGACATTTCAAATGTATGCAGAAGTAGAGAGAAAAGCAAGCCAACCCCATCTACAGTCACTTATATTTAGCAGCTCTCAAGACTTGACTTCATCTAGCCTCTAATTTTTTGAAGATCCTGTTTTAATTTTGGGCAAGAGGGTTTGAGGCTTTATCTGCACTTGTGTTCTGATCACCCATTGAATTATATAGCCTTGAATTATATAGCCTTGTTTTTATTCACCCATTGAATTACATAGCCTTGAATTATATAGCTTTGTTTTTATTCAGAAGACCTGGATATATTATCATATATTATAGGCAATTTTCCTGCATGTCTATGGAAAGTTATCACAAGCTCCTTCTAGGTGTGGTGATTGCATTGCTTTAATTGTGGGCGCCCTCCTGAGACCATGTTCAGTGTTTCCTGGTTAACCCACTGGAGGAAGGAGGTTCCCAGCAAGATGGAAGGGACCACATTCTCCAGCAGCCCATTCTCCACTTTCGAGACATTGGCTGGGCACCAGATGTTTGCTTTCTTTTGTGAGGCTGCGGGGAGTCTCTCTGTTCCTCCTCCTCAAGTTGATAATCGTGATAATAATTACTAATAATGACTGTGACCTTCTAGAGTTTCCCATTCTCCAGAAGGACCTCTTTCTCAATGCTCTGTGAGTCCTACTTCTCTCTCAATGATTGGCTTTTGTATTTTGATTCACCCATGAGAAGTCCTGCAAGTAGCAACAGTTCCCTGGACAGGTGTCTGGCTGGTAGCAGCAGGAGGGGGTCCTTTCATCCTAGAGGAAGTCTGGGCTTCCAGATGCGTCCTCCTCCATGACATCTGGACCCTCGGTGGCTCGTCTGTTGGATGATTCTTGAGCACTCTCTGCCTGTAGCTATGGGTGTAGAGGGTTCCCAACACATGGCCACTGAGGGAGGTGAGTCCTCGGACCACGAGGACCTGCCCTTCTGATGTGAGAACCCAGTGTCCTGCCACCTGGGACAGTGGCTGCCTAAGCAACGAGTCGAGTAGAGCAGCTGATCCTCAGTGAGGCAGATGGCTGCCTGGGCACACCCGTCCGCAGGTTCCGGGGTGGTCATCTCGTGGGATCATCATCGAAAGAAGGGGGGGCTAGCAGCAACACCCCACTGCCCCTTCCCTCAGCAGCAAACACTTCTGTACGTCCCACCAGCTCACATGCCCATCTGTTCTGGTTCAGACGGGGCTGGGTGGTAGTCTCCCCTGAGGACCTAACACCCCAGGACAATCGAACGGTTTCTTCAGGAGTTTTGAGGCACAAGGATTGCATGAAAATGTGACTCAGTTTTCATTATCTTTGTGAGGTACCGTCCCCTCTCCAGGGTTTGTCATAATTACAGAATTTGATTGAACTTTCTCTTCCTGTTACTCTGGAATGAACACCACCTTACCCTGATATGGCCTTTCCCTCACCGAGTTTACCTTGTCCTACCAAACTATCTTTGAACAAGAGTCATTAATGGAAACATTTTCTTTGTTCCAATTCCGGAACCCTGTAGGGGGCGGGAGACAGCAGAATGACTTCTGCTGGCTGAAGCTGTGACTGGTTACCACACGGTGTTTTCTCTGTTAAGTGACCCGCAGACACATTATTAAAAAGATATCAGAAAACAGGGTGCCTGGGTGGTTCAGTTAGTTAAGTAGCTGCCTTCGGCTCAGGTTATGATCCTGGAGTCCTGGGATCGAGTCCCTCATTGGGCTCCCAGCTCCACCGGGAGTCTCCTTCTTCCTCTGACCTTCTCCCCTCTCATGCTCTCTCTCACTCAAATAAATAAATAAAATCTTTAAATAAAAAAAGATATCAGAAAACTAAGGTGAAAATTTTGAGCATAATTTAAAAATTAAAAATGATCCAGCTTTAACCGTAGGAATGACACTGCTCAGCCCAGACTTCTAGATCTGTTCAGTTAACACTGAGACATGTATTTCTTGACCAGTAGCACATTGCAACATCAGACGGGCCCTAGAAACATCATGGCTTCACTGGTGTGCTTCCAAACTGGGCTACGACACAGTGTGTGCAGAATACCGTGGTCTCTGTGTGGCCCACTGGGCTGAGTGGAAAGGGATTGTGGTCACAGGCCTCAGGGCTGTGGGGATCAGGGATTATATCTACTGTGTAAGTGCAGTGATGAGATCAGAACAGGGCTCCCCATGGAGAGGGTTCACCCATGGAGACGGTTCACCTCAAATAGTGTGGGGTGGCCGGGATGGGGTAAGTTCTGACAGGGGATTCTGGAAGTTTCCACAGAGGAGGCAGGCATTGACTGAAGACCTTAAAGGTCTGAGAGAATCTCATAAATGGAGATGGTGGTGGAAGGGGGAGGCTGGCATTATTACTGAGAGCGGCTAGGCCGTGGTAGTGGCCTCCTGGGCAGAGAGGGTATGAGCAGAGGTGGAACAGGGAAGCTTCTTACCATTTGTAATTGTGCAATTGCTTTAAAAAAATACTTTATTTATTAGAGAGAGAGAGAAAGCAAGTGGGGGGAGGGGCAGAGGGCAAAGGAAAGAATATCTCAAGTTGACTCCACACTGAGCACGGAGACCCTTAAGGGCTCGATCTCACGACCCTGAGACCGTGATCTGAGCTGAGATCAAGAGTCAGATGCTTAACCAACGGAGCCACCCAGGAACCCTTGTGCCATTGCTTTTTGCTGACTCTTTTGAGGGTAGCAGACCCACCTGCCTTCTTCGTCACGGTGCTTGCTCCCAGCCCTGCAGCGCATAGCCAGTGGTAGTCAGGCCTGACAAGGACTTGTCTCCAGCAGGGCCTTGAAGGATGGTAGATTTGGATGCAGGGAGCAGAGAAGGGAGGGCAGTCCTGGAGGGGAAGCGGTGTGGGCAAAGGCACGGAGGTAGGAAAGCATGAAGCATGTGTGGAGATCAATGAGGAGCCTGGTTTGTCTGGAAAAAAGGGCTGGTGCCAGGGAGTTGTGGGCGATGAGGTTGGAAGGTGGGCAGGAATGCTGCATTTTCCAGGTTGGGTTTGAGGCCGCGACAGTAATTCCCCGCAGAAGGGCAAGGGAAAGGACTGGGCAGCCGAGGGCTTTGCTGTGTGGTGCAGGGCAGGATGGGGTGGGTGTTCAGGAGGCTGGGGCCACCTCCGTGAGTTTCTGTCCAGCTCCTCATCTCTTCCAGTGTTATGCAACCAGAATTGAGGAAAGGGCCAAAAATGTCATTTTTTTTTTTTTCTAGGGGCAGACACACACGTGTGCGCGCGCACACACACACACGCTTCAATCCTAAGAATGATTTTGTTTTCCATTTGTCGAGAGCCAGAAAAGGGCTGAAGGCATAAAGTTTAGAACTGGCAGGCCGTGGCAAGAGCTGGGAGCTGAGAAGAAAGGAGAGTTTCCATGAAGCGCCCAGTGGCCTGGGGAAGGCTGTGTGGAGTTTCTGGAGGAAGCTGTGCTCTCTCTGAGGCCGAGGCCGTGGCTATGCTGGGGTGGGGGGCAGGTAGGCGTCTCTGCTCATCAAGCTCCTCTTGGGGGCTTGGGAAAATGCATGCTGGGGCTGGAAGACACACAGTCAAATTCTGACCCCATTGCTGCTGGCCCTATGACCTTGAGCAAGTTATTGAGATGCTGGCACCTCCCTTCCTTTGTCTATAGGGCAGGAGTAACAACATCTGTGGGAGGGAGGGGAGGAGACAATGACAGGAGTTCACACCCAGAAAATGCGTGTGGTGAGTGCTGGATAAATGTTAGTTATTATGATTGTTCTTTTTTTGATGTTTATTATTATTTTTTAATGATTGTTCTTATTGAGATAAATGGAAGTCAGAGAAGAAAGGGATGTGATGAGCTTCCTTACATACACACAGGGACAGCTGGGATCAGTGTGGCTGCCGTTAGGCATTAGGAAGGGCTAACTCACTTTCCATATATTCTGATGGAGCACTCAGGAGGAGTGGCCTCTTTCTAGAGGACTCTTTCTTTCTTTCTTTCTTTCTTTCTTTCTTTCTTTCTTTCTTTCTTTCTTTTTTTTAAGAGTTTACTTATTTATTTGACAGAGATCACAAGTAGGCAGAGAGGCAGGCAGAGAGAGGGGGGAAGCAGGCGGGGCTCAATCCCAGGATGCCGGGATCATGACCTGAGCCAAAGGCAGAGGCTTTAACCCACTGAGCCACCCAGGCGCCCCTTCTAGAAGACAATTTCTAAGAATGATCTAAAAATGTTTAAAATGTTGATCCTTAAAGTCGTAGCTATTTGGAAGATCGGGCGTTTGGATGAATGTGTTCATCAAAGGTCCAAGATGGCTGAGGTTTTGCTGTATTTTTATTTAGATATGTGGCACTTGGACACACATGCTGATTAAAAACTGCATGTCAGCACTGTCCACACCAGGAAGACATCACACAGAAGTGTGTTTGTTCTGTACTGTGGAGACCACTGGTTGCTGGCTCACTGGGGAGCTGGCTAGTAGGGTCAGGTCCAGTTACTTAGTGTTCATGGGTCTCCCTTTCCTCCCTTGTGAGGCAAGGATGATGATCCCCACTTAGGGATGATGACCGTGACAGGAATGATGGTTCACATGAACCAGCACAACAGGAAATGCCCTTGTCGAACTCTGAAATATTAAACTTCTCTCAGTTCCTAAGAATGATTTTTTTCAAACATTAGTGTTCTGACCTTATTAAATAAGTAATTTTTATTTGCTCTAAAAACATTAAAATCTACCATGAGCAAAAAGAAGAAATTAAAAAATCAGCTTCACTGATTGTGTCATATACCTTTACCTTTAACAGATGCATAGTGAGGGGACAGTTTGTATTTCATTTCATTCTTCTTAGAGCACCGTGGGGTGGGCAGAGCTGGGGTTATTAAATTTGTTTTATATGCAAACAAATCAAGGCCCAGAGAGGTTCCCGACTTGACTGAGATCACACAGCCAACCTTGTTTCTTCTGGATGGAGGAGACCTGTCTCCCTTCCAATGAGGCCAGGGAATGTGGAGCAGAGGAATGTGAGCAGTGGGGCACACTGACTGGGAAGCCTCGGGAAGAGGCAGAAGGGAAGGTGGCCAAGCTGGGCCGAGACGTGCAGGAAGACACATAAGCTCCAGTGGGAGCCGTCCTGTGGGTAAAGTCTTCTCCCTCCAGCTGCTTGGGTGTGCCTTTCCAGAGCATGGTTCCTGGTCATCCCTTACTGCCTCGTCCTCACCCCGGGAAGCTCCCAGGATGGGATGATTTTCAGGTAGATTGAGTAGATGGAAGGAAGGGGACAGGGTCGTGTCCCTCAGGTGGCAAGAATAGCACAAATGGAAGTACAGATAGGGTGACCTCAGAATCAGTGGTCCCCTGACTGAATTTATAATGTTCCAGCTCCATGTGCCCTCAGCCTCTTCTACTTCACTCACCAAACTGCTCCTGCTTTGACGTGCTTTGATGTCCCAGCAAAAGGTACCATTCTTCACCCAAGTGTAGGTGTAACCTCCTCCAGGAAGCCCCCCCCCCCAGTGCCCTCTGTCGAGCTCCGGTTGGATCAGACTCACCGGGATGGGCACATCTGTGTGGCATCCGTCTAAGAGGTGTGTGAACGGCCTCACTTGTCCTTTCACGTACCCTTGTCACTCACTCACTCTGTCTTCCTCCTCCCCTCAGCCTGACCTGGAGGGTGCCTCTGTGTCAGGCCTGTGCCATCACTGGGTGTCTGAGGGCTGGAGCCACGCCGACGGCCATGCTGATGGCCACTCCTGGATTCTCTGGGATAATACCTTGGACGTGTTTCCATTCTGTTATCACTGCTGTTCCTAGAGCTGGAGTTCACTGCCTGTGCTGGGTTTCACTTTAGGATCTCCTGTCCCTATGTCTCTATAGCTGCCCCTGAGGCAGTTACAGGTGTCCAACCTGAGCTTCACATCTCTGAGAAAGTCCAGCGAAACAAAGCAAAGAGGTAGGCATTCTTTACAAAAGTACGAGTTCTCTTCAAAGATGAACTTTCATGGGGCTCCTGGGTGGCTCAGTGGGTTAGCATCTGCCTTCGGCTCAGGTCATGTTCCCAGCAGCCTGGGATCGAGTCCCACATCGGGCTTCTTGCTTGGTGGGGATCCTGCTTCTCTCTCTCCCTTTGCCTGTTGTTTCCCCTGCTTGTGCTCGCTCACTCTCTCTGTGTCATGTAAATAACTGATACCTTTATTTAAAAAGATGAACTTTTGTCATCACCCCTGTCATTCATAGGATTTCTACATCTCCCTCAAAGTGAGAAATTGTCTTCCCTACCAATTTTCACATTTCTTAGGTCCCCTCATAGATGAGTAGGCTCCTCTCCCGCACCCAGGCCATCTATTCACCCACCGTCAGCTCCTCAGGTAACTTGCTTCCTCCCTGCCTTCCTTCCCTCCTTTCTTCCACCATCGATGCTGATCCCGCCACCAGCAACCGACCATTCTTTAATTTAATTCAGCCAATACTTATAAAGATGATATGCAGATAATCGACCGAACTTTCCATCTGTCTGTCCATCCATCCATCCATCCACACACTCATCCTTTACCAGTTCTTTTTTTTTTTTTAAAGATTTTATTTATTTATTTGACAAAGAGAGATCACAAGTAGGCAGAGAGGCAGGCAGAGAGAGAGAGGAGGAAGTAGGCTCCCTGCTGAGCAGAGAGCCTGATACGGGACTTGATCCCAGGACCCTGAGATCCTGACCTGAGCCGAAGGCAGTGGCTCAATGCACTGAGCCACCCAGGCATCCCTACCAGTTCTTTCCATATTGTTTCTTCACCTCAGCCACCCCAGCCTCCTCAGCCTTCCAATTTAGCAGTGTCCCTTTGAAACTATAGGTAGCTTCTACAAAGCATCTGTCACCTTTTCCAGCTCAGGGTTTTTTTTTCTCTGATCTTTTTGCAAGTTGTCTGTGGGCACCTCCTTGGCCTGGTTTGCTTTCCTGAGGTTCAGTCTTCTTGTCTGTTCTTGAATTCTCTCTGCGTGACCTTTTTGTATTTCATCCACACCGTCGTGCCATGTCTGAGATCCTTTCCTCTGGCTGGAGCGTTCTTCCCTGTATCTTCTGCTGCTGGTGACCTTCTTTTTTTTTTTTTTTTTAATTTTATTTATTTGACAGAGAGAGATCACAAGTAGAGAGAGAGAGAGAGAAAGGAGGAAGCAGGCTCCCCGCCTAGCACAGCACCCGATGCAGGGCTCGATCCCAGGACCCTGAGATCATGACCTGAGCTGCAGGCAGAGGCTTAACCCACTGAGCCACCCAGGCAGCCCTGCTGGTGACCTTCTGTGTGTCCTTCAGGACTTTCAGTTCAAATGTCACCCTTTCATGACACCATCCCTTCCACGGCTCTCCACATCACCTTTCCTGCTGAATTAATAGTCCCTTCCACTGTGCTCCTGCAACAATTTGTATGTCTCCCTAACACAGAGCTCACCACTCTGAATTTTAATTAATTGCTTGCTTGTCTGTCTCACGGGGTGGAGGGGGGCTTGCTTAGCCCATCGCTGCATTCCTGGCACCTGGCACAAAGCATCTGTCAGTCTGCCTGTCATCGTCACCACCTAGCCAGGCTTGGTCATCTGGTGTATCTCTTATCTATCATTTTCTACTTAGCAATCATTTAGCATCTCTTTCTCCTGTCTATCTCTGTGTCTGTCTTCACCACCATCATCATTGGTCTGCGATCTGTCTCATTTGTGGAGTGAGAAACTAAATCCTGCTGTGCGCAGGCAACCTCTGTCCCACACCACGTCTCCCTCTACTGTTCACACCCTACTCTTCCTTGAAAGCTCTGCTCAAGTACTTGCTTCATGGAATCTTCCATGAATTGGCTGTCCCAGCCAGAATCCCCACTCCCTAGTCTCGTTGTTGGTAATTTGCTGAAGGGGCGGTGGAGGGAGGTTTGGGAAGAGGAGACATGTGGAGACTGTCAGGCACCTCCCTGTCCCTCCCTCCTCTCCTTGGGTGCTGTTATAGCTCTGTGTCTTCATACAGGACCCTGCCAGCCTGGCATGCTTGACCCTTGGGAAGTCAGACCCCCAACTCCTTCCCCAGGGGACATGGTCAGGCTAAGAGAGGAGCCTTCAGCAGGGCTGGGACAAGGCTGATATCTTCCAGGATAGGATGGACCTAGAGCACTGTCCCAGAGAAGGCCCAGGCTAACGGACTTATGTAAATCAGAAGCAAATTGAATGCAAATATTATGCAAATTCACATGTGGTTCTCCTGATTGCTTCTTTCAGTGGGAGGAGGCCCTTGGCAAGCCTTTTGCCTGGGTCACTGGGAACAGGGTGCGCAGGGACCCTCCCCCGCCCCTCCAAGGCCATCTTTCTATGGGACTACAGCTACAGCTGCTGCTTCTGTGGTGAGTGTGTGAGGCTAGGGTTTCCTATCACCCTCTCTTTAGAGGTGGGCTGGGCTGGAGTCTCCCCTGTCAGACTGGGGGCTCCCTGAAGGAAAGCATTGGCAGGAATGCTGAGGCTTACAGCTAAGGCCTGTGAGGATGAGTATAGGAAGGGAGCCTTCCCCATGGCTGTCTCAGCAAGCAGGGAAGGATCTCGACCTTTTCAGTGAGGTCAAATAGGGCTAGCTGTGTGAAGCAGGAAGGTGAGGGGCAGGGAGTGGGACATGGCGGGATGTCCCTGTTCCTAGAAAGAACAAGATGGATCGAGGATCGAAGAGAGCAGATGTAATTCTGGTCACACACAAAGTCTGTTTTTAAGGTTTGGAGAATATATTATAGTAAAGAAGAATGGAGAGGAAGTGGAGTTTCCAGTCATGACATTTTATTTTATTTTAGATTTCATTTATTTATTTGGCAGAGAAGGAACACAAGCAGGAGGAGTGGGAGAGGGAGAAGCAGACTCTCTGCCGAGCAAGGAGCCCAATGTGGGGCTCGATCCCAGGACCCTGGGATCATGACCTAAGCTGAAGGCAGAGGGTTAATGGACTGAGTCTCCCAGGCACCCCTCCAATCATGACTTTTTAATAAAGAGATTAAAAATTGGTCACTCCTGGATGGTCATTGTTTCACTGGGGTAAGGGTGGCTGGAACGTACCTCTAGTACTCCGCTCATCATTCATTCATTCTTTACTCAACCTATGAATTCACTGAACTCACCTCATGTTTTCCTTATATTGGTCTGAAAATGTGTAGCTCAGTTTGGCCCAACTTTTCCTACTGAGCGCTGGGGAGACTCTGACCAGACCCAGGGTAAGATGCACCATGAGAAACGGGACAGTCCTTGTGCTCAGATAGAGGCCACCCTGGGCTCTGCTGGGGCAGGTAATGGGGGAGTACTCTGTTCCAACACGGGCATTGGGATGGTCTCCTGGAGGGGGTGATGGCCCTGCACTGCATCTCTAGAAGTATATAGGTGTTGTCCATGTGAGGAGAAGGAAGAAAGACATTCCTGGCTGAGGGGACAGCATGTGCAAAGGCTGAAAGGTGGCAGCGAGGAGTGGGGGAGCCACAAAACAGCTGAGAGTTATAAAGGCAAGAAGCATGATGGCGTTCTCAGGAGAGATGGCCACAGCACCTGTCAGGCCACGAAAGTGGCCTATCTCATTCTTCAAGGCTGTGGGGGAGACACTGGCCCATTAGGCAGGGGGAAAATCTGGTCAGACTTGGGTTTTAACCCAGCCCCCGGGGCCACATGAGGGAGTACGTTTAGAAGCCCCTCAGTGCCCCCGGCAAGTTGCCTGGGCTGGGGTGGCACTGCGCGTGTTGTGTGCGTGTGTGTGTGTGTAGGGAATGGATGTATCTGTGAGCTTACTGGAGTTTGAACTGATAGGACTCAGGGACCCACCGGGTGTGTGGTGGTAGGGAGAGAGAGGAGCTGGGAGAAAGCTGCTTTCTCACTAAGGTGACTGGCAGGACAGCAGGGGACCCTGAGCAGGCACATGCTGTGTTCAGTGCTGTTGTGCTGAGCCTGAGGTGTTGTGGGATGTCCAGAGGTGAGGCTTTCTCATCTGGGCCTCATTGGAGCCTCCCTAGACTGGATTGAATCTCCATCCAGAAGGGGGGACAGCATCGGATGGAAGCATTGGGGGTGTCTGAGGCATTGGGCCTTGGGATGGGGTGATTCCTACTCATCTTGACCCACTGTCTTCTAGAATATCTCAGGGGCTTCTGGTTATGGGAGCCACAGCCTCACCCGCGGAATCCTGTCCATTTATGCCCCACTGTCCCCACAGCTCATACTCCCAGAGAGGAAGGAAACCCGGGGAAGGAGGCAGAATGAAGGTTGAACTTCTTGGTTTGGAGTTTACAGCAGAATCCTGTTTTGTTTATTTCACATGCGCGTGCACGCGCGCGCACACACACACACACACAAACACGAAAAGGAAAAGAAAAGGAATAAAAAAAACATTGTTTTTCCTGAGGGGAGAAAAGCTCAAGTCATTTCCATAAAACGGGTTTCCTCCTTCCCTGAGCTGGAGAGCAGGCTCCTTGGCACAGCCTGGCTCATGGTCCAAGTGTAAATGAGTCAGTCCTCACTGACCTCCATGATACGGGGCATGTCTTTAATTAAGGGGACAATTGCTTTGGCTCAGGGTCTTGGAGTTTCCAGCCAACAGGTCCACCCCCTGGCAGATCCATGATGTCCTGTGAGTCTTTTCTCAGCGTGGCTCAGAGTGAGGCCTCTTTCCTTTTCTTACCAGGAGGGACAAGATGTGGGCAAACTCGAAGGAGGGGTGGGGGAGAAACCACCTTGTAGAATCATCTCTAGCCACAAGGGAGTGTTTCTCTACGAATCTGGGGCTGGCAAGAACTGAGCCATGCTGCACCAGAGCCCTTGACATCTGTATCTTTCAGTTCTAGAAAGGTGCAGGGGCCAAGCCCTCAGTTTACAGGGGCCCAGGGAAGGAACGCTCTTCTTAAGGTGACCTAGAGTGCTAGGGATGGAACTCAGAGGCTAGAATTCTGAGCTTGTGTTCAGCTCACTGGCTTCTGCGTCCTGTGGGTATCCATCTGAGGAAAAATTAGGTGATCAGAAGAGGCAGGCCTGGGTCTCCAGGCTTAGCGTGTAGCAGGCAACCTCCCCGCAGTAGTGGTCACACCTGTAGGAGTTTCTTTTCCTCTTTTTTCCAAACTGGGCTGCTTGTGCGGATAGAGCCTCTGTCTGTGGTTCAGTACTGCGAGTTTTTCTGCTCCCTGGAGGCAGAGTCCTAGAAAGCCTTTGTCATCCACAAAGGTCGCTGGTGTTGGAGCTGCTGTGTTGGGGTTCCCAGGAACCCCTAAGTCTGGGAGGGATGCTGAGGCTGAGTGGATGACTGTGAGGTCTGGGCACTGGATGGAGGGAGGGCTGGGCATTTCCTGGGCCTGCTGGCTCCCAGATTGTCCCTGGAGAAGAGGTACAGGGCCCTGACACCCAGGATCTGTGCAAGGGGAAGGTTGAGGGGCCTGGAGTACTTCTCAAAGTGCCGAGTCTCCTCATTCTTGCTCCTCAAAGACAGCTGAACGCTGGGGACATAGGTCTGCTGGGTACAGGGAAGTTTGTGGCTGCTTTCCTACAGCTTAGCCAAGACCCGAGACCCCTCTAAAGGGTAACAGATGGACTATGGGGAGAGGTCCAGAAAGCAGCCACACGGCCCCGTATCATGAGCACAATCTGAGGCCCATGGGATTTGAGTAGCAGCGGGGCCTGAAAGGAAGTGGGGCCCCAAGGCTGCGTGACCTCCCGTGCCTCGGCAGTGGCTCCTTCCACAGCTTTGGGAACCTGGCACCTTGGAACCTGGGCTCGTACCTCTTCCTAGGTCTTCTTGTCCAGGGACATCCCAGAGACTGTGCTGTAGAAGGTGGGTCTGGGTGGGAGCCTGCCTAGTGGCCTGGATTGTTGGGATTGCCGTGTGTGTGTGTGTGTGTGTGTGTGAGAGAGAGAGAGAGAGAGAGAGAGAGAGACAGACAGACAGACAGGCAGACAGGTAGAGGGATGTGTCTCACCTCTCGGCCTCTCCAGGATGGTATGTAGAATTAAGGTTAAGGGCATAAGGTGTAGGGCTAGACTACCCAGCTTCAAATCCTGGTTCTGCTGCTGACTAGTTGTATAATCTTGGGCAAATCTCTCCTGTTCTCTGTGGCTCAGTTTCCTCATCAGTGAAATGGGAATGACCTACCTTATAGAGTTGTTGTGAGGATTGAATTCACGCGAGCCCTGGCATCTAGTAAGAGCCTAAAAAGTGCTTGTTTGATTTGCATTGTTTTTTTTTTTTTTAAAGATTTTATTTATTTATTTGACAGACAGAGATTACAAGTAAGCAGAGAGGCAGGCAGAGAGAGGAGGAAGCAGGCTCCCTGCTGAGCAGAGAGCCCGATGTGGGGCTCGATCCCAGGACGCCGCCGGGATCATGACCTCAGCCGAAGGCAGAGGCTCTAACCCACTGAGCCACCCAGGCGCCCCTGATTTGCATTGTTTTATACAATACTTGCTGGTGGTCCATCTCATGTGTGGCATGAGAGCGGCAGTGAGCAGCAGCGTCACGGAAGTTCACCGCTTTCCGTGCACTTAAGAGGTGGCCTGGCCCTGGGGGCAGTGTGTTCAGCAGAGCAAGACCAGGCCTATGCAGCCGGGCAGATGTGGGTTCAAAGTCACTTACAAGACCATTGGTTAAATAATCTCACATTTCTGTACCTCAATTTTCCCATCTGTAAAAATGGGGACAAATCTTATCTCATGGAGAAATTGTGGGAATTAAATGAGAGAACATGTGGGAGCTCTTGGCTTAGCAGCTGCCAAGCCTTAGCCTCCTGGTGGTTAATGTGGTTTTGTTCCTTTTTGCTGCTCAGAATGGCTACGACAAAATAGAATTTTCACTCAACCTATTTTTCTTCGAATTCCCTGACTTTGGATGGAAGTGATAATCCCAGCGATAGTAGTCCCAGTCCCATGTCTGGCAGTGTATTGATGGCACATGGTTCATACACGCCGCCACCAGTCTGTCATCACGTATGAGGGCAGGTCGACAAGTGTGGGATCTCGGTTCCCTCACTTTATTATTTCATTTATTTATTTTAAAAGATTTTATTTATTTATTTGACAGAGAGAGACATGGCAAGAGAGGGAACACTTACGAGAGAGGGAGAAGCAGGCTTCCCCTTGAGCAGGGAGCCCGAAGTGGGGCTCGATTCCAGGATTCTGGGATCATGACCTGAGCCCAAGGCAGATCCTCAGTGACTGAACCCCCCAGGTGCCCCAGTACCCTTACTTTAAGGGGGAGGAAGCCGAACCCCCTGGAGATAAGGCACAAGGCAGGTTCTGCAAAGGGAGACCCTCTCCCACCAGCAGAGGCTCGGCTCTCATCGCTCTGGGGGGCCTCTGTGCTTATGCAAATAGATGAGTGCTAATCGCTTTGCTAATAGGAAACATGCAGGAAGATAGGATCTGCAGCAGAGCAGAAGGGGCTTCCTGAAAAGCGGAGCTGGGAGAAACCCTAGAAAAATCCAGGGAGATGATAAGGCGCTGCCCTGAGAACTTGCAGCACTGGGTGTGGGAGCACGGGGCAGAGGGAGTCCAAGGGAAATGCATGGAGCTGACTGGCTGCTTTGGACTTGGAGCCATTTGGGGGAACAGGCCTGCTGGCCAGGCAGCTAGCACAGAATTCCTGAACACCTCCTCTTTGCTTTGTCCTGATGGGGTCCTGGAGCTGCCTTGTTCTAGGACAAGAGCTCAGTATAGAATCCCCAGGGCTCTAGAGCCAGATTGCCTGGGTTCAAATCCAATTTCTGCCACTTAATTGCTGTGTGATCTTGGGCAAAGGACTCAATCTCTTTGTGCTACAATTTCCTCCTCTGTAAACTGGGGACATTATACGTTAGTAATGATGTTGCCATAGGGAGTAAGTAAATTAATTCATGTCTGGGTGCTTTGAAGAGTGGCTGAGATGTAACAAAGTACTGGATAAGTGAGACATGTTGTTGTATATTTATTATATTATTTTTATTTCTTAAAGGTAACACAATTTCACCAAGTCCTTACCTTGTTTAAACTCCTTCCATAAGGTCCCATTGCCCTTAGGGCCCAGAGCATTCTTCATGCTGAACTCTATCTCTGGTCCCTGCTTGAGCTTTGTCACTCCCTCCATGAATCCCCTTTGGTCACCCAGAGGACCTGTGTTTTCCTGAATGTACTGTACTCTTACCTCCGGGCCTTTGTATATTTGGTTTCCTTGACTTGGCGTGGCCCCTTCCAAAATGGGTCAAACCCACCATGTGTTTGGCTGTCACCAAGAAAACTTTATGTCTGATGCTCCTCAGTTTTAGATGCCCACAACTGGGTCCTCGTGGCCTCCTGTGCCCCACTGTCCCTGTCCTTACTACCCTGTGGTGATTGTTCAGGATCTGTGGTCCCCACTGGGCTGGCTCATGTCTCCATACCCGGTGTGTGGAGAACGGAGCAAATCCTGACCTAGAGCAGGTCTGACACGTAATATTGTCAAGTGGCTCTGGGATGGGGACACGGACAAGCATGCCAGGCTGTCCGTCCCAAGGTCCTATGCACTTCTACAGAAGACACGCAGTCTGAGCACACGGGGGTTGGACCGGCAGTAACGGCTGGTGGTTGTAAGAATGGGGACTCAAGGCCAACAGATGGGGGTTAGAATCTTGGCCCAACTGCTTGCGCTCTGTGTGACCAAGGGCAATTGTGTGTAGCCTGCCAAAACTTCAGCTTCTTCCTTGGTAAATAGGAATAATAATAGACACTTGAGCATGAAACGAAATACTGACGTAGGTGCTTTATACCACGTCTGGCACATAGTGGAGGCCACTGCATGGTGACCGTCTGCTTCACCGTCACCAGCAGCTGCCCATCGCACTTGTTGCCAGGACACCCCTGCTCCCCCACCCCTAGCCTGGAGGCAGCGGCCAGCTGTGCAGACTGCTTATGCCCATAGAAAATGATCGCTGGGCACTGCTTCTCATACTGTTCTCCAGGATAAACCTCCTGGAAATTCAGAGTGGAGACTAGACCCATTGGATGATCGGACATCTTGCTGTCCGCCCTGCAGGAATGATCTAACCATTTCCAGAGATCTCTTCTGGCGTTTGGATTCTGAGGCTTGGTCCCATGGCTTCAAGAATTTTGTCTTCCTCTGTCTAGGATTCTGCTGTGTGATTAAAGCCACCTTGTGTACAGACAAGTGACACTTCACTCATTCATTCATTCATTTGCTCGCTGTGCGCAGAACACCTGCTCTGTGCCAGAGTTGGGGATCCTGAGCCAGAGTTGGGGATCCCGAGCCTGGGAGCTGCTCGAACGGCTCACAGTCTGCAGGACAGACAGAGATGTCAGCGGGAAAGTAAAGAAGAGGGAGGTGACGGATCGTGGAGGGATCAGACACCTGAATCCCCCGAGCCCTTTCTCAGTGTCAGAAGCCAGGCTAAGGGGTCTGTGTGTGGAAGGCTGTTCCCTTCTTACAATAGCCCTGTGGGGAGGCCTGAGTGTTAGATCCATTTGAATTCATTTCCTGTTGCTGCTGTAACAACAAATGGGTTCCTTTGGTAATCCATAAACTTAGTGGCTTAAAACAAGACCTAATTATTATCTTAGAGTTCTGGAGTCAGAAGTCCAAAACCAGTTTTGCGGGACTGAGGTCAAGGCTTTGGCATGGCCAGGGCTTGCTAGCAGCCATGAGGGCAGAGTCCATCACCCTGCCTTCTGAGGTTGGAGAGAGGCTGCCTGCATTTTGCTGCTCCTGGCATCTGCCCCACTCCCATCTCTGCTTCTGCCACCACATCTACCCCTTAGAGACTCAGGCCTCTCTCTCCCAGGGATCCTTGGAACCGTGTTGGGCCCACGCAGGTGATCCAGGATCGTCTCCCCTCCCCAAAATCATTCAGTTAATCACACCCGCAAAGTCCCTTTTACCATGTAAGGTGACGGTTTCATAGATGTCAAGGAGGTGAACTCTGATGTCTTCGTGGGGGGCGTTCTTCAGCCCACTGAGCTGGTGTCACAGATGAGAAAACTTGGGTTTATGAAGGTTAAGGGATTTGCCTGTAAAGCCGGAGCTCCCTGGTGTCAGGCTTCAAGCTCTTAATTCCAAAACAAGAAGTTGCCCAGTGGTGGTGAAACTTGAACCAGGTTTTGAAGAGCATGTCTTGGTTAAAAGCTGCGGCAGGTAGAGGAATGGTGTGGACAGGAGCATCGGGAAAATAAACGAGGCATTGGCGTTGGGGGCTGTACGCTGCTCTGATTGGCTGGAGTGAGAAGGGGCGAGAGGGGACAGGTCAGCAGGGTCTAGAGCATGGAATGCCCAGCCTAAGACGTCTGCAATTCCGTCTGAAAGACAGGATGAACTGCCCGGGTGGGGGTTACCTGGATGTCTGGGCTCAAATCCCCTCCCCTCCCTGAACCTGGAATTTCCAGGCAGGAGAAGCAGTGGGCCAGCTCTCCTGCGGTGACTGTGAGTCCACCTTCGCCCTCCCCACCCTCCCCTCGCCCCCGGGCCCCCTGCCCCCTCACCGCTCAGCTCAGTCTGGTCCCATCCGTCCCCTCGCAGGATGGAGGGCTGGATGAACTGCCCCTCCCCCCATATCTAGGACAACGACGGTTTCCAAATATCTGTCTGTTGAAATAATGTTCTCCGGGTGCGGGGCCTCCCTCCCTCACATTCCTGGGCGAGCATGCCTGTTTGGCTTGCTCGGACAAATATTGACTTTCTCTGTCCTTCTCACTCTGGGTCTGTTTAAAAGGCATCAATCTTTGCCAGGGTGTGAGCTCCCTCTCCGTAACCTGTGGCCTCTGAGGTCCTATCCGGGCGGGGAGTGGTAGGGAGGGGCTCACTGGCCCCAGGGACACTTCTTTCTTGCTTGGCCACAGAGAGGGGCTTTTAATGAAGAGCTGGCACCTGTTAGGTGCCTTCCATCCATCCTAACAAGTCCCAGTTATCCAACACCTACTAACTATATCTGCTACAACAGGGCTGGCCTGGGGTGACGTGGCAGACACAGGGACCCCCTGCCTCCACATTTCTCTAGACTTCACCACAACCAGGAGGGAGGGCTGTGTGATCCTCTGTCAGGAACCCTCTAGACTTTGCCTTTAGAAATGTGGTCCTGCTCCCATCAGGGTCTAACACACCATCATCTCTCTCCTGATTCTTTAATGACCCTCCTAACGGGTCTCTCTGCTCCTGTTCCTGTTCCCTCGCTCTGGCCTCAACCCTGAAGCCAGAATGATCTGTTAAAACGGCTGTGGGATCATGCCTTTCCTGGGCCCCCAGCCCTCCAGCAGCCTCCCAGCCACTCAAAGTAAGATTCTTACAGACGCTCTGGCTTTCTGGTTGGGTCTCAGCCCAAGAAACCTAGCACTTGCTCTTCCTTCTGCCTGGAACAGTGTCCGCAGGGTCTGGCAGACCTTCTCCCACACCTCTTTGTTGTTTCTGCCCAAAGGTTACCTTTTCAGTGAGCCCTTTCCTGCATGGCCCCAGGTCCTCCATTTCCTTGCTTCTACTTTCCCACCTCCATAGCGCCCCCCCATCTGCCATCTAGCCCATCTAGTGCATCTTCGGTCTATTTTCACTGCCTACTTGGTGTGCTGTTCGTCTGGCCCAAGGGCAGGGCCTTCTGTCTGTTTTACCTGCAGCGGCATCACTGGGACCAAGAACAGCGCTGGGGCACAGCAAGGGGCCCGAGGGACCCCGTGCAACCCTGCTTTGCAGGCATGCGTCGGTGGGGTTGTTAGGGTGAGAGCTAATGTTGACTCTGTGCTCTCTGAGCACGCTGCGTCCACTCACTGGCTAATGGTTGCAGCAACCATCCAGGCCCAACTCTTGCCCCTCTTTCACAGATGAAGCAACTGAGGCACCAAGGGGGTATAGGGTCAGTCCTGGGTGCATTGAGGCCCAAAGTCCGTCTCCCAGCCTTGCCACACGGCGTCCAACCAGAGTGGGATGGTGGACCACAGCAAGGTCGAGGACGGAGGGGGACCTGATGTCCAAGCCCATGAGCCCTCACCACCCCCTCCCCACCTGGTCTGGCCACCTGTCACCAGGACTCACCTGTGCACAGACTGGCGGACCCCGCTCTCATCCTGTGGCATTTGGACAGGCCTCTTTTCCTCTTCAGCTCCTCCCTGCTTCCAGCCCCAATCTCTCTGTCTCTCGGTCTCTGTTTCTATGTCTTTCTCTGTCTGTGTCTCTGTCTCTGCCTCACTGTCTCTTCCAGAAGCACTGCTACCTATCCTGCTGCCCTGGGAGTTGCTCTTAGACCTCATCTCCCTCCTCTCCTTTGCTCAGAGCTCCCAGATCATGGCTAACCTCCTTCCTGGACTTGTGTGTCTGACTCAGGAAATCCACCACCACTCACTTGCCTCCCCCCTCCAAGAAGGCCTGCCCCCCTGATTTCCCCTGCGAATCCTCATGGAACCCACCTCTGCTTTTGGGATACCCTCTCCTATTTTCTCACTCTAGCCCACCTCCTACTCCTATTTTATTTTGAAAAATTTTAGAGAACAGAGAAATTTTAAGAATCATCAACCAGCCTCCTTCTACCCTTCCTGTGGATTCACCCACCGTCATCAAGGTATTTTCTCTCCTCCCCTCTCTCCTTCCGCTATCCTCCTCCCTTCTCCCCCTACCATCTGTGAGTAAATACCAGCCCTCTTCCCTCCGACTTCAGTATGTAAAAAAAAAAAGACATTCTCTTACGTGACCACAATATAATTGTTGCCCTGGAATTTTAACCTTGATACTATACTATTTAATACTTAGCCCACATTTGCATTTTCCCAATTTGCTAAATGATGTCCTCTAGAACATTTTATTGTAGTTGTCATGTCTCTTCAACCTCCTTTACTCTAGAATATTTCCCAGCCTTCCGTTTTTGTCATGTTTCATGACATTGACAATTTTTTGGAGTCTAGATCAATTATTTAGTGATATGTCTCCTGCTTTGGATTTGTCTGTTTCCTCATGATTTGAATCAGGTTAACTATTTTTGGCAGGGCTACCCCTATCCCTGCCCTCAGACTCTGCCTCTCTCTTTCTCTGCCTCATCCCATCCACATCGCTCTCCACCTTTGCCCTTGACCTCACCAAATCCTGCCAGTGCTTCCCCACCCATCTGCAGCCCCAGCCCCAGCCCCAAAGTTCTGCTCTGACACCAAAGAATGGTGTGGGAGGAGTGGAGAGGCCACCCTGCCCATTCCACTAGGAAGGGGAGGGAACCAAGGACACTTTCCTTGGAGAGGCTCAGGCTCAGGAGGTGATGGTTTGTTCCTCAGACAGGTTTCAGCCGCAGAACCTTCTGTACAGACACACAGAAAAAATGAAGACTGGTCCTGCTGTTATCGAAGAGGCATGTGTATGTGCACATGAGTGTGCCTGTGTGTGTGCATGTGTGTGCGTGCGTGTATGCACGTCTGGCACATCTGGTCTTGAGCTTGAGTTTTGAAGCTCCAGCCACTCAGGTTCCTTTTTTGCTCCAGAATGCCCCTTGGGGATTTTCATCAAGCCTTTGGGGTGGGGTCCCATAGATCCCAGGAAACTGAATCCCACAAATATCCGTGAGATTTACTGTGTGTTAAGCCCAGTGCTAGGTCCCAGGGAAGAGGAATTGAAAATGGTATAAGCACTGGCTTTGGAGTCCTGTAGATCTGGGCTCCAATCCCTGCCCCTCTTTTCTTCTGGTTGTGTGGTTCTGGGCAAGTTACTCAACCTTTTTAAACCTTATCTTCTTAATCTGTAAAATGGACATCATAATAAGTATCTATCTCTGGGCATTCCTTGTGAAGATGAAATGCAGAAATGCCCTTGCATGCCTGGCACATAGTAGGTGGACATCTCCAAGGGGAGTGAGGAGAGCAGGAAGGGGTTCCTTGGGATGAATATGGGCCCCCCACCCCCGCCAATGCCCCCTGGTAGGTTGAGGAACTTATTGTCAGAACAGTTGTTTCTGATACACAGAAGACTCATTGCTTTCGCTTCCAAGCCTGTCATTCTGTGGTGGGTAATCAAGTGAGACTTTGATGGTTGATTCAGTGGATTAGGGCTGGGGGAGTTTCCAGGCCCAGCCCTTGGCAGTGACTTTGGCAGGAGAGACTTTTAGTGCTGAGGGAGGGAGCAGGGAGACAGGGAGCCCTAATTCACATCAGCCTCTGCCTTGGACCTTACCCACCCTCCGCTTGGAGACCACACCAGCTTGTCCAGATGTGGGAGAGGAACTGGTTCCATGGCTCCGCAGTTGGGGGAGTCTGAGTTCTGGTCATGGCTCGCCTCCAGCCCTGTATGAACCAGGGTGTCACTGCCTGGCTTCCAGAATATTTCTCTCATCTGTGTGTGTGTGTGTGTGTGTGTGTGTACTGAATTCATTTATTCATTCATCAATATTAGTTGAGTAGCTACTATGGACTGGGTGCTGTCAATAGTGATGAACAATAGAGACAAGGTCCCCAGCCCTTCCAGAGCTTACTTTTTTTTTTTTTTTTAAGATTTATTTATTTATTTGAGAGCAAACGAGTGAGAGCGAGCTCATAGCAAGGGCAGGGCAGAGGTGCAGAGGGAGAGAAAGACTCTCAAGTAAACCCCTCAATGAGTGCAGAGCCTGGCATAGGGCTTGATCCAGACCCAGAGATCATGACCTGAGCCAAAATCAAGAGTCAGACATTTAACCAACTGAGCCTCTTAGTGCCCCCAGAACTTACATTCTAATGGGAGAGGTAGACACATACGTACAGGTAAATAACACAGGTGTGAACTGCTTGTGTGCATTTCTATGTGGATTTTTCCCCATTAACACAGTACAGTAACGTAAATGTACTTTATCTTTCTTTTTTTTTTTTTTTAAAGATTTTTATTTATTTATCTGACAGATCGCAAGTAGGCAGAGAGGCAGGCAGAGAGAGAGAGGAGGAAGCAGGCTCCCCGACGAGCAGAGAGCCCGAGGTGGGGCTCGATCCCAGGACCCCGGAACCATGACCCGAGCTGAAAGCAGAGGCTTTAACCCATTGAGCCACCCAGACACCCCTCTCACAATTTTCTTAATAACATCTTTTTCTCTAGCTTATTTATTGTAAGAATACTGTGCATAATACATGTAATGTACAAAATATATGTTAATCAACCATTTGTATTATTGGTAAGATTTCCAGTCAACAGTAGGCTATTAGCTAAATTCTGGGGGAGTCAAAACTTACATTGGGATTTTTTACTACAGACTGGAGGAAGGAGTGTCAGCACCCTTAACCTCTGTGTTGTTCAAGGATCAATTGTAACTAGAAATGTGACAAATACCACACAAAAAAGGTATAGAGTGCTCTTAGAGTGACCAGTGGTGGTGGGGGAGAGTCAGGGAAGCCACTCCTAAGGAAGTAACGTCTATGTGGGGCCTGGAGGATCTGTGGGAGTTGGTTATTCAAAGGGAAAGAAGGGGTGTGTTGGTAAAAGCAGGTGAGAATTCCAGATAGAGGGAGCAGTATGTACAAAGGTCCTGGGGCAGAAAGAGCACAAACAATCTACAAGTTTTGCCACACAAGAGTGCTTGATATATGCCCTCTCCATCTTAATTGATTCACAGGAAATGGCTCTCATAATAGATAGGATGCTCAGCCTTACTTTCCTCTGTTTTCTATGTCTCCAAAGAGTGGAGTGGCTAGGAAGGAGATAGGAGAAGGGAAGTTGCATCTTCAACAAGAAAAAACATTTCCTGTATCTTGGGCTCTCTTTTGCATTTCTTCACTCTCATAATGACAGATTATAGTTGGGAGTTTCTTCTTTCTTTTTTTCTTATTTTTTTCCACCTCTTCCTTTGGCTCTTTCTCCTTGCTTCGTATCAATGTCTGTTGGGAGGAGAAAAGCCTACAGTTTTTTGTTTGTCTGCCTGTTTTGTTATCTGTGTAAATGGACTCATTTTCAGTGCAGGTGATCCCAGTGAGGGGTGTGTGTGTGTGTGTGTGTGTTTCATGAAGTCATGGCCTCCACAAGGCCCCAGGGAAATCTTACCCAGTTTTAAGAGTTGACGCGGGGACCCCAGCAAAGTGTGCGAGGTAGTGACAAGTCTGGGTGGTGGCAGTCACAGGTGGGAGGCTCGGGCTGGGAATGCCCGGCTGTGGAGTTAGTATGTGGATGGCAGGAGAAGGGGGTGAGAAGAGGCTCTCCATCCTTGAAGGCCCCATTGGCCAGACATGGCTGTGATTTTGCTAGGGGCTCAGCTGGGAGGGGCACAGGGTGTTGTCTTGGGTGCTGCTGCCGGCATCCTAGAGCCAGCTGCCGAGGGAATATTGCTCTAGCAGCCCCTGACAGTGCTTGAGAGACTGGGGGCTGCTGCCTGAAGCCCCACTTTGTGGTGTACTGGCTCAAGAAGGCTGAGTGTGTTCTGCAGCTGAGTCTCCCTAAACCTTGGGCTGCAAGCACACAACAGCTAGGGAGCTCGTGCGGAGGCAGGCAGGCAGAGAGGAGGCTGTGCACATGCAGCCCGTTACTATCTGTCAAGGTCTGTGGAAGGACGATTGGAGTAGAGGGTGGTGTACAGATCTAGGTTTGGGGACCTCCAAGGGACCTGTCTGAAATGAATGTCTGAAAAAATTGTGTAAATGTGAATGTGTGTATGAATGGTTTGAGGTGGTGGAGCTGGAGGACTTGGCCATGACCAGCCTGGTGGGAGGTAGGCCTCCAAGGGCTGTGGCCAGTTCCGGAGCCCACTGTGGAATGGATGAGTGACTCTTTCCCCTGAGGCTGTGGTCTGACAGTGGAGGCATTATTTTAGGACCTGGCAGGTCTGAGCAGGCCCACCTCAGCCCTGATCCATTCAACTCAGCAGCTCAGCCTAGCTCAGCCCAGCTGTCACACCTCTTTTAACCTGAACTCCATTCAACTCTGTTAAGGCAACTTGACTCAAGATGACCCAACTTGACACAGCCCAGACACTCAGCCCAAACTCCCTTCTACCCAACTTGGTAGAGCCCTGTTTAAACCAATGCTCCTCCGGACAATTCATCCCAACCTCCAAACTCAACTCTCGGCTCCACCTATCCTACATCTATCCAGCTAGCATCTTGACTCAGTTCAGCACAAGACGGTTTTTTTTCAGCACACATTACGCTTTCACCTTGACTCAACTCACCCCATCCTCTCTCAGCTCAACCTGAATTTAAATCAACACAACCTGGGGCACCTGGGTATCTCAGTGGGTTAAAGCCTCTGCCTTTGGCTCGGGTCATGATCCCAGGGTTCTGGGATTGAGCCCCACCTCGGGCTCTTTGCTCAGCGGGGAGTCTCCTTCCTTCTCTCTCTTTGCCTCTCTCTCTGCCTACTTGTGATCTCTGTCTGTCAAATAAATAAGTAAAATTTTGAAAAAAAAAATCAACACAGCCCAACCTAACTCAGCCCAACGTAACTCAGTTTACCTTAGCTCAGCTTGGTTCGGTTTTAAGCCCAGTCCAGATTACCTGGGCCAAGAGCAGCTCAGGTTACCCCGACCTGGTCCATAATAAGTCAACCCAATTTGACTCAATTAGCCTTCACTAAAGTTTTCTAGATTTGATTTAATTTATCTCAGTCCTTTAGTAAATTTCCTTAGAATACGAACCCTATGAGGGCAGAGATTTTATATGTTTTAGTCACCCATGTATTCCAAAATACATAAAAGTAGTGATGACAAATCCAGCAGGGTGCTGTGGCCATTAAGAAATATGGTGGTCAAAGAAAACCTCTCCAGGATGTGATATGTGAGCCAACATCTGAACAAAGGAATGGGACCTTTGGTTATCTGGGGCAAGTGTTTTTCAGGAATAGGATACAGCAAGTGCAAAGGCCCTGAGGCAAGAACAAACTAGGTGTATTCATGGGACAGGAAGGCCAGTGTGGCTAGAACAGTGTGAGATCCAAGAGACTTGTTTAAAGTTAGTCTCTCCTGCTAATCTGTTAGCTTTGAGAGGGTCGGGACTGTCTTACACATGGCTGTATTCCCTGCTTCTGGCCCATACTGAGACATAGTAAGCATTTAAAAACAATTTTTTGAATGAATAGATTCAACTGAACATAATGCAAATGGATTTAACCCTAATGAGCATATTTAACTCAATGTACTTTAATTCCACTCAACTTAAAAAGACTTTCTTTGGATCTTGTAACCTCTGGAAAGGATGGCTGGAGTTCTACAAACTGAGGAAAGAAGATTCTCCAAACTCCCGTGAACTCCCTCTGTGAACCCCTGTGTAAGGGGGGAGAGTTAGCATCTGCCTCTCCTCTCTCGCGAGTGTGGTGGGGGTTGGTGGGTTATGAGTGTGGAAGGGCTTTATGGACAAGAAAGACCTGAGGGCCTCCTTGTCCTTGGAGATGAGGGAGTGAGGGGGAGGGAGGGCACACAGGTGATCTCTGCAGTCCCTTCTGCCCATGACATTCCACAAACCTGTGGTTCTGTGAGAGGATCTCAGACCAAATCTGGGCAAGTCCCACCTCAGCTTCTGCTTTGGCTCTTCTGTGGCTCCTCCCACAGACCTGGCTCCCTCTGGGTCTCTGGGCCTCCGATTCCCTCTGCTTAGACTCTGATTCCTTCTTTTGTTCTTTTTCCTTTTTTTTTTTTTTTTTTTTTAAGATTTTATTTATTTGACAGAGATCACAAGTAGGCAGAAAGGCAGGCAGAGAGAGAGGAGGAAGCAGGCTCCCTGCTGAGCAGAGAGCCCGATGCGGGGCTCGGTCCCAGGACCCTGGGATCATGACCTGAGCTGAAGGCAGAGGCTTTAACCACTGAGCCATCCAGGAGCCCCTTCTTTTTCCTTTTTAAATCTCAGGTGGGGGCAGCAAGTTTAGTTAACAAGGCTTCTCCGTATGGCAGACCATCGTTCTCATCTTTCCTGCAAGGCCTGGCTCTGGTTTGGCTGTTCTGCTGCTTTTCCTACTGCTTCGTGGCCAGTCCGTCCTCCTATTTCCCTCTTTGCTATATGTCCCCACTCTAATGTGTTTGCTGTCTGACCTTGCAAATGCACGTTTCTTTGAAAAAATATATGGTGTTGTTTACTTTGTGTGTGTTTTTCATTTATATAAATGGTATTTTGCTTCAGAGCACCTTCTGTTTCTTATTTTTTTCCACTTAACACATGTTTTTAGGATCTCTCCATATCACTTTGTGTCCCTCTGGCGTCCCGTCCATGGCCTCTAATGGCGTAGGGTGTGTGTGCTGTATGCCCACGCTGCGGTTTCGGGACCCGCTCTCCCGTGACCCCTGGCCCCTCGGGAGCGTCCCACCGAACATTCTCATAGCTTTTCCCTCAGAACCAGGGCAGGAGTTTCTTGGCGGTGAACAGCCAGGAGGAGCGTTGCCCAGAGGGATCCGAGCTGGATTTAATTTCCCTTCGTTCTGCCTAATGGAACCTCGGGCGGGCACAGGTTTTCAGGTCCCCAGAGTCTTTGCCAGCATTTGGTATTACTCAACTTTTACACTGACAGTCTGATTGGGGAGAAAATGTGTCTCACAATTTTGATTTGCATGTCTCTGGTTACGGGGGAGGTGCAACGCGCCTCTTATACCTGTGGGCCCACATCCCCTGAAGGCCTTGTGGGAGGCCTCCAGGGCTAGTTCACCTCCGCGTCTGGCCTGGGGTCTGGTCCAGTGAAAGTGCCGGGGAGTGCTTGATGACTGACTGACTGAGACCGAGGGTGTCCGTGCTGTGGTTTTGACGGGTTCAGAGGTCACGCTGGGAGTGAGCAGCATGAGCCAGGTGGAGGGCTAAGACATTCATAGCTGGAAAGAGGAAGGAGAAGCAGAAGAGACTGTAAAGCTAGGTTCAGAGTTCATTGGCCGGGCCATAGGTTCAAGACCTAGCGGGAAAATTCCTCCAACTTTGGGATGTTCATTTCCTGTTGCTCGTTGGAGAGGCCAACCCTGCGGGGCCAGCCTGAGCGTACCGACGTAAGCCAGGGAGGCAGCACAGTGGGAGGACCGGTGCCTCTCACATCTGCTCTTTACTGCTTTTCTCACCAGACCTGACTGCTGATCTGTTCCTACCCAGTCTCCTTACAGTTCTTGCTTTCTCTTGCCCAAGCGGTAGTCCAAGATGCATCTGCCTAACTCCCTCTTCGCCTTTATCTTGGGACCAAAAGCTGCAGGGGCTGTTGGGCGGCCCTGGCTTCGGATCAGCCTTGCATTGCAAGCTCCCGCGGCCCCCCGGAGCTGCTGCCGTGGCCGCCCCCTGAGGGAGCCCCGGCTCTGCGCAGTCCACCGGCTGGGCCTTGGGCTGAGGTAATTCTCCACCCGAGTCTGCTCCCTTCTCTCCGGGGCCCTTCTTTTCCTTCCACGTGGTTTGGCAGAGGCTGAAAGGCAGAAGATTACAGGCGCGCAGTACAGCCTCACAAACCAGCGTGAAACCCCATGGTTGTCTTTTTCCACCCTCTGCCTCTACTTAGTTTTTCCTTTCTCTGAGGAACTGGGTTCCCAGCATCTCCTCCTTCCCGAGGATCAATCAGTTGGCGGGGTGCTGTGGGAAAGAAATTTGCATTCAATCATGCCCATGGCAACCATCATAAGCAGGGCCCGTGTTCCTGTCCTGGAGCCCAGACTCCTTTCTGTTTAAAAGACTTGGGGTTTACAAAACTAAGTGGACTAGAACCTGACTTTTAATAGCACATTTGAACAGCATTTCAGGAAGTTTGAAGAACAGAACTCGAAAGCGGCTTTTCTTCAAGGGCTATTATTAATCACAGGACTCATCCGAGCAGTCCTTCTCATTTTTCCGGCATATTCCAAGAATCCAAACATTTTCACATTAGTCATCCCCTGCGACACCCTTCGCTCTCTTGGGATGATGGCAGGGCCGGCATTGTCTGCCTTGTAGCTTCGAACTGTGTTTCTCAAACCTGAATGTGCACACAGGTACCTGGGGACCCTGTCACACGGCAGAGCCCAAGTCGGTAGGCCTGGGGTGGACCTGGAGTTCAGGGGTTTTCAGGGGGGCTCAGAAGCCTCTCCCTATTCACTGCCAATTATATAAGAGCCCTGGGCTATTGTGCAGCAAGACAAGGATCAAGATCGTGCAGGGCTTCTGGCCTCGATGAGCCCACAGTGCGGTGGGAGAGCAGACATGACTCCACGGGGCTGAGAGGATAGTGTTGTAGCATTTATAACCTCTGTGAGGGCAGGCTGTGGCCTTCATCTGTCGCCTCTGCTGTCTCAGCCCCAGTCCTTGGGCAGTGGATGTCCTGGTGTGTAGTGGATATTCCAGAAGCTTCTTTGCATGTGGGGGGGACGAATGACTGAATGGGACCCAGTGGGTGCAAATGAGGGAGTGATCAGTTGTACCCAGGGTGCAGTGAGGTGGGGAGGACTTGTCAGGGAAGGCTTCTCGAAGGAGGTGAGTTTGGATCCAGTGGTCTTTTTTTTTTTTTTTTAGATTTTAGTTATTTGACAGAGAGAGAGACAACCTGAGCTGAAGACAGATGCTCAACAGACTGAGCCACCAGGGCACCCCTGGATCCAGGTCTTAAAGATCAGTGGGTGTCTGTCGGGCACGGTAAGGGGGAGTGGGCAGATCTGGAGCAGAGGGTCCTGCTTAACCCACCTCTGTGTTGGTGAGGGGACCTGGCAGATCTGTCCTAGATTCAGAATGCCGACTGCTCCCTGGAGGCCCTCCTCTTCTCCAAGATACCTGGACCATGTGGGTATGGCCTCTGGGTTCTCGCAGCTCCATAGAAAGTCCCCTTTCAGGAGACAGAGGTGTCCTGCCAGGAAGGTGATTCAAGCCTGCTTGAGCATACTGTGTTCAGAGTGGGCTCAGGCCCAGGGAGGGACCTTCCTGGTGTCTGCTCCTGGGGTCTTAGAGATGAATCAGACTGCCCTCTGGGAGCTCTCAGCAAGCCCTCCCCAACTTAGTTTCCTACTGTTCTTTCTCTCTGCCCCTCCTTTATATATTTAATAACATTATTTAGACAATAATATAACAGTAATTTACTATATTAAAGAGGTGTACAAAGCTTCCTTTGGCTTTGGGAACTGAGTAGCTGACATAACCCTCACTTCATAAATGTGAAAATGGAGGCTTTTTTAGAGAGAGGGAGTATTTGATAAAGGACATAAGGGAGAATTAGACCTTAAGCTGTGGACACTGATTCTGAGTCCAGTGGACCTGCCTGAGAGACAACCTTTTTTTTTTAAAGATTTTATTTATTCATTTGATGGACCAACATCACAAGTAGGCAGAGACGTGGGCAGAGAGAGAGGAAGGGAAGCAGGTTTCCCGCTGAGCAGAGAGCGCGATGGGGGCTTGATCCCAGGACCCCGAGATCATGACCTGAGCCAAAGGCAGAGGCTATAACCCACTGAGCCACCCAGGCGCCCTGAGAGACAACCTTTTAATCAATCAGTCAATCAACAAACAAATATTTATTGACTGTCCATTGTGTACCAGGCACTGTTCTAGGCTTTAGCTGGGGGGATTCCTCAGTGAACAACAGAGACGGAATCTCTGCCTTCGTGGACTTTCTCTTTAGTGGAGGGAGACAGACAATTACAAATGATATAAAATATAACATGGCAGGTGATGTTCCTGTGAACAAAAATAAAGCCGGCAAGGGGGCTAGGGAGTGCCTAGGAGTTGTGCTTACAATTTTAAGTTGGAGTAGTTAGGGACTGCTTTCCTGGGAACATCGCACTTAAAAAAAAAAGAAGATTTTATTTATTTATTTGAGAGAGAGCCCATGTGAGCAGTGGGAGGGGCAGAAGGAGAGGGAGAAGCAAACTCCCTGCAGAGCAGGGAACCCAACATGGGGCTCGATCCCAGGACCTGGGGATCATGACCTGAGCTGAAGGCAGATGGTTAACCGACCTCTGAGCCACCCAGACACCCTGAGATCATCACTTTTGAATGAAGACTGGAAGGAGGTGATGGAACAAGACTTGCAGATATCTGGAGGAGGTCAGAGGGAAGCGCAAAGGCCCTGAGGTGAGCGTCCCCTTGCTCCAGGACTCTAGAGCTCCTTTTGACATGAGCCTATTCTTCTCAGTCCTGCAGGGACCAGATTTTTTGCTCATCCGCTCTCTCCCCACTGGGCTCCCAGCCTATGGCTCAGATAAGCTGGGGCACTGAAGCCCCGGCAGCTGCTGGAGTGGGTGGTGACAAGCGCAGAGGCTGTGAGAGGCCACTGGTGCTGGGACGCCCACTGTCCTGCTGTCTGAGCTGTGTCTCTTGAGCAGCAGCAGTCGTATTGAAAGGTTGATCTCCCCATTAGAAGGGATTTGTCAGCACGAGCTGGGGCTTAGCAGCCTAAGCCAGGGGTCTGAAGGCTCAGACAGGTTCAGGGCCTGGAGGAGCTGACTCAGGCCTGGCTCCCCTGAGAATCGAGGAAAGGCCACCAGCTGAGACTGCCGGGGTCAAAGTTGGGAGGAATTGCTTGGCGTCTCCAGGGGCACTGCCAAAGCCACTCGCTTTGCCAGTATTCTTCCCGGGAGCTGGGAGTAGCCCCAGTGCCCATGCCTGGTGCGCAGCGCTGAGCGAGGCCCCAGGGCTCAGCCAGGTGTGGGTGTGGCTGACTCTGTGGTCTCCCCAGGCTCGCCCTCCTTTTCCGCAGCCGTGGAGAGGGCCAGTGCAGGAGATTGTTCTCCTGATGTCCTGCTGCCTACCTGGTATCTCTAGATGATGTCCTAAGAGAGAGCTCTGCAACGGACTGCAGTCAAGATGGGATTCCCAGCTCCCACCACACCAGGCCCGGAGCTAAGGCACCGTTTCACAGGCTTCCTAGGGCATCAGCTCACGGCACGACTTCCGGCAGCCCTGAGGGTCAGGTCCTGTTCCGGCCTCATGGTCTGGACGGGAGAGCTGATGAAGGGGCCCGGTGATCCGTGCTACACTGCTGGGCGAAGTCAGTTCCTCCTCGGGATAATCACGGGAGGCTCCACATCCCTCCCCTGCCATTGCCCTGGCCAGGCCGCATCCCTGCTCCATCGGATTCCTCCACCAGTTTCCTCTCTGGGCAGGCGCTCCTTCTCCCCAGTCCCTTCTCCCCAGAGCCTTAGGAACAGACAGAGCTGATTCCACTACTTTCCATGGTTCCTTGGATAAAATGCACACTCTTTACTGTGACCCACCAGGCCATGTGCCGTGTGGCTCCCGGTGGCCCCTCCTAACTTGTCCTCAAGCCCCACCGGCTGGCTTTTGGTTCCTTAAATGACAAACTCTTTCCCACTCAGGGCCCTGCCGTGTGCTGCTTCCTCTGTGTCAGGCGCTCCCCCTTCCCTGTTTGCTATCATCCTCCAGGTTTCTCATGTCCTCAGGAAGCCTTCCTTGTCTTCTTCTTTCAGGTCTCATCCCCCTAGTGGATGCTGCCATGGCTCCCTGAACTTGGTATCCACAACCTCTAGGGCGACTGCAATTAGCTAGTGACGGGGTCCTTACTTGGGGAGTACATGGCTTCCCTGCGGAGTGCTGAGGCCCGGGAGGGCAGGGCCTGGGTCTGTGTGTTTCCGGCTGCATCCCTAGCACAGCACCTGGCACAGACCGAGGGCCCAGGAAATGCTGGAGAACGAGTGGATGGCATCTTCTTTCCCCTTGGTCTCTTATTGCCCCCATCACACACCCTCTGCTTCACCTCAGCCCCTTTCCTTTTTCTCTTCACACAGCCACTCTCGGCTCTGCCTCTGCCTCTGCTCTTGCTGGTCCTACGGCCTGATGCCCAGGCCCTTCTCTCACCCATGGCCTATGGCTCCCTTAAGGCCGCCCTCCGGCCCCTAGAGGAGTGCCCTCAGCAGGCCTTCCTTCTGCACAAGGCCAGGAGGTGCGTCCTTCTTCTCACTGTGTCATTTCCCTTCAGGACTGCCCATGCTGAAACTCTTGACCTAAGCTCATGTAGGCAAGGACCGAGCCCTCTCCTTCAGTGCCCTCCCCGGAAGTGAGAGAGGCTCAGGGCCGGGCACACCCAAGGGCACGTGCTCGTGCCCCGACTCAGACTGAGGGCGTGGCCGACTGTCTGCATGTCTTCTGGCCCTGGGGAGGCGAGCCCCTCCATTCCTCACCTCCTCCACTTGGACCCCCTGAGTGCGGCTTCTCATCCAGTAGACTCCGCAAGCAGGTTTGATGGTGGGGAAGTAGAGATAGTAGAGACTGCAAGAGTTTTGGAGTCAGAAAGTTCTAGACTAAAATCCTATTTCTGTTAAATTGAACTGTGTGAAATGGCTATTTCTAGGCCCAAAGCTATTGAATAGCAATAGTTTCATGTGGCTCAATTTACTGTGTGCTCCTGGGCAGCTGGCCTGATCTCTCTTATTTTTTATTTTTAAATTTGTTTGGCATGATCTCTTTTAGACTTCATTTCTTCACCTGTGAAATGGGAGTAGAGTGTCATTTACAGAGTTGCGGAGAGGAGAAAATGAAGTTGTTTGGCATTGGGGGGTCAAAGCCTGAGTTCTGGAGCCGACTTTGAATCCTGGATCCCACCAGCCATTGTCTATTATAGCTGGTTTAAGCAGAGAGGAAATGTATTACAGGATGTTGGCCAGCTTGCAGAATTTCTGGAGGGTCCCAGGACTGAGGCCTGATGAAACCGTGGGGGAATTTTCAGTGAAAACACCACTGTCCCCTCACTCAGTCTCTCTGGCATTCAGACATGGATGCCAGAGGCTCTGTCCCTGCTGTCCCTGAAGATCCGGATGCCTCTGGCACTGCCCTGGTCACAGGATCAGCCCTCCGACCTGGTGGCCTCGTTCTGAACCCAGGGGTCACATAGGTGTATCTTATCCATGCCCCCTGGGTCACTGGTCTGAGCCCGAGCCACAAAGGGGTCTGAAGATGAGGCATTTCTGGCTTCTGCCTGGAGAATGTTGGATTCACGATGCAGGAAACAATGCAAATGTAGGGAGGGCATTCAACCGGGACAGTGCTGTACCACTGCTTCTTACTGGCTGCGTGCTCTGAGGCAAGTAAGTTATTTTCCATGAGCCTCATTTTTCTCCTCTGCAAAATGGGAACAACCACAGAGTTTATTTCATAGAGTTGTCATAGGAATTCAATGCACCGATTGGTGAAAAACCATTAGAGGAGAACTTGGCCTATGGTAAACTCTAAGTAGATATTAGCTATAATTATTAAGATACTATTATTAATGAATTTGAGACCTCATGGCAAAACGCCAAGCACAGAAAAGATATTCTGTAAATGTTTATTGAATGAAAGTCCTGGGCTGAGGTGTTAGTGTCCAGAATTTCCCTCAGCCAGCCCAGACGACTGCTGATGGGTAGGACCTGACCGTTACCTTCTCAGGAATTTCATGAGCTGGTGAACATCTCGTTGGTATCTTGAAATCTGACACGGCGGGAGAATTTATACCACGGCAATTGGCAAAGCCTACCAATCAAGGCTCCACTCTTGCTAGAAGCAGCAACTTCCTATGGTTAAACATTTCTGGGCACACCCCAGGCTAGGGCCTAGGATAGTAAGTCTATAACGTGCCCAGCACAGTGCCATCTTTCTCAGTCCTTTTGCATGTGGTCCTTCTCCCCAGTTAGCAAATTCTTCACATTAACTTTATCTTCCAAATGTCGGGACATGTAGATGAACCCCTGGATTCATGCCTTTTTCATGTTTCCCCGAGTGGATACCTCTTTGGCATGGATGAGACCGTGAGTCCTCTGAGAGGAACCTCAGCGCCGGGCACAAAGCTTGGCACACAGTAGCTCAGGAGGCAATAATAGAATGGCAAAGTGGACAAGGTTTCTGGAACTGGGGCCCTTTCCCCTCCCCACACAGCTTGACAACACTTTGCTCTCCTTTCCTGATGTCCTCAGAAAGAAATCACCACTCTGGATTTCCTTCTTCGTGCCTTTCTGCCATGTGGATTGTGTAAGAAGGGAGTGTGGTGGAGGCTGGGGAGGAGGGAGGGCTGCTCCAATGTTGGTGAAGCTCAAGGGGGGGCGGGGCGGGGGCTGCCTCCTGCTTTGGAAACATTCTTCTGATTGCTCTGCACAGCTCAGCGGGCTGCCCTGGCTTAGGACAAAAAGGAGGGAGAGGCAAACACCCTTCATTTTAATTAAAGCCAACTTTACATTGTTATTCCATTTGCCTGTGTTATTGCACGAGCTTACAGTAAAGTTATATGGCGCCCCCAGGGCAGCTCGAGCTGCGTGATAGAATGTGTCCAAGTTCAGCTCTCCAGGACTGTGCTTGGCTCCTCTGCAGTGTGAGCTGGAGCCAGCCCCGGGTCCTCTCTGGGGCTCCAAGTCATTGTTCAGGCTCAGGTCTGTTAGTGGAGCCTTTGTTTACATGTCATTCATTGGAAAAACATTTATCTAGTACTTTCTATGTGCCCAACAGTGAACTAAGGGCTGAGCCTACCTCTGGCACAATGCGGCCTGCCCCCTGGAGCACACAGACCCCAGTCTCCAGGGGCTGGCCCTGACCGCTCTCTCCAGCGGTACAGATATCCATGTGGACTCTCTCCCATCCCACCACATTGTTCTGGTCTTCCTGCTTTTGGTTTGAGGAGACATTTGTTATTGAACTAAGCAACCTCTTACATTTAGTAGTTTCCCAAGTTCCTTTACATCTGACATTTCTTCTGGTTCTCGCAGCACTCCCGTTCACACTCTGCTCCCTCTTCAAGATCCAGAGCAAATGAACTTCCTCCTGGCAGCCTCCTCTGGCCACACTTTTCTTGGGGCCCTTTTGGTGCTCCCTTTGTCCCCCTTTCATGGATCTCATCACATGTTAAACAACTTTTTAAAATTATGGGCAGAAGACATGAGCAGACATTTCTGCAAAGAAGACACACAGGTGGCCAACAGACACAGGATAAGATGTTCCATCACTCATAATCAGGGAGGTACATCACAAAGCTACAGTGAGACACCACCTCACACCTGTCAGAATGGCTAAAATCAGGAACACAAGAAACAACAAGTGTTAGTGAGGATGTGGAGAAAGGGGCAGCCTCTTGCCCTGTTAGTGGGAATGCAAGCTGGTACAGTCACTCTGGAAAACAGTATGGAGGTTCCTCAAAAAGTTAAAAATAGAGCTACCTTATGATTGCACGACTAGGTATTTACCCAAAGAATACAAAAATACTAATTCAAAGAGATACATGTCCCCTGATGTTTATTTTACTTTACTTTATTTTATTTATTTTTTCTTCCAAATTTTTCTTTAAATTCAAGTTAGTTGAGATAATATAATATTGGTTTCAGGAGTAGAATTTAGTGATTCATTACTTACATACAATACCCAGTAATCATTATAATAAGTGCCCTCCTTAATGCCCATCACCCATTTAGTCCATTCCCCACTTACCTCCCTCCATCAACTGTCTGTTTGTTCACTATTGTTAAGAGTCTCTTACAGTTTGCTCCCTCCCTCTCCACTCTCTTTTTTTCCCTTCCCAAATGTTCATCTGTTTTGTTTCCAAAGTTCCACATATGAGTGAAATCATATGGTATTTGTCTTTCTCTGAATTATTTCGCTTGGCATACTACACTCTAACTCCATCCACATGGCTGCAATTGGCAAGATTTCGTTCTTTTTGATGGCTGAGTAATAGTCCATTATATATATATTATATAAGATATAAAATATATAAAACACACACACACACTGCATCTTTAACCATTCATCAGTTGATGGACATCTGGGCTCTTTCTATAGTTTGGCTACTGTTGACAATGCTGCTATAAACATTGGGGTGCATGTACTTCTTTGAATCAGTATTTTTTGCATCCTTTGGGTAAATACCTAATAGTGCAATTGCTGGATCACACCCCAATGTTTATAGCAACGTTATCTACAATAGCCAGATTATGACAACAACCCAAGTGTCCATCAACTGATGAATGGATAAAGAGGTAGGGTATATATATGCAATAGAATATTACATAGAATAGAATAAAAAAGTATGAAATCTTGCCATTTGCAACAACATGGAAGGAGCTAGAGAATACTGTGCTAAGTGAAATAAGTCAGTCAGAGAAAGACAATTACCATATGATTTCATTCATATGCAGAATTAAAAAAAATGAGCAAAGGGGAAAAAAAGAGAGAAGCAGGCCAACCAAGAAATAGACTCTTAACTATAGAGAACAAATTGATGGTTATCAGAGTGAGGGAGTGGCTAGATGGGTAAAATACATGATGGGGATGAAGGAGGGCACCTCCTGTGATGAGCACCAGGTGTTGTATGTAAGTGTTGAATCACTAGATTGCACACCAGAAATTAATATTATACCGTATGGTAACTCACTGGAACTTAAATAAAAACTTAAAAAAAAAAACAAACAGAAAAAAAAAACTTTTCAAAATTAAGGCTTACTTTACATACAATGAAATGTACAGACCTTAAGTGTGAGTGAATGAGTTTTGACAAATGCATATGCTCCCTGTAACCATCACCCAAATCAAGACAGACCATTTCCATCACTCAGAAAATTCCCTTAAGACTCTTCCCGATCAATTCCACTCTCTAGTGGTAACCAGTGTTCTGACTTCTAACACTATAGATGAGTTTTTGCCTGTTCTTGACCTTCATATAAATGCAGCTAACCGTACGTGTGTTCCTTTGTGTATGCTTTCTTTTGCTTTGCTTGATGTTTCTGAGCTTCGTCCACGTTGTTCGTGGATTAATGGTTTGTTCTTTGGGATTGCTGAATTGTACCCCATTCTATGGATATACTCCTTTTTGTGTATTCATTTATTTGGATTAGTCATAGTTTGAGGGCATTATGAATAAAGTTTTCTTAAACATCTCTTGGATAAGAGAGATTGGCATATGTGTTCATTTTTCTTGGGTAGATGCCTAAGAGTGGAATTGCCGTGTCATAGAGCAGACACATTTTTAACTTTATGTGAATAGCCGTAAGTTTCCACTGTGATTGTACAATTTTACACTCTTATCAGCAAAGTGTGAGCATTTGGTTGCTCCACATCTCTGGCAATATTTGCTGCTGTCAGATTTTTTTTTTCATTTTGCCATTCTACTGAGTGTATAGTTATATCATTTTGTAATTTTATTTTATTTTTTAATTTTAATTTTAAAAAATAATTTATTTATTTCAAGTTTATCTTTGTGTATGGTGTAAGAGAATGATTGAGTTTCATTCTTCTACATATAGCTGTCCAATTTTCCCAGCATTTTTTATTGAAGAGACTTTTTTCCACTGTATATTTTTTCCAGCTTTGTCAAAGATTTTTTGACCATACAGTTGAGGGTCCATATCTGGGCTCTCTACTCTGTTCCACTGGTCTATGTGTCTGTTTTTATGCCAGTACCATGCTCTCTTGGTGATCACAGCTTTGTAGTAAAGCTTGAAATCAGGTAATGTGATGCCCCCCAGTTTTGTTTTTCTTTTTCAACATTTCCTTAGCAATTCGGGGTCTCTTCTGATGCCATACAAATTTTAGGATTATTTGCTCCAGCTTTTTGAAAAATACCAGTGGAATTTTGATCGGAATGGCATTAAAAGTATAGATTGCTCTAGGCAGTATAGACATTTTAACAATGTTTATTTTTCCAATCCAAGAGCATGGAATGGTCTTCCATCTTTTAGTGTCTTTAATTTCTTTCATGAGTGTTCTGTAGTTCCTTGAGTACAGATCCTTTACCTCTTTGATTAGGTTTATTCCCAGGTATCTTATGGTTCTTGGTGCTATAGTAAATGGAATCGATTCCCTAATTTCCCTTTCTGTATTTTCATTGTTAGTGTTTAAGAAAGCCACTGATTTCTGTACATTGACTTTGTATCCTGCCACGTTACTGAATTGCTGTATGAGTTCTAGTAGTTTGGGGGTGGAGTCTTTTGAGTTTTCCATATAAAGTATCATGTCATCTGCGAAGAGAGAGAGTTTGACTACTTCATTGCCAATTTAGATACATTTTATTTCTCTTTGATGTCTGATTACTGTTGCTAGGACTTCTAATACTATGTTGAACAAGAGTGGTAAGAGCGGGCATCCTTGTCATGTTCCTGATCTCAACAGGAAGGCTGCAAGCTTTTTCCCATTGAGGATGATATTTGCTGTGGGTTTTTCATAGATAGATTTTATGAAGTTCAGGAATGTTCCCTCTATCTCTATACTTTGAAGCGTTTTAGTCAGGAATGGATCTCAACGTGAGACAGGAATCCATCAGAATCCTAGAGGAGAACATAGGCAGTAACCTCTTTGATATCAGCCACAGCAGCTTCTTTCAAGATATGTCTCCAAAGGCAAAGGAAACAAAAGTGGAAATGAACTTTTGGGACTTCATCAAGATCAAAAGCTTCTGCACAGCAAAGGAAACAGTCAACAAAACAAAGAGACAACCCATGGAATGGGAGAAGTTATTTGCAAATGATAGTACAGACAAAAGGTTGATATCCAGGATCTATAAAGAACTTCTCAAATTCAGCACACACAAAACAGATAATCATGTCAAAAAATGGGCAGAAGACATGAACAGATGCTTCTCCAATGAAGACATACAAATAGCTATCAGACACATGAAAAAATGTTCATCATCACTAGCCATCAGGGAGATTCAAATTAAAACCACATTGAGATACCACCTTACACCAGTTACAATGGCCAAAATTAGCAAGACAGGAAACGTGTGTTGGAGAGGATATGGAGAAAGGGGAATACTCTTATGCTGTTGGTGGGAATGCAAGTTGGTGCAGCCACTTTGGAGAACAGTGTGGAGATTCCTCAAGAAATTAAAAATAGACCTTCCTTATGACTCTGCAATTGCACTACTGGGTATTGACCCCAAAGATACAGATGTAGTGAAAAGAAGGGCTACCTGTACCCCAATGTTTATAGCAGCAATGGCCACAGTTGCCAAACTGTAAAAACCAAGATGCCCGTCAACGGATGAATGGATAAGGAAGATGTGGTCCATATACACTATGGAGTATTATGCCTCTATCAGAAAGGATGAATACCCAAGTTTTGTATCAAAATGGACGGACTGGAAGAGATTATGCTGAGTGAAATAAGTCAAGCAGAGAGAGTCAATTATCGTACGGTTTCACTTATTTGTGGAGCATAACAAATAACGTTAGGAGGACATAGGGAGATGGAGAGGAGAAGGGAGTTGAGGGAAATTGGAAGAGGAGGTGAACCATGAGACACTATGGACTCTGAAAAACAATCTGAGGGTTTTGAAGGGGTGGGTGAGTGGGAGGTTGGGGGAACCAGGTGGTGGGTATTACGGAGGGCATGTATTCATGGAGCATTGGGTGTGGTGCATAAACAATGAATTCTGTTACGCTGAAAAGAAATAAAAAAATATTTAATTTATTTATTTGATACAGAAAGAGAGAGAGAGGTAGCAAGAGAGGAAATACAACCAGGGGGAGTGGGAGAGGGAGAAGCAGTGCTCCTGGTGAGCAGGGAGACTGATGCTGGGCTCCATCCCAGGACCCTGGGATCATGACCTGAGCTGAAGGCAGACGCTTAAAAACTGAGCCTCATAGGTGCCTCTCATTTTATAATTTGAATTTTAATTTGAGTTTATTATTAGTGATATTGAGGACTTTAATTTATTTATTTTTAAAATATTTTATTTATTTATTTGACAGAGAGAGATCACAAGTAGGCAGAGCAGCAGGCAGTAGGGGGAAGCAGTCTCCCCGCTGAGCAGAGACCCCGACTCGGGGCTCAGTCCCAGGACCCTGAGATCATGACCTGAGCAGAAGGCAGAGGCTTAACCCACTGAACCACCCAGGTGCCCCGATATTGAGGGCTTTTAAATACACTTATTGGTGTATCTTCCTTTGTGTAGAGACTTGTTCAAGTGTTTGCCTGGTTTTTAATGACTTGCATGTCACTTTATTAAGAATTCCTTATATATTCTGAATATAAGTAACAGGCAAGCTATATTGATTTTTCTTAATGTCTTTTGATAAACACAGGTTTTAAAATTTGATGAAGTCCAATTTGCCAACTCACCTTGTTAGTGGTTTTTGTATCCTAAGAAATTTTTGTCTAGTCCAAAGTCACAAAAATATTCTTCTCTGTTTTCTTCTACAAGTTTTATAGTTTTAGCTTTTAAATTTATTCTGTCAACAATTTTGAATTAATTATTTTTGGTATGGGGTGAGATAGTGGTTGAGGTTCAGTTTTTCCCAGTTATTCTAGCACTATTTTTTTTTTTTTTAAGTTGATAGACAGAGATCATAAGTAGGCAGAGAGGCAGGCAGAGAGAGACAGGAAGGGAAGCAGGCTCCCCACTGAGCAGAGAGCCTGACTCCCGGGCTTGATCCCAGAACCCTGGGATTATGACCCGAGCCAAAGGCAGAGGCTTTAACCCATTGAGCCACCCAGGTGCCCCCTCTCACTATTTTTTTGATGAGGCTTTCCTTTTCTTATTGAATTTAGTGATAAAAAATCAGTTGGTATTATATAGAGGGATCTAGTCGTGATTCTATGCTGTTCCATCCTTGTCTATCTTCATGTTACTTTCAACTTTTCTTGATTCCTGTAGCTTTCTAATTACTCTTGAAATCAAGTAACCTTAAGTCCTCTATCTCTGTTCTTCTCTTACAAGATCGTTTTTGTTTACTCTGGGTCATTTGCTTTTCCATATAAATTCTTCAGAAAGAGCTGTTGGGGTTTTGATCGAGATTTTACTGAATATATCAATTAATTTGGGGGAGAATTGACATCTTAACAATATTAAGCTTACCAATTCATGAAAGTGGTATACCTTTCCATTTCTTTAGGACTTATACTTCTTGCAGCAATATTTTTTTTCAGTATGAAGCTCTTGCACATATTTTGCTAATTTATCCCTAAGTTTTTATATTTTTGATGCTGTTTTAAATATTAAAAATATTCATTTAAATTTTTGCATTGTATTATGTACATACATATACACACAGATATATTTGATTTACGTTGACCTTGTATCTTGTATTCTTCCTAAAGTCATAAAGTCACTAATAAGTTCTAATAATTTTTTGATAGATTCCTTAGTATTTTCTGTGTTCAGAATTATGTCATTTGTGAATGAAGACACTTGTACTTCTGTCTTTGCAATATTTATGTCTTTTATTTCTTTTTCTTGTCTTACTGCACTGACTAGGACAACCTTTACAATGTTGAATAAAAATGGTAAGAGTGGCGTCCTTGAATTTTTCCTTATCTTAGGGAGAAAGTGCTTAATATTTCCTTATTAAGTATGATGTTAGTTGTAGGTTTTCCAAAAATATCTTTTATCAGATTGAGAAAGTTTTGTTCCTAGATTGCTGAGAGTTTTTTTTTTTTTATTATGAATATGTATCGAGTTTCATCAAATGATTTTTCAGTATCTACTGAGATGGTCAGTTGATTTTCTCCTTTATTGTGTTATTATGAAGAATTGTATATTCTTTAAATAAAGTGTATTCTTGTTTTACTTTTCTGAGAGAGAGAGTAGGGAAAGAGCAAAGGGAGAGGTAAAGAGAGAGAATCGTAAGCAGACTCCAGCTCAGTGTAGAGCCCAACTTGAAGCTCCATCTCATGACCCTGGGATCATGACCTAAGCAGAAATTAAGAGTTGGATGCTTAACCACCTGAGCCACCCAGGTATCCTGAGATAAAGTGGTTTTTATTTTTTTTTAAAAGATTTTATTTATTTATTTGACAGAGACAGGGAGAGAGAAAGGGAACACAAGCAGGGGGAGTGGGAGAGGGAGAAGCAGGCTTCTCACTGAGCAGGGAGCCCGATGTGGGCCTCTATCCTTGGACCCTGGGATCATGACCGGAGTCAAAGGCAGCTGCTTAACGACTGAGCCACACAGTGCCCTAAAGTGTGTTCTTGAGATAAAGTGGACTTGGTCACAATCTATTACACACACACACGTTTTGATCTGACAATAATTTGTTAAGGATTTTTATTTTATTATTTTATGTTATGTTATGTTATTTTTTTCAGTGTTCCAAAATTCATTGTTTATGCACCACACTTAGTGTATTAAGGATTTGACTTGATTTGATTTTTTTAAAAGATTATTTATTTATTTGACTGAGAGAGAGAGCACAAGCAGAGAGAGAAGGAGAAGCAGGCACCCTGCTGAGCAGGGAGCCCAATGTGGGGCTGGATCCCAGGACCCTGGGATTATGACCTGAGCCGAAGGCAGCCATCTAACCAACTGAGCCACCCAGGTGCCCCCCAGTGTGTTAAGGATTTTAAAGAGAGATATTGGTCTGTAATTTTCTTTTCTTATAATGTCATTGCCTGGTTTCGGTATGAGGACTATACTAATTTCATGTAATGAGTTGGGAAGTGTTCTCTTCTATATTTTTGAAAGAGTTTTCTATTGTTGATTCACTAAGTGTTTGGAATAATTCACCATAAAAATATCTGGAGTTTTATTTGTGGGGATTTAAAAAACATTACAAATTCAGTTTCTTTAAAGATATAGGGCCAGTCAGATTTTCTCTTCTTGAGTCAATATTGGGAATTTGTGTCTTTTAAAGAATGTTTATTTCATCCAAATTGTTGAATTAAGAAGCATAAAATTGTTCATAACATTCCCTTATATCATTTTAATGTCTGTAGGATCTGTAGTGGTATCTTTTTTAATTTTTTTAAAAAGATTTTATTTATTTATTTGAAAGTGAGAGAGAGAGAGAGAGAGAGAGAGAGAGGGAGAGAGAGAATGAGTAGGGGGAGGAACAGAGGGAGAGGGAGAAACAGGCTCTGCTCTCAGCAGGGAGCCTGATGTGGGGCTTGATCCCAGGACCCTGAGATCATGACCTGAGCCAAAGGCAGATGCTGAACCAACTGAGCCACCCAGGTGCCCCTGATGTTTTCTCTTTTATTTCTAATATTGGCAGTTTGTGTCTTATCTCTTTCCTTGATCAGTGTAGCCATGGGCTCACCAAGTTTATCAATCTTTTCAAAGGGCCAGATTTTATTTCATTGACTTTTCTTTACTGTTTATTTTCTATTTCAATGTATTACACTCTTATCTAATAATTTTTCTTCTAGTTACTTAGTGCCACTTTTTCTAGAATTTTAGATGGAAACTTATTTTAAATCATTCTTCCTTTTTAATATAAACATTTAAAGGTATAAAATTTCCTGTAAGCACTGCTTTAACTCCCTCCTGCTAATTTTATGTTGTATTTTCATTATTATTCTATGCTTAAATTCTGTCTTTCCATTTAGGTCTGTGCCCATTGGTCATTTTCTTAGAGTCTCTCCCTGATGAGTTTATATACAATGCCCCTTTATCCCTATCAGTCTTTATCCCTTTACCTTGCCTTATTTTTTTCACAACATCTGATATTATATTATAATGTATTAGCATATTATATTATGCATGCATGTATTATACATGATGTGATATTTTATTGTTATAATTTATTTGTTCATCTTTTTATTGTCTGTCTTCTCCACTAAACTCCCTTCAAGGCAAGGACTATATATTTTGTTCACTGATGCCTCCCAGCACTTTAGAAGAGATCCATAAATATTTGTTGAATGAAGGAATAAATAATTTAAGACCCTGTGTAAATTTCTAGAATCCTTCATGGATGTCTTATCTGACAGCCTTCTCCAATTTTCAGATAAGTTTATCACACTTGTTTATAATGTTTTTATGCTTGTTCATACTTTATCACTAATTATAACTGTATCATTATTGTCTGCCTCAGTCTTCCCAACTGACTACCTGCCTGAGGGCAAGGACTATGTCTCAATTCTCCAGTAACAACCCCCCCCACCCAAAAGGCCTGACACAGAAGAGATTAGGAAATGTTTGACAAATGAGTAAATGAAGTGTCACCAATCACTCCTGCCTTGCAAATCAGCTGTGACCTAGACTCATCTGTTAGACTGGAGGCCACCCCATGAATCTGGAAGATTTCAAGTAGAAAAAGCTTTGAAGTTTATAAGATGATATTGTTTATCTGATTTGGGCAGTGAAAGAAGTCTGCACCATGCGTTCCAGTTTAGAACGCACTTTTGTATACGTTATCCCATTGGACCTTCACAATGTTCTTAGGAGAAAGACATTGTTATCCTCTTTTTCCAGATGAGGAAGTACAAGTTCAGAATGTTGAAACTTATTGAAACCCAAGAACTGGGGAACTTGAGACTGGATTCAAGGTTTTTGAATTTTCCAGTCTTTTCAAAGCACTGCAGAAAGAAGCATGTATGTGACCTGGAGGCAGGATGAGTTCCAAGGCCTCGTGGACCTGGCAGTGGGAGGTTTGGTACCTATTGAGCTGGATGGGATTAGCAGGGGTGAGCTAATGTGGGCACTGGGCTCAGTCTCTGCTGCTTTGAACCACAGACTCAGTCTTACCTAAGGAGAAGAGTGAATTTGAAACCTGGCCTCTCCCTACTATTAGTGAGGACCTTGTGCAAGGGACTCTCCCTCTTGGCACATGAGTTTTCACATCTCTAAAATGGGACTTAAGCACCTCCTAGAATTGCTATGAGAACCACATGAGAGATTTGTGTAAGTGGATCTTCTAGAGGCTCTTATAAAGCAGCTCCTTTCCCTGAGGTAATTTTCACTGGGTCCCTGAAATGTCCTTGCATTCGTAGTATTTCCATTGATGGTTTACTTCTCACTGATATTGGGCACAGGAGAGAGGAAATGATAGCAGAGCTGGGTAAACTGTGAGCTGGTAAGGAATTGCTCTATCATATCTGGGCTCCCAGTTGGTAAGGAATGGCTCTGGCCCAATGGGGACAATCTAGGGGGTGAGATCAGTTGGTACCAAACCACAGCCTTTACTAAGCACCTAATAATAATAAAAACCCAACAGTTACTGTTTACTGACTGCTATTTATCATTTGTTCTGCACATAAATGAGATCTGAGCCCAAATTTTCTGGCTGGATCCTGGAGGTCCCACTTCCCAGGCCACACCAGTTTCCTTTCTCCTAATCTCTGGGTGGTTTGATTTTGCTCCCTGCACCCCAATGTCTGGTTGTGGTCCTGCTTCAACTCAGACCTCTTCTGGAACCCTCCATTAAGAGCAGCAGTGGCAGCATTGATTGGATATGCTGTGATCTGACATCTCAGCCACTTAACGGCCAACCTCCACACCTCCCTCTCCTAGCAGCCTTTTTTGGAATATGCCCAGTACTATCCCACCTCTAGGCCTCTGCCAATGCTGTTCCCTTTGTCGGGAACACCCTTCTGCAAAATCCCCACTGGTTCTTGATCTTGCCCAACTTGATGATTTTTCCAAGACCACTTCATCTGTCAAAACCTTAGTTGTTTTGGTTACCTGGACCCTGACGCCATAGCCCTTAAATCCCAGTGCATCCAGGGTAGGGTGCCAGATTTAGCAGATAAAAATATAGGACACCTAGTTAAATTGAGTTTCATATAAACAAGGAGTGATTTTTTTATTTTAATTTTTTATTTTTTATTAGCATATAATGTATTACTTGCCCCAGGGATACAAGTCTGTGAATTGTCAGGCTTACACACTTCACAGCACAAGGAGTGATTTTTAATATAAGTACATCAACACAATATTTGGGATATACTTAAGCTGCAAATTATGTATTGTTTATCTGAAGTTCAAGTTTAAACTGGACATTCTGTATTTGATCTGGCAACCCTAACGTGTGAGTTCGCATGCATATAACAGCTCAGCATCCTTCAGGGAAGGGGGATGCTCTTGTTATGGCTCAGATCCGGAGAGGGCCTGGGAGTCTGGAAATGAATTGGCTTCAGAGCCCATCTGGTTTAGGGGCCCCACATCATAGACTACTGTCCAGAGAGTGAAAGGATGTGCCCAAGTTCACACAGTGGGGGGCAGCAGAAGGGAGCCAGGAACTCAGAACCCTGATTCCCAGCCCTGGCTCCCTCCTGTGCCAGCAGCTCTGTGCTCCGAGCTGATGGAGCGGCTCAGGTTCCCACTCCCCTGCCCCTGACCTGCCCTTGGCCGGCTTCAGAGGGGGGTCTGATGACGAAATGTGATCCTGCCATAAAATCTCTACCAAACCAACTCTTCTCACAGCCCACCCGCCCGCCTCAAAGGGGGGCGTCTAATCCTCATTTATGGGGCCGAGCAGCTGGGTCTGGCCTGAGTCTTTGAACGTGAGCTTGGGGTGCCCTGGGTCAACCTGGTCTTGGCCAGAGGAACCTGAGAGTGGGGGAATTTAGGGAGGCCGAGCAAGTGGAGGGGCCAGCCAGTCACGCCCCCACCTCTACCTAAGGAGCACATAAGATTAGAGGGGCTGAAGACGGAGGGTCAGGATGGACCCATCTTTCCAAGTGTGCATGAGGAGCCTACGCCAGCAACTGAACAGAGATACTGGTTTGAAGCAAACAGCAACACGGGCTATTAGAGAGAAGAACTGGGGAGCCTTTCAGTGAGCAGGCTCTGCAGGAACTGGGGAGGGTGATGGCAGCTCTGACTGCGGACTCTGAGAGCGGTGGCAGGGGGAGAGGAGTGAAGGGGTGCCAGAGAGATCAGGAGGTAGTGACCAAAGAGCTGGGCCCCGGAGGAGTCCCAGATGGCTCCTCTTTCTGGTTTGGGTGACGTGCTGGCGACACACAGACAAGGAACACAGGAGAGGGTAGAGAGGCAGCTGGCTTTTCTTCTGGGGTGCTGAGTAGGGGCGCCCCGGGGAGCGATCTGGGATGCAGAGATCAGGGTGGGCAGCCGCAGCCCGTGGACCTGGAAGCCACCCTCACTGAGAACAGGTGGGAAGGGAAGGGGCCTAGGAGTGAGCCCCCAGGAGCAGAGGAGTCCACAGAGGAAGTGGCAGGTCCCAGTGGCAGAAGGTCAGCCAGAGAAGAGAAAGCCAAGTGGGACTTAAGGGAATGGTCAGTGCCCCGTGTGCGAGCCCCACAGGCAAGCTTTTACTGGAGTTAGCAGCTGGCTCACGGCTCACCCTGGTTCCACGGGTGCACTGATTTGCCAAGAAATGGGAGGTGGCAGAAGGAGCTGAGTGCAGACAGCTCCTTAAATAAGAGATGTGTGTGTGTGGGGGGGGGGTGGCTGGCCAGCAGGGAGCCTGTGATTGGAGAAGGTGGGCTTAAGGGAGAGGCTGCTTGTGAGACTCTCCAGGATGTTGAACCGCTGATGAGAAGGAGGTGGTCCAAAAGAGAAGTAGAAGGGTGGCCTTCACAAGTTCCCGACTGCAGCCCAGGGTCAGATACCCAGCTCCTTCCAGACCCGGGACGCCTCCACACATGACACAGAAGACTTACTGGTTTGACACACACGTACTCACCTTTATTGGGTGTGAAACCCAAATCGTTTCTCTCCTGTTTTACTTTTATGAACTGCCAGTCACAATGCCCCAGACTGAATTGGTGACCCTTGAATGGTTCACAGTGGTCAGTCTGACAGACGCCGAGATAGAGGAATGGATGGAGAGGGGGAAAGTGGGTGAGCTGAGCTCCCTGGGGTCGGGAGGAACGGGTGCCGAGGGGAGGGCTTGGCTTCCCGGGGGTGGGGGGGGTTAAGGAGGGGAGGAAGCCTGGTTGCCATTCCAAGGAGGGAAGGAGATGGGATTTGAAGGAGGCACATCTAAGGCGTTGTGGCTGAAAGCTTTTGATTTCTCTGTAAAGGTCATTGTGAAAAGGCGGGTTGAGCAAGAGCAAGGTTGGAGGTGCGGAGGAGAGGGGGGGAAGATTTGAACGGCCACTGTGGAGAGCAGGAGCAGAGAAGCAGCTGGATTTCCTAGCAGTTTCGAGGCTTCATGGCAGCAGCCTTAAAGTGGTCCCAATTTTTCTGGAATTTTTGTGACGCCTAAGCAAGAGAGCTCCTTCTTCTTTGGTGGGAGAAAGGTAAGGCCTGGCACAGGACCAGGGCACAGGGTTCTTTGCTGAGTGAGTGAATGAATAAATAGCTCAATGAACAAATTTATCAATTCAACAAATATTTATTTATTTAAAATTTTATTTATTTATTTGACACGCAGAGAGAGAAAGAGCACACAAGCAGGGGGGCTGAGGGAGGGAAAAGCAGGCTCCCCAGTGATCCTGATGTGGGGCTCCATCCCAGGATCCTGGGATCATGACCTGGGCCGAAGGCATACACTTAACCATCTGAACCACCCAGATGCCCCTCAACAAATATTTTATTGAGTACCCACTATGTGCTGAGTACTGTTCTAGGAAGAAAATACTATACAGAGATGACAAAGGCAAAATCTTTTTCCTTTGGAAGCAACATGTACACTGGACCTTTAGGACTTCATGGGGCTTTTCTGAGGATTTTTTTTTTTAAATTATTTATTTACTTAGGCAGCTAACTCAGTCCAGTGAGAAATTTGGAGGGGTGGTCATCATCTGCCACATTCCTGTTTGTGTTCTATTTCAGCCTAGGATGAATTGGGAACATGGTGTTCATTTTCAGCATCTCAGAGAGGCAAGTCAACTTACCCCAGGTCACACGGTGCATCAGCTGAGCGGCTGGGCTGGGCCGCAGTTTCCCACTCCCAGCAGTTTCCCAAACTCCCAGCAGTTACCCATACCCACTCCCTCCTCTCCACTCAGCAGGGTCTCTACAGACCTTGACTTAGGTAGGATGGTGGGGTAGGTGCCTGGATTGTGGCTTTCTGGAGAAAATTCTGGACATGCTTTGCTTTTCTTGTTTCCCTGGGGTGGAGCAAACAGAATGTCTATGGCCTCAAACGGAAGTGGGTATATCAGGCTGATGGGTGCCAGTGGCAGGCATGGCCTGTCTCTGGGAATGTCTGCTGTCAGTGGAAGGCAAGGTATGCTCAGCATCCACCCCAGCCCAGGGTGCAGGAGTGGGGAATCAGTATTTGTGACAATGTGTGTAAGCGCAAGTGCATTCACACACAAAGACATTAAGGGGTACAGATGCATGTGCAAACACTAATAGGCAAGCCCTCATTCAGACTCACAAGCGTGAAGGGACCATCACAGGTATAGACACACCCATGAATACACTCAAATTCATATCGAAATGCTCACTCATTTACGTCCAAAAGGACATACACATTTTAAATGAGCAAAAAGTACCCATATATGGGTGTGCATTTGGGGGGATATTCGAATCTGCATACATTAAGCGTATACTCATGGGTATAAGTGTGCATGTGTGCACACACACACACCCCAAAGACTCAGATCTAGACGTGCTCATTGAAGGTTATAAGCATGTACACTCTTCCAGCCCCTCTCCTTCAGCCTCAGTTTTTTGGCTCTGGGACTTTACCAGTAACTGCATGCTTTCTTTTGCCTCAGGGCCTTTGCACAGGATGTTTCTTCTCCTAAAATGTCTTCCGCCACTGCCTTTGCCACTCCTCATCTTTGAGTCATGTATGTATGTATGTATCATGAATGTATGTATCTCTTCTTCTGGGACCCCTCCTTGAGCACCCACTCAGGATCTTCGGTATTCCTTTTCATAACACTCAAGCCTGTCTGTTCTACTTGCTTTGCCTGTTTCCCCCCGGATTGCCAGCTGTTTTGCTCATGGACATACAAGGCCTTACAAATAACAGGCTGACTGCACGAATACCTACTGGGTATGGAGCACTCATATCCGGGCAGGAACTGGAGGAGGTGGCCCAAATGTTACCTTCCCGTTACTGACCCCATCTTATAGAGCAGGAAAGGGAAATTTCCCAAGTATCAGAACTGGGATTTGAAGCCCAGGGAGACTCTCTCCACTCCCAAGTCTCTCTCTGATTTCCCTCTTCCTCTGGGGTCTGCATGTATAGATCGACTGGGAGAGGAGTTCACCCTCTCCTCCTTTTCAGAGCCCCTTTCCTCACTCTTCCTGCCTCTTGCAGGTGCTTCCACACCTTCCTGGCACGAAGCCTGGAGGGCCTTATGTTCCCATCTCTGGTGCTCCCCCCAACAACCTGCCCGGGGCACGGTGGCACAGGCGGGGCTCAGCTGAGTCTTTCCCTGCAGGGGCGGAAAAGCACCCCAGGGAGCAGGACTGCCCGCAGGGGGTACAGCTGGACAGTGTTGTTCAGTACCCCCTCCCCCACTCCCAACCCAGCCACGGCTGGCCCACTGGCCGGAGAGAGCGCTTGGCCAGCCAGAGCTTCACCTGAGCGGCCAGCCAGGTGTCGCATGTCGTTGGCCCCAGTGCCGCGGTTGCCAGAGCGCCTTGGCCGGCAGAGGGACAGCACGGGCCCTGGCTCCCAGGCGTGGGGCGGCGGGGGGTGGGGCGGGGGGCGAAATGGCTTTTCCAGATTAGGAGTACGGCCTGCGCTGTTGACACAGTCATAAGTTTTAATGAGAAATTTTGAGTATTTGTGTGGGAGACGCAGCCTCTGTGCGCACAGATGCCTGGGGCCGGCGGTGCGGGGGGCCTCCCCGGGGCCGCCCTGCCGCAGGCCCGCGCGGATTCCTTGCAGGCAAAGGGGAAACATTTAAACTCGCTCACCTTTGAACTGCCAGGGACGCTGTTTACCTTGGCCGCCCGAGTGGCAGTTTTACAGATATTAAATACCGTCCTGAGGGGGACCTGGGGCCTCCTTAAATCCCCACTCCCGGTCTGGTCACAGGCAGGCCTGGGGCGCCCATCCCGTCGGAGGTCAGCAGCACGTCTTCCAGTCTTCCCGGGACAGGACGCGGTCCCCAGGGGGTCCCGAGCCCCTGAGCCCGCTCTGCAGAAGGCCTTCTGTATTTTGTGCTGGGGAGAGGCCCCGAGGCTCCCCCTTCTCATCCACTCCCCAGCTCATCTATCTCCTAATTCGATTTTCTGTCATGGGGAGCCGGGTGGAGGAGGCGGAGGGCAGTCTGGGTCCCGCTCACACGTTTCTTGATCTGTGCGGCTAGAAAGGGGGACGTCTCAAGTGTAGGCGCCGCCTAGGCAGGACCCAGGTGGCCTGGCTCTCATCTTCTCGGGTTGGGGTAGGGGGAGTGGGGACCCTTCTCCCCCAAGGCCCTTGTGGGACAGAGGAGGGCTCTGCCTGATCCCTCCACTTCAGCCTGGCGGTCAGAAGGCTCCCTGCAGAGGAGCAAGCTATGTTGATTTTACGGAGAAGGCTGCTATGCACATTTCACTGCTGATTTATTGGTTTTTAACTAGATCCTTATGCTGGGCTAAAAAAGCCATCTTGCACTTTGCAAGGCTCTCTGCTGACTGCTGCCGAAAATGACACACAGGGCTCCTCCCGCTCTACCCAGCCCTCCCTGCTCCACCCGAAGGGCAGGGCGATGGTGGAGGTGTGAGCCTGAAGCCCTTCGAGCCTCAGCCCTCCTCCTCCCAGCCCCTGACCACCTGCGGTGCGCACTGGGGTGAGTGTGTTTGTGTGTGTAAGAATTTATGGACTTAAAGGGAGGGTCTGGGAGAGGGGGAGGGCCCTCACTGAGCTCTGAAACCTACTGCCCATCTTTCCTCCCTTAGGCTTCACAGAGCCTTTGTCATACATTTTAATGAACTTTGGAGTCGGACAAACCTAGACGGACAGCTTGGTTCCGATCAGTGCTGGCTGTGTGATTTGGGGCAGTTAGGCAACCCCTCTGATCTCTGATTTGTCTTCTTTGGAGTGAGTGTAACTCTTATCTAGGATGTGGGCATCATTTGAAATATTTGTGTTCAACTGCAGGACTGCAGTGCCCAGCACACAGAGGGGGCTTACTGATTCACTTCCCTTCCGAATTCCTCCTCTCAACAAGGTTGGCTGGTTACTCCTACTCAAGGGGGGATTCCTTAACACGGGAGGTGGATGGCTTCATACCGTCCCCTGGTACCACCTACAGGCTTCATGATTCACGTGCAGAATTATATACAAATACATACCATCAATTTATGAATTATAAAGCATCGTTAATCCCTTAATTCAACAAATCTTCATCAAAGCTCTATGAGAGAAGAGACAGGACAAAAGGAAGTAGCAAAGTTATTTTACCCGGAGTGAAAAGGGATTTTATCGGAGAACTATGCTCTGAAGCCAGAGCAGACAATTTCTAGCCTAGAGCTCTTTTCTTGATGTCCCAGCTGCCTCTCCTTTTATTCGACATTGGCCCTCTGCAGCGAGAGGGGGCGGATTCATGCCAAAGGAGGATGTTAGGTACATCCTAGGTACTCAAAGGTACTCAAAGGATTCATGCCAAAGGAGGATGTTAGGTACATCCTAGGTACTCAAAGGGGGTCCTCTTGGGTCTGGAAGCAAAGGGAAGCTGCGGGGGTGGGGTGGGGCAGGAGACCCACATGGACACCCATCTGTAGGAGAGGCTGGGCTGGCCAGTCTTGGAAGAGGAACCAGAGAGCAGGGTGGGCACAGTGAAGACAGGTCTGATTGAGACCCCCAGAACTCAAGGAGCCAAAGGAGGACGCTGGCCGCATCTGCAGAATCCATCAGGCGTCTTGATGGGTCGCCGTTAAACAAAGATGGGATAAGGTTACATGTGTTTTCCGTGGGAGTCGGCTCCAATTTCAGCCTGATGATTTAGTCAGGTGTAAGCATGAAGTTTCCAATTTAGAGAAATAAATCTCCAGTGATTTTATTATCCCCTGTTTTACCCTGACACCCAACTTCACCCCGGCCCCCTGTCAAAGCCCTCATGATGTGTTTATATAGGGCGCACTGTAATTGATTGGCGTGCAATAGAACATGACACAGAAAATGTGGCCTTCCCCACCAGGCCCAACTCTGGGAGCTTCCATATTTCACCATCCCTCAGGCCCAATCGCAGGCCCCCACTCGTGGTGGCCGCGAATTCCTGGGATTCTGGGTTGTCTGAGAACAGGAGTAAAGGGCCAAGGGGTCCGGCCAGGCACCCAAAGGTGGGCTCGGAGGGTGTTTTGGCCTGCAGATTTGGGTAAAGGACACTGGAGAGGGGCATCTGTCCCGGGGAGAGGCTGGTTGGGGTGGCTGGATTCATGACCTCAGAGGTCCTAGGAGTTTCTGGGGGTCGATGAAATCAACCATTGGTGGCTCTAAGATTTGGTAATTCTACAGTTCTAAACTTCTGAGATGGATAGTTTCTAATAATTTGATACTTCGATCCATGAGTCTGTGGTTCTAGATTTATGAGTTTATGGCAATGATATGTCATACGTGTTATCCTAAGATCACATTTCTAATAAATATGAATTCAAATACAGATGTGGATTTGAATCCTGACATCAAGGCTAAAACTAGTATCAGTGCCAATACCGTAACTTTCAATGCACCCAGTACGGCATGAGGCGGCACATTACGTAATTCCTTCTGCTCACTTTGCCAGCAGCTCTATAGAAAGGCATTGGTGTCTCCACTTGACAGGTGATGTCACTGATGATCAGAGAGGGTAACAATTCGTTCAAGGCTATACAGTCAGTCTCTGTGTTTTAGGGTTCTGGGGTTTTAGCATTCTTGCCCATAAGGCAGCCTGGACAAAGCAGTCCCAACCTCATGGGCTGTTGTTAGGAGTGTGTCTATGTTACGCGCTCCAAGTGTGAGCTCAGTCGTCATGGACTCTGCCCTCCACGCTAGGAAAAGGTATCAAGATAGAAAATCCCCAAGATTCAGGGTAGAGAATGAGGGCATAAGATCTAGATTCTTGCCTACCTCAGTCCCCTGATGGGGGACAGGGGTGCCTATTTTCTATTTGCACATCTCAAGGACAAAAAACTTCTACCTTCTAATGAGCTGAAAGCTGCTTTCCTATAGCTTTAAGGATCCTAACTCTATCTTGCAGGGACACAGAGCAAATTTGCTTCCTTGATGCTGTGCTTTTGGAGATTTTGAGACATAATAAATCAAATCTATTTACTTACCCATTCACCCAATCGTTTTTCTCAATTATCTGGTAATTATTTGTCTATCTATCCATCTCTCCTTCATCTGTCCATTCCTCTTACTATCACTCATCACCCATCCATCCATCAATATGTTGACCCCTCCTTCCTTTTTTCTATCTCTCCATCCATCCATCCATCCAATCATCCATCCAACATCTATCCAACATCCACCTATCCATCTGATAGTTTGTCCATCCCCACTCACCCACTCACTCCCTCGTTCACTCATTCATTAATTTACTGAGGGACAATGACCCAAATGGCATTTGTTAGGCACTCTGGGAGTGGACAAAAAGGTGAATATGTCCTTGATAAGCTTGGGAGAAAGGCCAGACTCACACCTACACTGCTTGCTCATTTCCAGACTTCAGTGATGTTGGGGCTGTCTCCACAATTTGTTAATCAGTGGTGAGTGAGGGGTTTAGGTCCCAGGTATATCAAGAGCCAGGGGGGAGAGGGACCAGCGTGGGATGGGCTGCTCAGACCTGTCCTCTTGCACACTATTTTCTTCACTTTGCAAACTGGTATGTCAGACATGATCCTGGATAAACACTGAAGGTTGCTGCTGTGCTTAGTTTGGATTCCTTTCATTCATTAATTCATTCACTTGTTCAACAAATACTCTTTGAGCATTATTATATAACTCTGAAGATATGGTGGCAAATGACAGACAGATGCTTGCTTATCACCTAGTGTAGGAAACAGATGATCACCAAGTAAACAAATAAATGCCTACTGTAATTTCTGGGAGTGATAAGTGTCATTGTGAAAAGGATGAGCAGGAGAAAAGAACAGAGGAGAAGGAAGATGCTATTGTAGGTAAGGACATTGGGAAGACTTCCCCGAATAGGTGACATTTGGGCAGTGTTAGGAGCTCCCAAGAATTCCTAGGGATGGAGGCCCAGGCCCTTGGTTTTCTATTTTCACTGGAGAAGGGGAAGGAGATGGACAAGGGGACTGGAATGAGGGGAGGCTAAGACCCTTCGCTGCAGGCACAGGGATGGCTTACCAGGAAGCAGGAGCTGAAGTTACCCTTGGAAGACAAACTCTGAAAAATTCTGCCCAGGAGTTAACTCCTTTGCGATCCTCAGGGGGCATTCACTTAGTCCCTCTCACCTGTCAGGGCACACTGTCTTCACTTACAGGGAGGAAACAGAAGGCATGGGGTGTGATATGCCTAGGACCCCAGGGTGGGTCAGGGGAAGATACACACCAGGACACAGCGTGGAAACCAGCTCCTGGTGTGCACCCTGCCCTCTGCAGCTCTGGGCTGCGGGTGGGCAGAATCAGTGAGGCTCCTTGCCCTGTCTGTCCTCTTCTGGAAGCATGTTGGGGTTCAGTATCTGGAGAATCTCGAGTTCCCTTCTTAATCTCTCAGACCCAGGGGAGTAGAAATGGTGAGTCTTAGAATTCCCAAGCGGTCAAGGCAGGGTGGGGCCCAGGAGAGGTGGCAGGCCTGGGCAAAACGAGTGCCCTTCCCTTGGGCCCAAAGGAGGGAATGGTGCATTGAGCACAGAAACAAGCTGAATGGAGGTGACCCTCGCCTGGGAGTCCGGACACATGGACTAGAAATTGTACTTTCTTTCTGCTTTGCGATGGGACCTGGGAAAATGCCTTCTTCTCTTGAGACCCTCACTCCACATTAAGGTGTGTAGGGGTTCGTGGGTGGCTCTGTTGATTAAGGAACAGACTCTTGAGTTTGGCTCAGGTCATGATCTCAGGCTTAGGAGATCATGCACCTCCCCCTCCCCACCCTCCACGTGCTCTTTCTCTCTCTCAAACAAACAAAAAAACAAACAAATAAATAAAGGGTTTAAAATAGATGACTTATGAATCCTTCTAGTTAAAACTTGCTTACTTTATTTTTTTTTTAAAGATTTATTTATCTGGGAGAGAGAGAAAGAGAGAGCACAAGCACAAGGGGGGGGGGCAGAGAGGTCTGAGAATGTCAAGCAGACTCCCCACTGAGTGTGAAGCCTGATGCAGGGCTTGCTCTCATGAACCATGAGATCATGACCTGAGCCGAAACCAAGAGTCAGACACTCAACTGGCTGAGCCACGCAGGCACTCCCAACCACGCTGACTTTGAAGTAGCAGGAAATAGGCTGCAAGGTCAGCAAAGGGGGGACAAGGTCAGATATTGTAAGCCATCTCCACTAAAACAGTTCACCTACTGTGGGGGTACGCCTGACCTTCTAGAAACCAGGTCACCAGGCACAAGGGTGTGTTCTGGGACTAGACAGGGCCTAGGCCTCAGGGAATTGACTGTACTTGCAATTGTTTGTGTCCAAGCCTGGCCCGAGATGAACCGTCCCTCTCCGTACTCTCATCCAGCATGGTCCTCACTCATGCTAGCCCTGTGTCTCCTTTAACCACACAGTCTAGGGCAACTGATGCTTCTCCAGTTCCAGCCGCAAGGGGTCGGGTGGGGCCGTGCTCGTAGGTGAGGCTCGGGGTCCTCTTGAGTTCTATTGGCGACATTCATCTTTTTGTGGTTGGAAGATTGAGTCCCCATTTTCCTTCTGGCTCTCAGCCAGGGGTCTCCCTCGGCACCCAGGGGCTGAGCTCGGGTCGTAGCGGCATGACCCTCCCTTAACGTGGCAGCTTCAACTCTTCGGGGCCAGTTGGGGAATTCTCTCCAGTCTGTTGTGTTGGAGCCTTGCATTATGTGGTGTGATCTGTGCCATCATCTTTGCCTTATGGGGTCACCTGACCCGTGTAACCTATCATATTTCAGGTCCAGCTCACACTCAAGGGAAAGGGATTATGCGGTCACGTACGCCAGTGGCTGGGAATCTTGGGGACCACCTTGGATTTCTGCCTATCATGCTGGCCCAAGCTGGCAACTCTACTCAGGTCCTTTTGAGAGCCCTGGGTTATGACGTAAGAGGTCTGGGTGCCCTGAAAGAGAAACCTGGTAGAGAAACCTCCCAGAGAGGGGGCAACCCTGAAGCTGGAGGGGACCCAGCTGAGTCCAGCTTTCCCGCCATCCCTGTCAGAATGCCAGACGTGCAAGTGAGCAATTTCAGATGCTACAGTCTAACGGAGCCCCCTGAAGACGGCATCCTCAGCTGAGCACGGGCAACCCTGAGAGCTGTGAACCATCCCGGAGCCTTTCACCGATTCCTCCTGCCACAGTTCCTCGCTCTGGGAGGACATGTGGTTCTGCCCGTTGTATTTCTGGGTGATGGGAAACCTGTCTCTTGCATGGAAATTGTCCACAGTAGGGTGTCTCTCCAGGGGTGGGGTGGGTGAGGCCATCATTAAGGGGTCTCTCTGGTCCCAAGACTGGTCCCCTCCTCATTCTCTTGAGAGGTGGCATTGAATGGGGGAAAATGCTAGACGGGGAGGCCAGGGACCACTGTCACCTTGCAGTGTGGTATTAGAACTATAACCGTCATTTCTCTGGTGCCTTCCATGCGCTGGGCACTGTTCTCAGTGCTTTATACATACTAACATACGATATGTTGACATCATAACTCAACACAATAACCCTAGGGAGTAGGTACTATTACTCCCCCATTTTCCATAGGAGGACATGGAAACACAGAGATGCTGAGTAACTCGCCCAAAGTCACATAGTTAGGAAACGCTGGAAGCTGCCCCTTTCCTGGATGCAATGATTCTGATTTGGAATTTCTAGAATTTTAGGGTATTAGGAAGTTTAAGTTTCCACAAATCTTAGGGTCCTGATAGCCTGAGTCCATTAGTTTGAAGATTTTAAGAGTATCAGATTCTAAGATGCTAGAATTCCCAGATTCCAGGTTGAAAAAGCAAAGGCTTGCCCTCTGCGGGAGTAGGGGTCAAGGGACAAGAAGGGGGACACAGCTTGAACCTCCAGCCCTGCTCCGTCCTCTGCCCTGGCAGCTATGGACAGCTGCCCCTTCAGGCTCTTACTTCATTTCTCTGAAACCTGAAACCTCTTTTGGAACGGGGAGTTCTTGGTGGTACTGGAGCAGGAGGGAGGCCTCCTGGCCCCATCGCGCCTGCAGCACCCCAGGAGAGGGGCCAGAATAAGCATTGAGAACAGGACTTGGAGTTCCCTGAGAATGATAACATTCTCTGCATCCCGCAGACCCCAAATAAATCCACGTTGCCCTCAGGCACTGCCGAGGCCCAGAGGCCTGAAGCGGGAAAGGAGGCTAATGTTTCCACAGCGCCCACTGCCCCGAGTGTCGTGTTTCTGCTGGAGCTGGGGGCCACAGGTCCCGGGTGGCCCTGGGAGAGCTGTGCGCTTCAGACCCGTGGAGAGGCCATCCGAGGCCTGGGATTCAGGCTGGCCGGCTGCATTGTGCAAGCACAGATATGGAGCCGGGGCTGGGTTGACATGTGGAAGCATTTAGGAGTCAGGGAGATTGGGCTCTGTAGAATGAAAGGCCTGGAGGGGCTGGGGGCCCCAGGGGGACTGACTCCAGTGGCCTCATTCTACAGATGGTGAAACTGAGGGGCAGGGGGTAGCTACCACACACCATTTGGCACAGTGTGCAGTAAGACCTCTGGAATTGGCCCCAGGCCCGGATACAATCAAACCCCTGTGCTTCAGCTCCACCTGACTGATGCCTTTAACCCAGACACTTTCTCATCTCTGGGCTTTGCTCACGCTGGGCACTCTCTCTGGAATATCCTTCTGCCTCTTCTTTGCCTGTTGAAACACCTAGCTTTCAAGGTGCAGCTCTGACGCTACCTCCTCCAGGAAGCCTTCCTTCATCCTCCTCCAGTTTCTGATGTCTTCTTGCCCCCTTCTCTGAGCCATGAGAACATTTCATCTGCCCGTTTCTTTTGCTACATAATTAAGTTTTCCTTTCAGGTGATAATTGCTATATATATATTTTTTTGTTCAGATACTATAGGCCAGACAATTCACATGCATTTTCTTCTCCTTTTAAAAAAATATCATCATTTTATAGATGGGCAAACTGAGGAACAGAGGAGTTAAACAACTTACCCACGGTTGCACAGCTAGTGAGGAGCAGAGGCTTGCCCTGAACTCAGTCTGGCAGCGAAGGCCACATTTCTAATCATTTTCTGTATTTCCTTTTTATTTCATGACCTCACATGGTGTCTTACACCTAATAGGTATGTTCAATAAATATTTATTTAATCAGTGAAGAAAGAGCTCTAATAAAATAAAATTTACCTATAATCTTACTACACAGGGATTCTGGGAATTCATCCTATAGTTTTTTTCTAATGTAAGGATAGGTTTGATTTTTTAAAAAGATTTATTTATTTATTTATTTATTTGTCGGGGTTGGGGGAGAGAGAGAGAGAGCACAAACAGGGGGAGCAGCAGGCAGAGGGAGAGGGAGAAGCAGACTCCCTGTTGAGCAGGGAGCCCGATGCGGGGCTCAATCCCAGGACCCTGAGATCATGACCTGAGCCGAAGGCAGATGCTTAACCAACTGAGTCACCCCAGGATAGGCTTTTTATTGTCATTTTGAGGAGCATAGATCCGGCATCAGTGTACGATATTATACAGTGACATTTTATTCATTTTTTTGATATTTAATAAGTTTTTATTGGGTGAATGAAAATTCATAAACAGCAGTCTATGCATCTTAATACGATCTGAAGAGCACCACAGGGCTTAGCAAAAACATTTCCTCTGCCTGACCACAGTGGTCCAGAAACTTCTATCATTACACTCATTCCTGGAACAAGTCACCCCTTCCAGGAGGTCCTGGCTCAAATCAGTTTACTGAGAGAAGTCACTTTTGGGAACAGAATTATTCTAGGTCTTAATAGAATGACAGTCATCTTTTTCAGGTTAAAGGACTTTCTCCTTTATTTCTAATTTGCTAAAAAGTTTTTTATTTTTAATCATGAACTGGTGTTAAATCTCATCAAATATCTTTCCGGCATCTAACAAGAGGAGTATGCCAATTTTTTCCTTTCATCTGTTCACATGGCAAATCGGCAGTAAGCACTTTTCGTGTTGAATCGTCTTTGCGTGACTAAGTTAAACCCAACTTGGTTATAGTGGATTATCCTCTTTTTAGGTTTCTGCATTCAGCTTTTTAATACTGCTTAGAATTTTTGCCTTTATGTCAAATTGACCTATAATGATCCTTTCTCATACTTATCAGGTATGATACCATAAAAACTTAATCAGGTTTTGATACCATGTTTGTGATAGCTTCATGTGGGAAGTTGGGAATAGTCCCTCTTTTTTTTTTTTTTTTTAAAGAATGCAGCTGCTTTCCTCAGACAAGTTAGCAGGCGGCATTTTATTTCATTTTATTTTTTAAGATTTATTTATTTGACAGGCAAAGATCACAAGTAGGCAGCGAGGCAGGCAGAGAGAAAGGAGGAAGCAGGCTCCCTGCTGAGCAGAGAGCCTGATGTGGGGCTCGATCCCAGGACCCTGGGATCATGACCTGAGCTGAAGGCAGAGGCTTTAACCCACCAAGCCACCCAGGCGCACCCCTCTCCTTTTTCTATATCTTGAAATAGTTGTCTAAGGACTGGAATTGCTTGTTCCTTCAGAAAGAACTCTGGGTCTGGAATCTCTTTGAGGGAAGATTGTAAACTACAAATTTAGAATATTTTATCACTACAGGGCAACTTAGGTATTTTCTCTTTTCTTTCTTTCTTTTTGTTTTATTTTTTTAATCTTATTTTTATTTTTTATTTGAGAGAGAGAGCAAGCACAGAGGGAGAGGAAGAAGCAGACTCCCGTCTGAGCAAGGAGCCTTACTTGGGATTCAATCCCAGGACCCTGAGATCATGGCCTGAGCCAGAGGCAGGCACCTAACCGACTGAGCCTCCCTGGTACCCTGATATTTTATTTTTCCTTGAGGCAGTTTTGGTAACTTGTAGTTTCTTCATTTCAAATCTATTTTTATATTTATTTGCAAAAATTTGTCACAGTAGTTTCTTTTAATGTTTGTAGGATATTTGGTTATAACTTCTTTCATTCTTAATTTTCTTCCCTTTAATTGAGATACAGTTGACGTATAACATTATCTAAACTTCAGCTGTACGATATAATGATTCAATATTTGAATATATTGTGAAATGATGGCCAAATGAGCCTGGTTAACCTCCATCACGATGTAGAGTTACACAGTTTTTTTTTTTTTTTTTTATGATGAGAACTTTTTTTATTCTCCTAAACACGTTCAAGTATGCAGTCCCGTGTGGATAACTGCAGTCACCATGCGGCCCACGACCATTCTCTTATTTAGTCCCCACGGTTGTCCTCTGATGGATCAGGAGATTGAAGCCCTAAGCCGTAAAGATACCTTCCTAAGGCCAGAAAGTTCGAGAGAAGAGATTCACGCCTGGGTCTGACTGGCACACCTAAGCTACTAGACTCCTACCTCCCTAAAGGTCACTTAGCTTCTAGGCCATGGCTCTTGCTATGCTGCCTTTTTATTTTTCGCGACACATCTGCCCCCACTTTCTCCACTTTCTCAAGGGCCGGACTCCTGCCTTCCTCGATGATCTGTTCCCCAGAGAAGCTGCTCAGAGAAAGCTGGGTTAATTAGAATAATGAGACCGCTGAGGTAGAACATTGGAGGGCCCCCATGAAGTGTCCCAGTGGTGAGTGTCCAGGGTGTTCCTGGTCTCTTTTGTCCCTGAACCACCAGGACAGTGTACTGAAAGCTGGGAGTTGATTTCGCCTTGAAACCTGGGGCAAGAGGAGAAGCCAGAGGACGTGCTCAGGGGAACAGAGCCCCTCGATGCTGAAAGTTGGGATCCATAAGCCACAGCGGGAAACAGTGCTGAGGCTTGGTGAGAGAGGCCTTGGGGATGGGGGGTGGCAGGGGATGGAGATTCAGGTGTAGCCCAGGAAGGAACTTTCTAGACATCTCTCCCAGCCTCTCCCAAGGTGCTTGCCTCTGCTTTCAGTGACAAGGAGCTCAGTACCTCACTGAAGGATGATCCTGTGGTGCTTTCTGGAAGAACTCCTAGGAGAAAGGCACCTGAAGATGATGGAGGAATGGGCATGAACCGGTGGAGGGTCAGGGAAGCCATCAGAGGCGCTTTGTTCCTCAGTGCAGACCGACTACGTGCCGTGTGCCACCAGTGCCGCACCAAGGTCCAGTGTCTCCAACTGCCCTGTCTTCTGACCAACAGTGGATTGTTGGGTTAGTTTCAAAGCCCATTCAGCTGTGCACAATGAGGACCCAAGCTTTGGGATCAGACAGGATGGAGGCCAAATCCCAGGCTCGGCCCGACAAGCCAGGTGCCTGTACACGAAAGGCTCCAGCTCTCCAAACCCCAGTTTCCTCATGGGTAAAATGGGCATAAGCCCCCCTATTTCTTGGGGTTGTAAAGCAATTGTCCACATGTGTGCCTGGTATATAATGGCCATCCCTGCAATCGTAGCTCATCCTCACCCTATCCTTCCACATCGTATCTCTCTCCCGGGGTTCATAGGTCCCCCTGTGGTTCCAGTCACAGTGCATGTGCCCATAACTGCAAGCCTCCATCTGCCTCTAGAACTTTCTGGATTGTAGATGGGCTGTCAGCTGCCTCCCTGTCAGTGGCTCCTAGATCTGACATCAGAAGCGTGGGCCAAGTGCCAGAGTTGTTTGAGTCTCTGGTTCCCTGGTTCCAAGGTTTGCAGGTGCCTGCTTTCTTCTCCATCCTCTCTCCCTTCTCCCGGCCCCTCTGTCCCCTCAGTGTGACTCTACTTGCTCTCTTGCCTCCCAGCCTTGGCTTACAGTCACGCTTCTGCTTGGAGCACCCTTCCTGTTACTCCCCATCCATCTAGCTCTTACTTCTCCTTTAGGTTTGGATGCCACGTCCCGGGGCCTGGGTGGTTTGTGTACCATGGCTCTTCCCTGAGACTGCAGGGTGGGTGTTGGGTGAATGTCTTTAAAGGGCCTGGGAAAGAAGAGACATCTTCTTTGTCGTGGTGGTGGGCAACCACTGTTCATTCATTCTTTCATTCATCATTCATTCATTCATTCATTCAGCAAACATTCAGGAGGCTCACACTCTGGCCAGGCTCCTGGCTGGTGCTGGAATGCTGAGGGGAGATGGTTCAGTGTAGGCTTAAGAGCAGCGACAAGATGTTATCCTGATCAAAGTGTGAGTCCTGCTTCTGCCACTTTCTTTCTTTCTTTCTTTTTTTTTTTTTTTAAGATTTTATTTATTTATATGACAGAGATCACAAGTAGACAGAGAGGCAGGTAGAGAGAGAGAGAGAGAGAGAGAGGAGGAAGCATGCTCCCTGCCAAGCAGAGAGCCCGATGTGGGGCTTGATGCCAGGACCCTGGGATCATGACCAGAGCTGAAGGCAAAGGCTTCAACCTACTGAGCCACCCAGGTGCCCCTGATTCTGCCACTTTCTAACTGGGTAACCTTAGCAGCTGATCTACCCGTCTCTGAGCCTTACATCCCACACTTGTAAAAAGAGGGAGGACATGGGCCCTGGTCTCTTCAGATCACTGTGAAGATGAATGGAGATAATCTATGTATTCGTTTGCTGAGGTAAACCCTGCATACTGGGAAGTTTAAACAATGGAAATGTATTACTCACAGTTCTAAAGGCTGGAAGTCCAAGATCAAGGTGCCAGGAGGGTCGGTTCTGGGGAGGCCTCAGGATGATGCCCTGGGAGGAGGGGGAGGAGCTGCTCAGGTTAGTTAACCCTTTTTAACCTTGGCTTCTGCAGCTAGAGAATGGGATAGTGGCTGTAGAGCCCACACAGGTGGCGGGTGGGGGGGGGGCGCGATTCGATGAGACAGTGCAAAGACCTTGGCGTTACTGTCTGCAGCTTTTAGGCAAAGGAGCAGGATAAGCCCCTGGACGGGGGCTGGCGGCTGACCACAGCAGACCAGTATCCCCCACTCAGACCTTCAGGTGTCCCTCCATCCTCTGAGGGGACAAAGTCAGCATCAGGGAAGATGGGACTGCATCTGGGTGGGCAAGAGGCCACAGGAGCCGACAGTCACCCACCTGTGCCCCTGCAAAACTAATCTCCCACTTCAGCTCCTTTATGAGTCCCAGGAGGTAGAACAGCACTTTTAAACCATTTGTCAGAAGATGTAGCTGAGGTCCAGAGAGGGAGTATGACTTGCTGGAGGTCACAGCACAAGCGAGCCCCAGGCAGAGCTGGCTCCAGGACTCCCTCGTCCTGACTCCCAGCCAGGCCTCTCTGCCCTGCACCCGTGGGAGGGGGTCTGCAGCCAAGCACATGGTTGCCTCCGGCTTCCTGGAGAGCCCCGGGGTGTCGGGTGTTTGGAGCCTGTCTTTTCAGTTACTCCTCCTCTCTTTGGGTGGCCAGCCTCCTCTGTGAAGATTTCCTGTGTCCCTCAACTCGGCAGAGACTTGGGAATGGATCTGAAATTGAGTTTTTGCACAGGGAGGGCTGGGCTAAGTGGGGACTTCAATGACTCAGGGCCAGTTCAGGCCCCCTGGAGCCAAGCACAGGATGCTCCAACGCCCACTCCTCCACCCCCAAACCGGGAGCAAGTTACATCTCTGTCCCTCAGCTTTCACAGACTTAAAATGGGCACAGTCTTAATAGTACTTAGCTCACTCTGTTGTCAAGAGGGTCAGATGAAATATTCCATTGAAACATCCGGGAAGCATTAGATATGACCACGATTTGCTTCCTCCTGGCTGGGAGAAAGGAAGACAAATGTTTTACAGTTAGGTTCTTCTTGGCCTTGGGGAAGTCCACAGTTTGGATGTAATGCAAGGAGAGAAAGGGAGGCCATCTCCCCACATGCCCGAGCTGAAGTGGGAAGAGGCCAGGTTGCAAGCAGCCCTCTGGCCGGCTGATCCCCCATGATAAATCATGACCATGTTTCTAACGATTATGTAAAGCTCTTGGCTGAATGCCCACTGTGGAAGGGCCACCTTAGCCTCTGTCCATTCGTGGCGGAGCAGAGGGAAGGTTGCACATCCCTTCTGGAGGGTGGCTTCTTTTATTCCATTATTTTCATAATAGACTCACTGATGCAATATTATTCTTGGCCTCAGCTCAGACCCTCTGCTTGTGTTCAGAGGCAGCACGCTGGCCTGGCCAGGGAATAGCAAACTTCCCATCAAGCGTGTGGTGGGCACAAAGGCTCATCAATTTCTTGTCCACCAGAGTGCTACTGACAGGCTGAGGAGGGAGCGAGTCTTGCACAGTTAAGAGCCTGGTTTTAGTGAACTACAGACCAGGGGCCAGACTCCTAATCAGTGCTGAGGTGACAGAAATCAGGCAAAGTGGGAGAGGGAAGGGGGTTGGGAATTTTTCTGGGTTATCCTTTCATTCATTTGGCAAACACTTATATTGGGCACATGTGTTGGGCATTGTCCCTACTATAGACGTGGCCAAAACCTTGAAGGACTTTTGAGGAACATCTAGAATAGTGGTTGTCAAAATGTGCCTCATGGAACCCCAGGGTTCCTTCGAAGGTAGAAATGAAGTGATGCTCTGGACCTCTCATGCCATCCTCAGACCAGGCTGCCCTGATTTTATTTTACTTTTACTTTGGGTTTCTTTGTAAGATTTTATTTGAAGAAAGAATTCAGCTGATTACAAGAAAACTTTGAGTAGCACCGGTTAATTCCTTTATTTTACAAAAGGGGAAACTGAGGTCCAGAGAGAGCAGAGGCTTGCCCTGGATCACCTGACATTTGTAGAATAAGGACCCATGCCCTGACTTCTAGTTGCGTGAGGAGGCAGAGCCCATACGTCGAACTGACTGAGACTAAGGAACACTGCTCTGGAAGCAAGAGTGCAGATGATGTGCCCAGTCACACCCGCCTCGTGTGAGCTTCTGGTCCAGGTGTGTGTGTGTGGGAGCCCCCAGGGGTCTTAGTTCTCGTCAGCTCAGTAAAAATGGTCCCCATGGGCATTCAGCAAGAGCATCACCAGGGGGCATCCAGCTGCCCTGCCCACCCTTGAGGGTCAGCTTCCAGAAACCCCCAAGGGAGGAGAAGACCAGGGTCAGGAACTTCGGACCCATGGAGGAAGACACTGCTCGGGGGTGTCTCTATCAGGCAGGGTCCCAAGAAAGAAACAGAAAGTACCCTCAAGCTGGTTAATGGAGGGGTGAGGGTTGTTTTTTCTTTAAATTCTGCTAAAATAAGGGCATCTCTGTGGCTCAGTCAATTAATCATCTGCTTGCCTTTGGTTCACATCATGATCTCAGGGGCCTGGGATCGAGCCCCACGTCGTCGGGGAAGTCTGATTCTCCTTCTCCCTCTGCACTCTGTCTGCTCATGCTTTCTCTCTCTCTCTCAGACTCTCTCTTTCTTTAAAATAAATAAATAAATAAATAAATAAATAAAAATAAATTGTGCTAAAATGGACATAAAATAAAATTTACCATTCTAAGTATTTTTAAGCGTATGGTTCAGTGACATTATGTACATTCACATGTTGGGCGACCATCACAACTATCCATTTCCTCAACTTTTTCCTCTTCCCAGATGGAATTTGTCCTCATGAGTCTCTAACAGCCCACTGTCCGCTCCCCACAGCCCCTAGTAGCCATTGTACCATGTCCTGTCTCGAAGCATTTGCCTGTCCTGGGTAGGGAGGTGAGGTTTTAAAGGGCACTAGCTACAAAGGTGTGGGAGGGTGGTTGAGGGAGAGCAACAGGGTACGGAGGCAGCTGCCTGGCTGGTAACTTGGGAAGCGGTTACCTCCCCAGACCAGCCGTGGAGAAGGGAGGGAGCAGCCTGCAGGGGAACAGGTTGAGGGGATTCTGTGAGTGGAGGGACCATGGAAGAGAGGGAGGTCAAAAACAAGCCCATGGAAAGCCTCAGAACCATTGAATGACCCTAAAATAAAGAGGGAAGTAGCGGGACTTAGAAAGCTCTTGTAGCCCTTTGGCCCTCTTAGGTGAATGGCCCCGAGAAAGTGTAGTGACTTTCTGTTTCCTGTCTGTCTTCCTGTCTGTCACTCTCTAGCAACTTCCCACACGCAGTGATTTGCCTGCAGGGTTGTTTTGCTCAGTAGCAGATAATCTGCACTCTGAGAGGTGCCTCCCCACCCCCATGGCTGTCAGATCCCCCACCCAGGGGGCCTGCGCCGCCCTGATTTCACAATATGGCGGCATCAATGACTTTTGCCCGCTCCCCTCCCCCCTGCCCTGCACCCCAGAGATGCTGGAGTAACTTGGATGTTGCAGAAAGAACAAGCTTCGAGTGGCCTTTATGAAACTTTGCAGCGGGGTTGGGGAGGTATGTTGACTGCCCTTGCTGATACCTGGGCCGTGGCATCTTAGCTGTGCCCACGTCATCGACCTCTGGCAGAACCGCTCATCACCTCCTATACACGCTTGTGATCTCTCCTTCTTTCCCTCCCTCCTTTCTCTCCCTCCAGCCTTTCTCTCCCTCTATCTTTGAACATTCTAGCCCCAGCCTACCCATCTGAGAGTGTCCCTTCCACACCCTCAGGGACCCTGCTGTGTAGAGCCTTCCTGCATTCCTGACATGATGGGTGAATTCGGATTTTCTCTGTCTGGGGAGATTCCTCAGGGCATCCTAAACCCTCATAGCCCTGACTGTTTGGGGTAGGTGCTGGGTGCTGGGGGAGCAGGCACCGCTGAGGGGTGGCCTCCCTGTGTTCCCTTCCTGTTCCCATCTTCTGCCGATGCAATAAAAATTGTCATGTGCAGATTACTTTCTGAGAATTTGCACACCTTTAATCATGACAACTCTGCTTGGGAGGCATTATTCCCCTTTTGAAGAGGAGAAATGTGAGGTGTAGAAAGGCCAAATGACATGAAAGGTCATAGAGCTGTCACAAAAATTAAATGTAGGTAGATGGGTCTCCAAAGCTCTTTCCCACCAGGGGAGGTAGTGAGCCTTTGGGCTCTGGAGGTGAATGAGCAGAGGCTGAACAGCCCCCTGTCGTGGATAGAGCATGGTCAAAAAGAAGGTTCCTTCTTGTCCTGAGCTGCCAAGATTCTAGGACCAGGTATAGCCTAGAACTAGGTTCTGATTTGGATATTTTCTAGTTGGCTTGTGCCTTTTGGGAGGTGCTGCTGGGCGGGACACCTCGTTGAGGTCTGGTTCTGTGGGTGGGAGGCAGGAGTCCTGGCTGCCAGAGGTGCGGAGAAGGGTAAGAGGACGGTGTGCCAAGAGAAGCTGTCAGGTAATGAGGTCATCTCTTCCTTTCCTGTTCTTGTTCGTTTTTCCTTGTTGCCCCGGTCTGGCCTCTGAGCCCAGATGGGCAATACGAGCATGCTTGGGAGATACCCCACAGTTCCAGACCATTGGAATTAAGCAAATGTCACAATAAAGCGGTTCAGATGAATTTTTTGGTTACGGCGTGTATAAAAGTTATGTTACACTACATTAGAGCCTGTTGTGTGTGCAATCACATTATATCTAAAACACAATGGATATGTCGTCATTAAAAATACTTGGTTGCTAAAAAATGCTAGCCAAATCTAAGCTTTCAGCAAGTTATAATCACGGATCACCCTAACAAATATAATCATAATGGAAAAGTTTGAAATATTGAGGATTTCCCAAAAGTGACACAGAGACATGAAGTGAGTGAACGCCATTGGAACAATGGTATCTCTAGACTTGCCTGGTGCAGGGTTGCCATGAACCTTCAATCTGTAGAAAATGCAGTTTCTGCGAAATGCAACAAAGCAAATGCGATGAAATGAGGTATGCCTGTATTTAGAAATACATGCCAAACAGAAGTGTCACGAGGGAGGCAAGTTGCTCTTTATATACTGCAAAGAAACCAGCCCAGGGCGGGGAGTGGGAGCGCCTGGTTTAATCTCCCTGCTGTAATTTTATGGTGTGACTTTGGGCAAGCTTCCCCAGGGCTGAATGAGGGGCTGGGGAGTCTTGCTGCCGAGGATTCTCTGGCTTGCAGGCTTGCATGTGTGTTGAGCCACAGTTGCACCAGGCGTCTTGGTAGTAAAGGCAGGGTGCGGTGGGTGTGCACTTGGTTTTCCCCTGATCTTGCCAGCCCCCAGACTCCCAGTCTAGCTGAGCTTCTCCCCGATTCCTGAGCCTCGGAAACTGAGTGAGATAATAATTTTGTCTCAAGCTCCTTGGGGAGTGGTTTTTTATGCAGCTATGGAAAGAGCTATGTCTGGTCTCCGATGGTAGTGATAGCTGGGTGGCTGGCGGAGGGCTGAGGTCACAGCAGATCCTTTGGGAGGCCAGCCCGGCTTCTTCACAGGGTGGTAGTCACAGGCTCCTGAAGCGGCAAGGGGAGCTGAGCCCCATGGGTCAGCTTGTGATGCTTGGCTCGCATCACATTTGCTAACAACCCATTGGCCAAAACACATTCCAGAACCAGCCTGGACCTGAGGGGTGAGGAAACACACTCCATCCTTCGACCACTGGGGAAGAATCTCAGCCACTTTTTGCCATTACAGAACGTGAGGCTTGCCTACTAGCTCCCACTGCCCTGAAGGTCCCTTCCTTCTCCACGTCCTCACTCTCAGCCTCTGAGTCTAGATCACCATTTATTGAGCACCTGTTATGTGGCCAGTGGTTTCCCCATCATGGCCCTAGTTCATGCCTAATAGCAGCTCTTGCAAGGAATCCACCTCACGGGTGAGGAATGGAGGTTCTGAGAGATCAGGTGGGCTCCAGTCATATCGCTGGTCACAGGAGGAGCCAGGACTCAAACTCAGGTCAAGGAATTCCAGGTTTGGTATTAGTTTTACTTTCCCTATCAAGGTGCCCAGAACTTTCTACTTAACTTGTTCTTTTCAGAGACACACATACAGAATATGTGTATTCTGGGGTATGACTGGTTCCTGGCTGGGTCCTCCCCAGAAATCCCTGTTCTGGGACTACTGGTTGGCGCTGAAGGGTATCCGTCTGTGGGGCAGGAGGTTTGGGCAAAATGAACAGACTCTAGGGGGCGACAAAGGCCAAGATGCCTCCCAGTTCCTCTATTCCTGCCTTCCTTGCCTGTGTCTGTCCTCAGAGAAGAGGGAGATGCTGGCCATTAGGGGGAAAAAATCACTCATCTTCAGGCACTGAAAAACCAGGGGGGGAGTAAGAAAGGAGGGAGGGAAAGGGAGAGAGAAGAAGGAGGAGAAGAGGTGGGTTTTAGTGATGCTGTGTGACCTTGGCTATGTCAGTTCATCTCTCTGAGCCCTATTTCCTCATCAATTAAAAAGGACCCCCTATGGATGGCATGAGAAAATACATGTGACTACTTTGGAAACTCTAAGGTGCTGTACAAATATTCCTGAATACTGTTGATAGTGTTATAATTATTATGTCACAATAGGAGAACTTCATGCTGGAAAAGCTTATCACAGCAGAACAAGTGCTAATGACACATTTAACACCTCATCTTTAACGAGCTGCTTAGTGTCAAGTGAAAACTGTAGTTTTGGGGAGCTTGGGTGGCTCAGTGGGTTGAGCCTCTGCCTTCAGCTCAGGTTATGATCTTAGGGTCCTGGGGTTGAGCCCTGCATCAGGCTCTCTGCTTGGTGGGGAGCCTGCTTCCTCCCCCCCCCCCACCGCCTGCCTCTCTCTGTGATCTCTCTCTCTCTGTCAAATAAATAAATAAAATCTTTTTAAAAATATTTTATTTATTTATTTATTTGACAGACAGAGATCACAAGTAGGCAGAGAGGTAGGGAGAGAAAGTCGGAGAAGCAGGCTCCCTGCTGAGTAGAGAGCCCGATGCGGGACTTGATCCCAGGACCCTGGGATCATGACCTGAGCTGAAGGCAGAGGCTTTAACTCACTGAGCCACCCAGGTGCCCTAAAAAAATAAAATATTTAAAAAAGAAACAAAACTGCAGTTTCCTGGTAGTAAGACACTACCGCAGGTAAGATGCCTCATTGACCTAATCAGACTTCGGGGTGGGGGAGAGCTGCCGATTCCAGGTACGTAATTGAGAAAAATGCCTGATAACATACAGTTGTTCCTACCATCTCTCACTTTGTCTTCAGGGTCACAGTCCGTGTCTGAGGGTATACTAGAACGTCTATAAACCGTGGAAGTTCTGCAGGTCATCAGCAATTATGCGGAACATCAGAGTATTTTTTTTTAAGTTTATTTTTTGCATCCCATGCATATGAAATTTATTTTTTTGAAGATTAAAGTATGATCTCAAGACATATGGAAGCGTATTAGCGTTTCATTTGTATTTCTGCTTTGGATAAACACAGTTCCTCTCATTTCTCCATTAACCGCATTGCATATTGCTGGAGGTTAAACAGCTTTTCTTAAAAGTTAGTGAAAAGCCTTTGCCAGATAGATGCTTAGTGTCTAAGTTATAGGACTTGATAGATCAATTTGTCAAAGACCCATCTCACACCACACGGAAAATTCTCTGACCACCTCAGGAAGACCGGGCAGTTTTTACTGCTGGTGATGGCCCTGACTGGTGTATGGCAGGCCACCTCCTGCAAAAACGCTAACCTTTTTTTGTGCATCACAGTGAAATCTTTTTGAAGACACTTACAGCAGTAATTAGGGATCCAAACTTAAGTTAACAAACAAGTCGGTGTCATTATTGGACAATAATGACATGAAGTCACATTGCTTAAAGGTGACAACTTTCTGACAACTTGCCCCTCCTCTTGAAGGTGGGCCCATTCTTGTAACAGAAATTCTAAACTGTAAAGAACAGATCTAGGAAATGCTAGTGGCCTAGAACAATGGAAATTGCCTGGTGTATCTTATTGCTAAGAGAGAGAAAACCGAATGTTTTAAACAGGCCTTGATTCTATCTAATATATTAAAACAATTCAAAATAGACACTTGGGATACTTTCGCCTCGTTTGAATGCATGAGGCGCTATGCCTGCAATGCCTATTGCCGCCACCAGGTGATGGTTGTGTCTCCAGTGGCCTGAGTCTGAACTGCCTCCCAGTAGTTCATTAAGTGTCAGAGACTGACATGCTGTATCTAGTCCATTACTGCTCTCCTCACCCACTAAAATAAGTCTGCTTTGAGCCATGATTCTGACATTTAACTAGCTGTGGGTCTTCGGTAAGTTAGTTGTCTCATCTGAGGAGGGGGATAAATTATTTTCTATTTGTGAAATACATCCCACCTTATCCACTGTCCTCTGGCTGCGTACCTCGAGGTGCCTACACACTCTGGCATGAAGTCAACGTTCACAGCTCTGCTAGGAGCTGCGGAGGGCAGGGAGTGTGGTTAATGCTGGACCGATGCCTTACACTGGTACATTTCTCAACCCATACTTCTCCAGTAGTAATAGCTACTATTTACTGAGCATGTACTCACCTCAATACCAGTTGTTTTAATCCTCATGGCAACCCTATGAGATCAGTATCATTTTCATGCCCATTTTATAGAGGAGGACATCCCAGGGTTGTGGGAAAACTGAATGAGTTAATGCATAAAACCTTCTTAGCACAGTGTCTCGGACATAGCAAGCGCTGCTTATTTATAGTGCTTAATATTCACAGAAGAAGGGAAACAGGCTCGTGAACTGAGAATCATAAAGCAGCAAAGCACAAGGGCCAGAGAAATAAAGAAGATGGAACAATGAACTCTTCTTGGTGAGGGATCCAGGCAGGCTTCACGGAGGAGGCAACGTGCAAGCTGGATAACGAAGGACAAGGTGGGATGGCAGAGTTGTTGCTTATTTTTCTAGCGTGGTTCTTCCCCTCTTTTTTTTTTTTTTTTTTTTTTTTTTGAGAGAGAGAGAGAGAGAACATGTGCATGTACACGAGTAGGTAGGAGGGGCCCAGGGAGAGGCGAGGGAGAAGCCTGACATGGAACTCGATCTCAGGACCCTGAGGTCATGACCGGAACCAAAATCAAGAGTTGGAGGCTTAACTGATTGAGCCACCCTGGTGCCCCACTTCTCTTCTTCCATTTAATAACAGGAACACCCTTCCCAGATTTAGCAGGACACATGGCCACCTACCTAGAGATGATAATTTCCATGTTTCCTTGCAGCCAGTGAAGCCATGGGACCGGGTTTCTACTTCTTAATGTGAATGAAGGTGAAATTACTTGCCACCGCTTCCTGTGGTTTGAATGTGGATATCGTGTGGGTGAATTCATCTGGTCATGAGGGGATGGCAGAGCAACAAAATACAGAGAGAAACTCACCAAGAAAAAGAGAATGGATGCAAATAAATCTAATCAGAAATGAAAGATATAGTTATAACTGATACCACAGAAACACAACCTACTATGAACAATTATACACCAATGAATCTGACAACCTAGAAGAAACTGATAAATTCCTAGAAACATGCAACCTACCAAGACTGAATCATGAAGAGAGAGAAAATCTGAGCAGACTGGATTACTAATGAGAAGAATGAATCTGTAATCAAAAACCTCCCCAACAAACCAGATTCCAGGACCGGATAGCTTCACTGGTCAGTTCTACCAAATATTCAAAAAAGAATTAGTACAGGGACACCTGGGTGGCTCAGTCGGTTAAGCAACTGCCTTCTGCTCAGGTCATGAACTCAGGGTCCTGGGATAGAGTTCCTGCATCAGGCTTTTTGCTCAGCAGGGAGCCTGCTTCTCCCTCTGCCTGCCACTCCTTCTTCTTATGTGCTCTGTCTCTCTCAAATAAATAAATAAATAAATAAATAAATAAATAAATAAATAAAATCTTTAAAAAAAAGAACAAAGAAGAATTAGCACCAATCATTTTCAAACTCTTCCACAAACTATGAAGGAGGAAATGCTTCCAAACTCATTTTAGAAAGCCAGTATTATCCAGATATCGAAAGGATGCCCCCAAGAAAAGAAAATTATAGGCCAGTAGCCCTGATGAATGTAGGTGCAAAAATCCTCAGCAACATATTTGCAAACCAAATAAAAGGATCATATGTGACACTCAGGTGGATTTATTCGGGGATGCAAGGATGGCTCAACACCCACAAATCAATGTGATACGTACATCACATTAATAAAATGAATGATAAAATATCACCATCCGAGCAGATGCAGAGAAAATATTTGACAAAATTCAACATCCATTGATAATAAAAGAATCTTAACAAAGGGGGGGGGAATAGAAAGGAAACCTAATTCAATATGATGAAGGCCACATATGAGAAGCTCATAGCTAACATCCTATTCAGTGGTAAAAAGCCGAAAGCTTTCCCTCTAAGGTCAGAAGGTACAAATTTATAATTATAAAATAAATAAATCATTCACAACAATGTAAGGACAGCATGGTGGCTATAGTTTGTACTGTACTATATATTTGAAAGTTGCTAAGAGGGGAGATTTAAAAGTTCTCATCACAAGGAAAAAAATCTTTTGTAACTATGGATGATGGCAGAAATTAACTAGATTTACTGTAGTGATCATTTTGCAATATATATAAATACTGAATCATTGTGTTGGACACCTGAAACTAATAGAATGCTCTAGGTCACGTATAACTCAAATAAGATGTGTATAACTGATGAATCACTGAACTCTACCTCTGAAACTAGTAAGACGCTGTGTTGATGAATTTAAATGAAAAAAATAATTAAATTGTTATTTAATAATGAATTAAATAATTCATTTAAATTAAGAATTTAAATGAAAAAAAAAATTCTCAATTAAGAAATAAGATTTCTGTAAAGTAAAAGTCACCAAAGAAAAATCTAAGAAAAAAAAAAAAGAAAAGTAAAGAAGGAACCTGGGTCCTCAGATGACCCTGGAGAGCACAGCTATCCCATTCACTTTGGACCACATGCCTGTGTCCAAACCATTACATGAGAGAGACAGAAACCACTGTCCTGTTTGAGCCACCGCATTGTTGACTTTCTTATCTGAAGCCTCTTATTTAGTCCGAGATGAACGAGTACAGTAGGCAAAGAACAAAGAATACTTGGGCAGAAGAAGAGCATGTTCAAGACACGAAATGTGAAAGAAGTCAGAAAGGTTTAGGAAAATATCTCACAGGATATTTTTGAACATTTTTTTGAACACCAAGTGAGACAAATGTATATAAAGTATTTGGTACAGCACCTGAAATGAAACTCACATTTTTTTTTTTTTTCTGTTGAAGGTAAATGTCTTTTCAGGGCATCATCTATAAAATGAGGGTAATGTCACCTGTATGATGGAAACAGAGGTCTGGAACTTTATGTTCTAAGACAATATGAATAACTTGGGGGGAAATTCTATTGGGAGCAAGATTTAAAGAGAAATAATTACCAGGGAATGACTGAGTACTCTGCTTTCCCAATTACTCTAGAAAAATTTAATAATTTAAAATTTAAAATTATTAAATTTAAATTTAATAATTTGAATTATTAATTCATCAAATTTAAATGTAATAATTAGTATTATTAAATTATCAAATTTAAATATAACAATTTAAAGATTATTAAATTTAAATTAAAATAATTTAACTTAACAAAATCTCTGGGGCTCTTCCATTACCCAGCTCTAGCTAATGCTTGTCCTGCTCAGCAGACCCTATAAAGTATTATAGAAGAATAAGCTGTGCATACCCAGGGCTCTGTACTCTTTATAAGCAGGTTTCTCGGTGCTTCTCCTCCAAGATAACTCCATGTATTTCTCCTACAACACTCAGCCCACATCGTGTTTGCTGAGACCTCCTGGGAAGATCTGTCTGATTCTCTGTGTGTGACAGGCATCTCCAGCCTTAGCTCTTCTTTCGGCCCTCTGAAAATGCTCTTTTGTGGTGGTGGGAGGTCAGGAGGAGTGGTGCCACACTGGGATGGTACTCAGATCTAGCTTCTAACCGCAGCTCTGCACGGACTTGCTGAGCAATGGAATGGCCTTTCTCCTCTGGGGTTCCGTTGCCTCACCTGTAAAATTAGGCTGAAAAAACCTGTCTCCCAACAGTGCTGGAAGGATCAAATTCATGTGTAAAGAGCAGCTCCTAGGCTTTTGTAGAAATATGAGTGCTATTAGTTATGTCTTGTAAGCTGCCCCCTGCCCCGCCCTCGTCCCCAGCCCATTCCAGTCCCCTCCTTGTGAGTTTCAGATTATATAGCGATCGACAGTGTGTTGAACGAACGCTCTGGGTTACATGCCGTTCGCTGGCTGTTGACCTTGGACAAGTCAGTTCACTTCTCTGTGGTCCAGTTTCCTCATCTGCAAAATGGTGAGTACGGACCTTAAGGGGTTTTTGTAAAGATTAAGTATACATGATATATGAGTACATATTGATATATTATTGTATTATTTTCTTTCTATTTCTAATACTTAATAAAATAGCATACTGGGGCATCCAGGTAGCTCAGTGGGTTGAGCCTCTGCCTTTGGCTCAGGTCATGGTCTCAGGATCCTGGGATCAAGCCCCACATTGGGCTCTCTGCTTGACAAGGAGCCTGCTTGCCCCCCTCTCTCTTGGCCTGCCTCTCTGCCTGCTTGTGATCTCTGTCAAATAAATAAATAAATAATCTCAAAAAAAAAAAAAAGAATAGCATATTATAGGGTGCCTGGGTGGCTCAGTTGGGGTCCTGGGATCAAGTCCTGCGTTGAGCTCCCTGCTCAGCAGGGAGTCTGCTTCTCTCTCGGCCTCTCTCCCCTTGAGTTTGTGTTCTCTCTCTTCCTCTCTCTCTCAAACAAATAAATAAAATCTTTAAAAGAGAATAGTATATTATATATTCCATTTTACATTCTACTCTACATTTCATTATCTATAGTATATTGCATTATAGACAATAACAACATCATCTATAGGATATAGTTATATATACAGCTTACAGTAGTGCCCAGCATGCAGTGAGCACTGCAGAAGGATTCGCCCATGTTTTCTCTCTCTCCTGGCAGAGGGAGGTAGATAGCAGGAAAGCAGCAGGCATCTGAGGAGATCAGGAGCGGAGGTTTGACAGGGTGAGGCCCCGTGGGAGACAGGGGGCACTGGGGGCACACTCTCCCAGCAGATCTTAACTTGGGAATCTCTGCATGCTGGATTCACGAGGGATACGCTGGTAAAGTTAATCAAAGAACCCAGGTTTGCAAATGACTTTCTTTTAAGAAACTTGGTGTAGTTCTAGATCAGCACTCTAAAATACTGCTCTTCCACTCCCTTGCCTGTTGCAATGCCTTGCTAGGGTGTCAGGAACAGGCATGGGGCCCGGAGAGTGCACCAGGATTTAGGCAGGCCTTGCAGGCTGGGTTATCTGCTCCAGCACGCCCCTCCCCACCCTCCTGAGCAGTGAACCATTGCTTGTTTGTATTGAGGTAGTAATATGGCTGAGAACTCCTGGAATGGATAAAGCAAATCCCCAGATAATCCCAAATTCCATATTAGCCAGTAATTTTCACTTCCCTCTCTGCAGCTGAGCCTCTCTCTCCCAGAGCTTCCTGATGGGAGTCCGGTTACCTCGCAGGCCTTTTCTGCGCAGGGACGTTAGTATGTACATTTTTTGGCACCAGGTGGGTACTTGGGAATCACTTGTTGAATGACTGACAGGATAGGTTCATTGTGGCACTGAGGACCCAGGGCTGTCACGGCAGAGGGCTTCCCTCTGAGGGCTGTGGCTGCGTGATCTGTACCCAAACCTAAGGAGATGGGGATTTTTATCCCCACTGCACGGATGAGGAAACTGATCCTCGGAGAGGCGAAATAACCTAGCCAAGACAGTGGCAGAGTCAGAAAACTGGGCAAAGGTGGGAAAACATGGAGGGCCAGTTAGAGGGGGCAGAGGACCTCAGAGATTTAGGGAGTCAGATGTAAAGAACCCACACAATATGGTGGGAACTCTGCCATTCAGACATCAGCAGAGGAAAGGAAGAAGCCTGTGGCAGAATGGAAACTATCTAGTTTAGAAAGCAGGAGGCCTGTCTGCCCTCCAGTCTTGCCAGGAATGGTCTGTGTGACCCTCCTGAAGTGTCTTTCCCTCTCTGAGCCTTAGCTTTGGCATCTCCCTTCCCAGTCTTCTAGGAACTTGAGTCTCAGTTTTGCTCAGGTCACTCTGAGACTCCCAGGTCCCCACGGGTCTGGTGGAGAGAACACTGCCTGGCTCTCTCAGGGGACCCAGTGATGCCTCTGGTACTTTCCATAACCCAGAGGTGGCACTGGGCGGGGCCAATGCCCTTCTTCGGTGTTCTTCCTGTTCCCTCCCCTCCCTGTCCCCTCCTTCCTCATTGTCCTCCCCTTCTTCCGAGCCTCGAGCCTCTTCCCAAATCCTCCCCTCGCCCCTCCTCCCCGCCCCCCCAGAGGCCGGGGCGCGGGCCGGGCGCGCGCTGGGTGGTCCGGCGGCCGGGGGCGGGCGGTAGCCTGCAGGCGTAATTGGCATGCACGCCGTTGTAGCTGAGACCGCTTAATAAAGCATTACATATCTCACCGCTTCCATATTTCATTACCTCACGCGGAGCCTGTGAGAGGGCCCTAATGGGAGTCAGCTGTGTTTTTACTTTCTGTTGTCGGCCGGGGACGGGTTTCTCTGCGGATTCTTTGAAATGAAATAATGTGATGCACGCCGAGATAAGGGCCGGCCCGTAATGAGGCCCAGGCCGCGGGGCGGCTGCTATTGCTCCAGGTGTCGCGTATTTGGGCTCCGAGGACCAGGAGGAGGAGGGGGCGGCGCCGAGGAGGAAGGGGAGGGGAAGACGCGTGGGGAGGAGGGGGAGGGGGACTGGAGGAGGATGAGGGGGAGAGGGAGGGAGTGGCGCCCCCCTCCAGGAGCAGAGGTGGGGGTGGGCGGAAACCGGGGAAGTAGGAGGTGACAGAGGGGTGCGGGAGAAGGAGACGGATTTGGCAAGAGAGGCCGGGACAGTGTCTGGCTGGAGAGCCAGTCGCCAGGGGTTCAAATCCTGCCTGCCTGGTCCCGGACTGTCACTGTAAATAGGAAAGGGCAGCATCCCACACATGGAAAAAAATGGAATCATTTATCCTGAGTCCCCCCCCCCCCCAAAAAAAAAACACTGAATGGCACCTGCCAACAATTTCAGCAACTTTCCTTGCTAAGTTCTGTTACCTTCCCTTTAAAGAGGAGGAGACTGAGGGTCAGAGAGGTGACAGACTGTCTCCAAGGCATGCAGTTAAAGGCTGAGGACAGTCCTGGGCACAGAACCAGATGGAGGCAGGAAGGCATGGGAAGGAGATAAAGTTGGGCCACTGCCATCTGATTTGTCTACCCTCCTTTCCCCTCCCCAACCCTCCCACCCCCCCAAACTGGGCACTCTTCTCCATCCTGTGTTATATAGGTCTCCTGGTCTTCTGCACTGGGATAGAGTGGAGGGTGGGCAGGCTTATGGGGAGGGGAGGTGGTGGGGGACCTTGTAGGTGGGGCAGTTTGGTTGGCTGGGAGGGGTGCATCCCTGGAAGCCCCCTGTTCTGGGTACTCTCTGTTTGAAATTCTGTAGCCGCAGTCCTTGGACGTAAAGGTGGCTCTTTGTGATTCAGCCGGCCAGACCAAAAATCATCTCTCCTGTGTCCCCTCTATCTCAATCCTTTTTTTCCCTCTTCCAAAAAATAAAGACTCATGGAGAAGTCTTGTATCTGCTCAGGGTCTCTCCTACCTACTCACTCTCACCACTCCCCATCCCTGAATGGCCCTGGGGCAAGCTTCCAGTCTTGCTTCTGACTCATCGGGACTCTTCCCTTTTTCCTTTAAAGACTTTATCCATTTACTTGGCAGAGAGTGTGTGTGTGTGAGAGAGAGAGTGTGTGCTCGTTCAAGCAGGGGCAGCAGGCAGAGGGAGAAGCAGGCTCCCTGCTGAGCAAGGAGCCCAATGCAGGACCTGATCCCAGCATCCTGGGATCATGATCTGAGCTGAAGGCAGATGCTCAACCAACTGAGCCACCCAAGCATCCCTTCAGGACTCTTCTTAAAATGCCCACCCAAAGCGGCTGGTTGGTTCGGGGTTCTCTGTTGCTCTCAGGGTGTCCATCTTCCTAGACATGCTGCCCAGGGACTTCCCAGCCAGGATTCAGGGACCTGCCCCACCTCTTCAGCTCCATCTTGTCCCACTCCAGCTCAGTCCTTGACAAACTAGGTGGCTCATCTTTCCCCAAGGTCATGATCTGTGATATCTCAGCCCCTTGTTCACCCTGTTCTTTCGTCTTGAAGTGCCCTTCCCATGTGGAACCACCTTCGGAGTCCTGCTCAGTCTCTGTGCCTCTGTATAATGACTGGGCGTCCCAGGAAGGCTTCTCTTCAAGGGCCCCTGTGCCCCCTATTTCAAGCTGGATATGCACACATCCTGTTCTGAACCTCAGTTTCTCCATTTGTCTGATGAGGGGGTAGAAAGCCAATTTCTGGGCCACGCCATCTCGTGAATTGACCGGACTGGGTGTTAATTTCTTCCTGAGGTAGAAACAGAGAGTTTGAGGCTGTTGAGGGGTTGGACGGTAACCGGACTGCGTGTGCCCACCACGTGCCAGGCATGGGACTGGCACCATGTATGCTCCATGTACGTGCACGCTCAAGGCGAGGGGACAGTCAATGGAGAAGCTGGGGTTTGAAGCCAAATCACCCCAATCCTCAAGCCTGTGCCTATGCGTGTGTTTGTGTACATGTGTGCACATGGGTACATGTATGTGTGTGTCTGTGTGTGCATATGTAAAATAATGGCATGCAGTGTTGGTGGAGCCCTTTACCCTTCTCAAAACTCTCTCACCTCCAGGAGCCCTCTGAGGCAGGTTGTTATGCATGACAGGGATGTATGGACACAGATTGGCCGCCGCCCCCTGCGACCCGCAGCTGCTGGGTGGGGAGCCTTGGGAGGCACTGCAGGAGGGGGTGCTCCCTTGACCCGGGGAGCCACGCTGGGCCTTTTCAGTGCAGGATTCTTCACGTTTGACCTAACTTGGGCAGTTTTGTGTCCCAAATAACCTTCTTCCCTACATCCTGACTTTCTGCATATATAGGCTTATTTCAGAGCCTTTGCTTAAGCTGGTTTCAATCTGGAATGCTTTTCTCCGATGCCTGCCTGTGGACACTGGCTCATGCTTTAAGACCTTGGTCAGATCTTCCGTCTCCACAGAAGCTGCTGGACTCTCTGCTCAGAACCCTCTTTTTCCATCCCTGTTTAATGCGGTGTGCCCATCTCTTTGGCCCGGGTTCCCAGTTCCAAGCCTCAGGCTTGGTCAAGAGAGAGCTAGTTGGGCCCAGAAGCATAGGATAAGCTTGTGAATGGCTGGCCACACGCTCTGAGGAGCACTGAAAATGTATGCAAGTCCTCACTCACAGAGAAAGTGTGAAAAATGGCAGCTCCTAATATTGTCACAATTTAGCCCTAAGCTCTTGCTTTGGGCCTGGTTCGATGTTACAATCTTCTTTGAATTCTCACAACACCTTTATATGAGATTGCCATTACAACCCCATTTTACCCATGAGAACACTGAGGCCAAGGACAGCTGGATAACTTAGCCCAGATGACAGAGCTCATCGGTGGCAGAGCCAGTGCCCAAATCCAGTTTTGTGTGCCTTGGAGGCCTGTCACTTCTGCATGCATCACAGGGATCAGATTGCTAGGGGCTTGTGTTCCCCGGGCCTGTCAAGCAGGGCTGCTCTATTGATTAACATGCAAATGATTTTTTGAGAGAGGGCTTAAGTGTAGTTTGGTCCCAGGCAGCCACAGCTGAGATCTGCAACCCAAGCCCCAGCCCCTGCCAACCCGCTCTATCAGGTTTTCATCTCTAGAGTGATTGACGGGTATTTTTTCCCTCCCTGACCCAGAACGCCAGGCCTCCAATACTACTGAAATGTTTGCACAATCTTGAAGCATTTATTTAAAAGTTGCTTTTCCCCAAAGGGCCCGGCCTCAGCCAGATCCTGAGCCAGATCCAAAAAAACAAACAAATCCTATCTTTACAAGCTCCTCAGCTGGGCTGCGTGGGGCGGGTGGGGGTAGAGGGTCTCCTGGGCCTACCTTTCCCTTGGCTGGCTGACAGGCCAGCCCTGGGGGCAAGGAGCCCGCCTGCCTGTTTACAGCCCTTTCCAATTCATAGGCCAAACAGGAAGGGGGTGGGGGCTCGGGGAGGGGGTGAAATGTCAGAAATCACAAATAACACAGTTGCTCCTCAAAGCAACAGGCAGTGGAGAAGTGATGGGGCCGCGGCTGGGTGGCTTTCTTGAATGAACATGACAGACTCAGACCCTGGCCCCAAGTTGGCAGGTCTCAGCGCCCTACAACCCCCAGAGTGTCATGGCTGGGGGCAGGGGTCCCTCAGGAGGTGTCAGAGCACTGGAGCGCTAGGCCTGGTTGGCTCTGAGAGATTGGAAAACCCCCTTCTCTCTGGCCTCCCCCATTGCAGGACCATAGGGGCGGCTGATCTCCAGCCCTGGTGTTCTCTGCTGCTGAGTAATGCCCATTCTAGACTTTTTTCCTGGGCAAAGCACGGGGGAGAAGAGGGGACTCCCATTTACGGAGGGCATTTGTATGGGGCTGGTACTGAATGTGCCTGGCACTTTACGGGGATTGTCTCATTTACTCCCTGTTAACCCCTTCTACAGGTGAGGGAGCACCAGGCCCGTCAGCCCCCTTTTTCTCTGTCTCCCAGGACCTCCTGGCCAAGTAGTGTCGCTCCTGTGGACAGCGGAAGGCCTGCTTTAGACATGGTCTGTGCAGAGAATCATGTGGCCTGCCTTCGTGTGCCCAGTAATGGCACCAGGGTGATGGACGTCCTCTGCCAATGGGGACCCCAAGAACTGCGAGGGGGCAGTCTTTTACCCAACTTCTCATGGCTACCGAGAGACTAACTGGCCACACGTGGGCAAATTGAGGCCTATGTCTGGGAGGGCCCTGGCCAGTCCCTGGATGCATTGCCCAAGACACCAGACTCAGATGTTTTGACTTTCATCCGAAGCCCCATTCATGTGCAGTCCCCATGCCGGCTTCCCACTGGGCATCATCCACTCCTGAGGCTGGCTTTCTGCTGCCAGAGTTCTGGAAGGACTCACAGTCTGTAACAGCCTCTGTGCCCTTGTCCTTGCCCTAGGGAGGACGATGGCCACCTCAGCTGGGTGTCATCTCTTACACAGACCAGGCAATCCCATGCCTCTGGCTCAGCCTTCTGGGGTACTTCCTGTGTCATATTGGGCGAGTGATTTCAGTGTCCTCTATGGAAGGGGGGCCTTCTACTATGGTGGCCGTGCTCTGTGACCATGAGTTCAGGCTGATGGATGGCAGGTGCCTGCCCCTCTTGTTCCTCCTTCCAGCCGGCTGCTCTCAGTCTGGCCAGGAGCTGCTGTGCAGTCACTGGTCGCTTGACTGGCTTCTCCTCACCCCAGACACCCACTTTGTGAGCGATCCATGCTGAGTTTGGGCCAACATGCCGATCTCAAAACCATGGTGCGCAAAGGCTGGTTGAACATCACCCAGCTAGGAAGTGGCAGAGTTAGCCATGAAATTCAGGGTTGTCCGATTCTAGAATCTGAATAGGTTCTGAATTCTAGAATCTAGAATCAGTTGATGCGATTCTAGAATCTGAATTCTAGAATCTTGACCACTGTTGAATGTGTCCTGAAGTAGAGATCCCTGGCTAAACTGTGGCATCCACTTTCTCCCTATTTCAGAGTCATAATCTCCAAATTTTGGCAGGGCAGATGGCCTGCAAGCAGAGACCATGGTTTCCAGTCTCCCTTGTGGCTAGCTGCAGCTGTATAGTCGAGTTTTGGCCAAGAGCTGTTCTCGAAACCAAAGAGAAACTTTAATCTGTTTAAGCCACTGTTACTCTGGGCATGAACATAAGCCTAATTACTTCACTGCTTCTCACTGGTAGTATGTCAGTAACTACATGTGTCCCGCCGTAACATTGATCAGACTGGTGTTTTAAAAATGATCTGGGTTTGTCACAAGATCCAGCCCTGTGATGGCAGAGACTCTGACTTTGCACAATTGGTCTCCACGGACTGGTTTGCTGCCAGGCACCCAGCAGGCTCAGGGGTTCTGGATCGTGACCGCTTAGCTACACTGGAGCCCCATTTCCCAGAATTCCCTTCCCTGCATGGTTAGCAGGGCTGCAGGAGACACTTTGCTTGAGATTTGGAAGGTGATGGTGCGGCAGCAGCCATATTTTTCGTGTGTGGGACCCAAGCTCCCACTCCGTCGTGTCTCTGCAGGCTGGGCTTCATAGACTCATACTCCTCTAGCTCTTGGCCCATCGCCCACTTCAGCGTCCCTGACCCCTGGACCTGCTGGGTGTGCAGCCTTGTGCCACAGAGCACCAGCTTCTAGAGGATATCCAGTCATTGAAGTTAGAAGCTTAGAGTGGTAAGAATTCTCATGGCTCTAGTTGGTCCTTCCTTCTTCTAATTCACAGGGACTTGGTCTTACTGCCTGCCCTGGAGCCTTCAGGTTCTAGACCAGACGTGGAAGCATGCAGAAGATCTGAACAGCTTTCATGATTTTGTAAGACCAAATCCTTACAATAAGTCCCATATCTACGTATCTTCTCCCCCAAAAAAGATTTATTTAGTTTTTATTTGAGAGAGAAAGAGAACTCACACATGCAGGAGCAGGAGTGGGGGTGGGAGGCGGGAAGGGGCAGAGGGAGAGGGAAAGAATCTCAAGTGGTCCCTGCCCAGTGTGCTGAGCCCAAAGCAGAGCTCGAACCCATGACTCTGAGTTCCTGACCTGAACCGAAATTAAGAGTTAGATGGCCAACCAACTGAGCCACCCAGGGGCCCCTCTACTACCTTCTGATTGAATCCAGATTGAACATAGGTGTCCAATAAACACTTGTTAAATGAATTAAGAAATGATTTATATGACTGGTCCTCTGATATATAGTGCTTGCTGATGGACATCCAGCTCTACTCGCTGGAGCAGGTGGAAGAGGAATTAGGTTCAAACTCTAGGACAATATTTTTCCCCATCCTCATGGACACGGCATGCTCAATTCTGTCCAAGGGGAGTCTGAAGGGGTCAGAGAGCTATAGGGAGCTGGGTAGGGGGGTGGGGAACATAAGATGGGGCCGGGGAGTAATTTTTGGGTGGCTTGAGTGCAGGTTCTAGTCAGTCTGACAACACCTATCTCTGCCCTGGAAAGGGGACCTAAGGTAACTTCTGCTTCTCTCATCAGCCTTTGTGGAAAGGACAAGGAGAAAATACATTGGTTAATGTATCTGAATCTTCAATTTTATTTCCATTTAGAGGATTCAAGGGATGGTGTTGGCTCCTTGTAACACCCAGAAAACCCTCTACCAGCTTCCCTTTAGCTTCATGATAAAGATCAAACCCCTTAAATCTGGCAAGACTTTCTGTGACCTCATTACTTCCAAATGGGGTTCTCCTTGAGCCACAGCCTGCGTAATACTGTCCCACATCACCTGGCCTTCACTTCAGTGAATTTGAATGAATCAGATTGTAGGTCTGTGCACCTATAAGTTGTTATCTTCAGTTATTCTGTGCCATCAGGAGCCTCAATTTTTAAGATTGTATCCTTCTCCCCCCACACCTGGTCAGGAGGCCCTTCCTAGAGGTGGGGGCAGTCCAAAGCTTATATCCCTTAAGGGAGAGTGGTTTGCCTGTTTGTCCATCCACCTGTCTATCTGTTCATCCATCCATCCATCCATCCATCCATCCATCCATCCATCCACTTATCTCTCTTACTCTCTGATTTTACTCTGAGATAGACCTTGTGCTGGGAGCTGAGGACCCAGAAATAAATCGAATAGATTTCCTGCCCTTGAGCTATCCACAGGAAGATAGACAGTCTCATTTTCCTATGGCTGGTTGGATGGGGCTTTATCATTTATCATTTATCCTCAGGTGCTGCTAATGCTCTGTAAACATTATTTTTTTCCTCCCCTTTCCTTATAAGATGACTCCCAATGGTCACTTCAGTTGAGTACCAAGGAGATGCCCCTCGGAACCGAGGCTGACTTCATTTTGGTCAGAAGGACCACAATACTGTTCTGCCTGTGTCAGCCCCTCCTAAGAGCCGTTGGGAATTCCTCCTCTTCACTGTGTATGGAATAAAGAGCAGATCTGTTGGAAAGGCAATCAAGAAATTCCAGACTTCTTAGTAGAATCCATCCATCCACCTTCCACCTGTCCATCTGTATGTCTATCCTCCATCTACCTATCCATGCAGCCACTTACTCACTCAGCAAACATTGATGCCTTTTCTCACCTTCCCTTACTTCTTTTCTTTCTCTTCAGACTCAGTATTTCTAAATGGCCAGCTTCCTTGGCCTCATGCCTGTGTGAGCACACTCTTCCTGTCATGTTGGGGTGAGGGCTGCTGCTCCCTTTCTTTGCCTAATACTTCCTACTTTTTCTTCGATTCCAAACTCAAAGGTCGTTTCCTCCAGGAAGCCTTGTCAGCGATCTTCCCTCTGGGTTTCCATTCTTAATGGCTGGTCTCATGACGGGGCATATATATCATAGCACTGTTTCTGGATCTTTCTGTGGCACACTGACCTCCACTTCCACTCTACCAGGGTGGCCTCTGTGTACAGTTGTTTCGGTTGCATGCTGCACAAGAACACCCAGCTGGGGGATATGCCCTGATCAGGGCTGCCTCTGCCCAGAGGAAAGACTGTCCCTCTCCCACCCCCAATGCATACAAAGGTACCTACTCTCCAAGTGATAGGTTCAAGTGGCTGAGCCCATCCACAGGGGGCGCATGTTTCTATTATCCCACACTGGAGTTATTTGAGCTGGTGGTGGCCTACCCTGATTTTAAGTTCTTGGAGGCCAGGATCATGTTGGGTTGTCTGTTCCCCCAGCTCCTGGCATAGCAGCACTGGGTCTCAGAGACCTCTGTGAATGTTCTTGGAAAGAACGAAGGAGGAAAAGGAGAGGGAGAAGAAGAGAAGAAGGCTATCAGTAGTCAGTCTCGGTTCTCTGGGCCTTCGAGGGAGAAGGACTCACGCTCACCTCGCAGGGAAAGGAGGCTTCCGGGCTGAGGCCATGGTGGCAGCAAGGCTTGTTTGGAAATTCTCCAGTAAGTGGGACGCTTGGGCCTGTCACCCAGTGACCTGGAGAGCTCACTGGAGGACCTGCAGACCAGGGCTCCTCTAAATATTGTTTTAAACTGATTGATGCCACGCCAGGCAGGGAAGGGGCAGGCATTTTTCATACATGAAAAACAATACATTCTGGGGCCAAAATGAAATGATTTTCCATCTATACGATAACAGGCAAGGAGACAAAGACGATGTTTGAGGACATTTAAACTCTCAAAATCATTAGTCACTGTCCCGGCGGGCTACACAAATAAATGATCAATGCACAGAAAAACAAGGCCCTCCGAGGTGTTTGCCCAAGACCACTTATGTGTCAAACAGACTTATTAGATGTGAAGGGAATGATTATTTGTACAAAGTGAAATGAACATGTGCAATAATATTGTAAAATGTTTATTAGTCTAGAGTGTGCTGAACGTTCCTAAAATATATCAGCTTCTCAGCTTGCATTTAATGTACTGTTATAAATGATATCACATCCTTCCAAGCCGATTTTCCGCTTAATGCTAAGCTTCTTTGCTGGGGAAATCGTGTTTTCAGATCTCAAGTATGAAAACATTGTGGGGTTAAACTCTCCCCTCTCCTCCCCACCCCCCACCTCCATCAGTTACTTCCCTATAAAAACTCGTCGTGGGTCTGGCCAGGAGGGACAGGGCAGTTGGTCAGGCCAGATGGTGGTTGGAAAAGGAAAAGGCGGTGACTGAGCTCTTGTGGTGGGAACAACATTAGACTGGAAATCCAGACTCAGGTTTCAGGATCTTCTCACTCATCCCCTGCTGCACGACCTTGGGAAAGTCCTTTCCCCTCTTTGGGCCCCCATCAGCTCCATCAGAAAATAAGAATCTCTAAAGAGACTTCCTGAGCTAAACTTTTTCTATTCTAAATTCCTCCTTGCTGAGTCATGAGTCTGGAAGACAGATGAGACACTGGAATTGAACAAATAATGGCTAGAGAAAAAGCCTTATTTTTGCCTGTGATGTTGACAAACTTCTACTTATCCTTCAAGACCCTGCCCAGATTTCCTGCTTTTGGGAAGCCTTCTCTGATCTCCTAAGCAGTCTGTCAGTGAGTCTTCTTTGCTCTGACAGTATCTCATCCTCGTGTCTGTTACTGTATCTCTCACCCCACCAGCCTGTGGTGTCCCTGCAGCTCTGTCACCAAGGCCAGGCACAGAATTGCAGCTCAGGGAATGGTTACCGGATACCAGAAGGGGCAGAGCAGAGCGGGTGTCTGGTGTGACCTTTAGGCCATCACCTGGCCTGCACTTAATGGTAGGAGTTTCATCTAGAGTGGGGAAGGGACCTGCCCAGGTTTTTCCATTGGCACCAGTGGAGTTCAAGGGACGAGGAAGGACTTTGCAGGGTTCCTGGGAAGGGTCAGATGGAACAGCTCCTAGGATCGGTCACCTCCCCACTTATTATGGTCTGTCTGCATGTTTGTGTCTCCCTTAAATTCATGTTGAAACTCTAATCCAGAGTGGGATGGTATTAGGAGGTTGGACCTTGGGAGGTGATGAGGTCATTAGGGCGGGGTCCTCCTGATGGGACTGATGCTCTTCTAGGAAGAGACCCTGAGAGCTAGCTCCCCTGCCCTGCCCTCCCCTCACTGTGTGAGGGCACAGTGAGAAGGCGTGGTCTTCGAGCCAGGAGGAGAACTCTCACCGAACCTGACTGCCTGGCTCCCTGATCCTGCGCTTCCCAGCCTTGAGAGCCCTGAGAAAGAATTTCTGTTGCTTAATTGACCTATTTCTTAGTAATTTGTTATAACAGTACAAACTGACTAAGATAGCACACAAAAATTCGGGGCAGGGGAGCCCAGACAAATCCTATATCCCAGACCCTGGGCAGTCATGGGAGATGGGGGTGGTGGGCAGTTCTGGGCATTGGGTAAGGGTATGGGGCTGGCTTTGGAGGCTGTGGAGGTGGACGGGTGAATGGGGAGCTTCTGGTTTCCTGGCTGTTTCCCTCCCCCACTTCCTGTCTCCCCTGTTTCCTTGAAGGTCTCCTGCAGTGTGATCTTCTGTGAGCCCAACTGATGGTCTGGGCCCCTCAGTCCACAGCAAGTTGATAGCCGACCACACATTCGAGAATGCTGGCCCCCTCATGAGAGCAGGAGGGCCAGTCGAGGGAAGAGGGAGGAGTCATGCCGTCTTAGCAGGGCAGGGCTGGGGCCCCCTCCTCCTCCCAGGAAGGACAGAAAGCATTCCACATGAAAGCCTACACTAACAGAGGAGAAAATAAAATTAGCAATAAGCCATCAACGCAATGATAGCAAAGTGGAGGAGGGAAGGACGGATTCAGGAGGGACTCCTGCCCTAAGATCCTGCCTGCATCTCATTCCTGCCTTCTCAGCAGAGCGGATACAAGCAGGAGGGCCATTTACAGTGTCCACCAGATAAAGACAGGCCCTTTGCTTAGAAGAAGTGCAAATCCCCCATGGTGTTGAGGCCAGAGAGAAAAGTCCCCTGTGATTTCTTTTTTTTCTTTAAAGATTTTATTTGACAGAGAGACAGCTAGAGAGGGAACACAAGCAGGGGGAACAGGAGAGGAAAGGCAGGCTCCCCGCTGAGCAGGGAGACCGATGCAGGGCTCTATCCCAGGACTGTGGGATTGTGGGATTGTGACCTGAGCTGAAGGCAGACGCTTAACCGATTGAGTCACCCAGGCGCCCCTTCCCTGTGATTTCTTAACACAGGGCAAACTGCATCTGCCCCCGCTGCCCGGCAGCAACCTAAGCGGGCCTTTCTCCCTCCTCTTCCTCTTTCTTGTCCTTCTTCCTTTGCTGCACCTTTGTTTTCTCCTTCCTGCCTTCTCCAGTCTGAGCGCGGTTAATGAAGCCGTTCTGAGGACACAGGAGGGTCTCTGGGTGAACTTGGGGTTGCTGGTGGGGCACTTGGCTGGGAAGATGGGCCCTGGCCTGGGCTTCGGTCAGCCTGCAGGGGTCCCCACCAAGCAGCTGGGCAAGGCGGGTTCCGGGCATCCCCTCAGAAGGGCAGATGCACCGTACTGGTCTTCTACCAAGTGGCCTCTGCGTATTGCGTGCTGGGCATGTCCTACCCTAACCCATGTAATCTCACAATCTCTGCTCAAGGTGACTCATCTTGTTCTCAAGGTCATGGACTGATGAGAAAGAGTGGCTCTTGGCACCAGGTCCTTGGACTCCCAGCTTGCCGGTGACAGCCATACTCTCCTGCAATCGTGGGCATGTTTGTGGTCTTGGGTTTTAGTGTTCCCATCTGTACGCTGGGGGCCGGACATCCCTAAGGGTTGCTTTACCTGGATAGTCTGTGGTTGTCTGACTCTCTTAGGGCTCCTATCCAGTGGGCATTTGTGGGAGTTGGGGGGAGGCCCAGGGACTGCTTCTGGCTTTGCCCTAAATAATGTGGGTTGTCTCTCTCATCTTCACTTTCACCCTCTGGGTAGAGGCTGGTCCTGCCTGGTTCCCTCGGGTTCTGTCCCTGGATCAGGCCTTTCCCTGCACCTGCACCACCCCCCACGGCCCCCACCCCACTGCCTAGAGGGACTCTACTCCCCTGACACCTGTATTCTGGGGCGGGTTTGGAGGCCCACGAGGAAATCCTCTACTTGCTGGGTCACTCAAAGCCCTTCCCATGTCCACACGACCAAGCCCCTGTCTACCCTCTGATGTTCCCCCCATTCCCAGGGTTCCCAGTACCCCTCGCACAGAGACAGTCCTTGTGGCTTCCGTGTTACTGACGGCGACCTGGACGGACTGCCCACACTCCCAGATTTCTGTGGCTTGGCACACCTGCTCCTCTCAGGCTCGCATTCTCCTGGCTGGTGCAGTGACTCAGGGGCCCAGGAGCCTTCCATTTGGTGCCTGGGCCATCCCCAGTGTGCTGGGGTTTTCTGCACTCAGCTGGCCCGTGGGAGTAGAAGCCGGATGGAACACTAGGCCCAGGGGCAGCACATACCACTCCTCTTGCCTCCCATCTACCGGGACCTAGTCCTGTGGCCACATCAGACTTTAAGGGAGGCTGGAGACATAGTTCAGCTCGGGGCTCAGGATGCGGCCGAAGCCCGTTTGCCGAATAGCTTGTTAGCCCCTGCCATGTCTTCTAGAGACTTCTCCTTTACCTTCAGCAGTACTGTGAGCTGGGAAGACAGACTTAACCATTCCTGTTTCACAGGCTTGGAGAAGCTGTCCTGCCTGCCCAAGGTCACACGGTGACCCACTCTTTAGTGGGTGGCAGAGACCATAGCCTACGGGCTCTCAGCAGGAAGCAGCCCAGCCATCTCTCCTTATCCCCAAGCCCTCCCCTGACTGGGGCTCCCTTCAGGCTCTTTCTAGGCTCTTCTCATGTTAGAGGTGACCAAGGGCCTGACTGCTGCTTTCAGAGGGCCAAGACCATCTCTGGGACTCTGTCTGCCTTGCCAAGGCATGGGGACTGCTAGGGGCCTTGCAGGGAGGACTGAGCAAGGTCGGGTGGCTGAAAGGGAAGAGGGCTGGGAGAAAGTGAGCAGAGAGGAAGGAAGAGTCAGCGTGGGAACCATGTGTGAACAGGTGGCAGGTGCATGAATGTGTCTCCTGCATGAATAAATCACTTCCCTCCCTATGACTCGGTGAGCCTTCGAGGAGCCGGCAGCCCATATCCCTGTCCTGCTGAAATCCCTCCAGCAGCTTCCCACCACAGGGAGAATAGAATCCCAATCCTCGCCTCACCCAAGCCTCCACTCCTGGGCCCTCCCTGCTGGTCCTGCAGCCACACGGGCCTGCCTGGCCCTTGGGAACAGCGGACACAGGCCTGTGGGGCCACAAGGCTGACCTGCGTGTGTTCCATCAGTGGCTTCCCTAGTAGTCGGGCCTCTAGATGGGTTTGTCCAATGGGAGGCACCCCAGGAGAGCACAAGGAGGGAGCAGAGTGGGTCAGGGTGTTTGTTCCCCCTGCTCTTCCTACAGGTGTCCTGGGCTGGCTGTGTCTCTTGACCAAAGGCTATTACTTTTCTCTAGGAGACTGACTCTAAATTCCAGCCTCCAGCAGAGGGCTAACAGCTTTGTGGCCCGGGTCCGAGGCTGCTGCTCTGTTCCTTAGGTTTCCCTGCATCCTCTCCTTTTCCAGTACCTGCTCTGTGAAGAAACCCTCCTGGAATTCCCCTGTTTTGCACGTGCTCCCTATTTCCTGCGGCGGTGCTCACCGACACACCGCCCGTCTCCAGGCCTCTGCCCTTGCTGTTCCACTGCCTGCTGTTCCCACTTCCCTCTGGCTTTTACACTGGCAACTGCATTTCAGCTGTAAGCTCTCAGCCTGTCCGACACCTCCTCAGCGAAGCTTTCCCAGGAAGGAGTCAGCTTTAGCTAAGGGGATCCCCTCACTGTGAGTCTCCCTCCCTTGACCCCGAATGATTTCCTTCATTGCACTTGTCAGGGTTTGAGACATTTGTCTGGCCTTTTCCTTCTGGCTCTGAGGAAGAACAGGGGCTTTGTCTCCCTTGCTTGCTTCTGTGTCCCCCGAGCCTAGGACAGTGCCTCGCACAGAGTGGGCCCTTACTACAGATGGCCACTGAATGTATAAGTAAGGTGGATTTAATATTCGAATCAGGAATTTAATATTTGAATCACATGAATGAACGCGTGGATCGGCAAGTAAATAATCTGAGTTAATTTAAAGGAGGAGTGGGAGGGGCACCTGGGTGGCTCAGTGGGTTAAGCCTCTGCCTTCGGCTCAGGTCATGATCTCAGGGTCCTGGGATCGAGCCCCACATCAGGCTTTCTGCTCAGCAGAGAGCCTGCTTCCTCCTCTCTCTCTGCTTGCCTCTCTGCCTACTTGTGATCTCTCTCTCTCTCTGTCAAATAAATAAATAAAATATTAAAAAAAAATAAAGGAGGAGTGGGTGTTGGCAAATCTGTAACAAACGTGGGACTGGGTAGATGCATGAGGGAAACAAGGACCCAGTGAATGACCACAAGGACAGGTGTGGGAGCTTGTTCGAACATCCAATGGACAACGCAGCTGTTTCTCTCTCCTGGGCACAACAGTGGACTTTTGTACTTGACTTTAGCCCAAAGGCTGAGAAGTTGTGACCAGGAACCCAGAAAGTGAGGCAGGGTCCTTAGGGTGTGTGTGTGGGGAAGTGGGGGACTGGAACGGGAGGTCCAGGAGATCTGGGACGTGGGCAGAGTGTGATACTGTGACAGACCCTGGCCTCTTGATGGGGGTCAGCAAGGACGGACCTTCTGCCCCACAGGAGGCTGCCTGCAGGTCCTGATTTTGGACCCTAGCTTCTCTGCCTCAAAACAGCTCTTTTGCCCACCAGAGCCTTTTCTACCGGAAAGTTCTCTTGGGAGGGGCACACCTTTTAGCCCCCTGCATGCAGGTTCACAGGAACTGCTTATACAGCCAAAAAGTCATCCCAGGCCAGCTTCTCTGAGAAGTTGCCGTGCCAAGTAAGCCAGACCCCGTCACCACCTTCAAGGGGCTGGTTGTCCTATGGGATAGTGAATAAAGTGGGGTCCACTTATGGTGCCACAGGGGTTTAGCAGGTCTTGTGCCATCAGAACCTCTCCTCAGTGAGGGAGCATCCCACAGGGCCCTGTCAGAGACTGGGGAGGGAGGACACATGCCCCAGCAAGTTGAGAAGGTGGTAGGAGGCCAAGGACACCCTCTCCCAGGCTGGCATGGCACCAATATCTTCTTCATGCCCTTCTTGGCAGGAACGATCTTTTCTCATCCCTGAGCTCCTGTAGTCCTCGCCCAGGGCAGAGAATGGCTCTTCCCTTTCACAGCTGGACCCCAAGGCCAGAGAGAGGATATACCTTGTCTGTGTTCACACAGAATGAACATTTCCTCTCTCTGCTCTCGACAGTATCCATGTTTAACCACTGTCCCTTGGCACCTGCACGAGGCTGGGTGCTTGGTGAGGGGGCAAGTCTGCCGCCTGGAGTTGAACATCGCTTCTCTGATCTAGGTGTGTGTGTGTGTGTGTGTGTGTGTGTGTGTGTGTGTGTTTGTGTGTGTCCTGATAGGAACGGCAGAACCCTTCTGCTGTGGGCTGAATTGCGTTCTCCCGAAGTTCATGTCTGGAAGTCCTAACCTCTCCAACCTCAGTGTGTGGCCTTCTTTGGAGATAGGGTCTTTACAGAGGTAACTAAGTTAAAATGCTGTTGTTAGGGAGGGCCCTAATCCAATCTGACTGGCATCCTTTTAACAAGGGGAAACTTGGGGACGAAGACTCACACCATGTGAAGATGAAGGCAGAGACCGGGTGAAGTTTCCACAAGGCAAAGAACGCCAAGGTTGCCAGCAAACAGCCAGTGCCAAGAGCGGGGATGGAACAGGGTCTCCCTCACAGGTGTCATAAGAAGCCAAATGGGCCGACACCGTGATTCCAGGCTTCTCTACTCTGGAACCGCGAGACAATACATTTCTGCTGTTTAAGCCCCTCGGTCAGTGGTATGTTGTTACGGCAGCCTGGGGAACCTAATGAACTCTCTGCCATCTGCAGACTTCTAGAGCTTTAGAGGACCTACCCTGCCCAAGCTTGAAGGGGCAGCACAGTGTGGCGGCAAGAGTGGACAGGGGACAGGAACTGAGTTCTGGTCCCAGATCTACCATTCACTTGTTGGACTCCCTGTGCTGCTTGTGAACCAAAGGAGTGGGATTCAAGATTTCTCACCGGTGCTTTCTTAGGAGCAGTGAAGAGGGAGCCCAGCAAGATTTGGGGGCCCAGCTCGTGGGAACCGGGGAGTGAGCCTGAGAGCTCAGCCTTCATTTCTTGCACGGTGATCATTCCTTTGCCCTCAGTGCCTCTGAACTGGGTCCTCAGCAAGCCTCCCCCCTCTGATGCTCTCTTCTCAAACCCTGGGTGGCCTCTGTGCTGTGTGTGTGCGTGCGTATGTGATGAGGACTGGCTGTTTGGAAAGGCATCTTCCTGAAAGAGGGAGCAGTGAGTAGGCCCCACTGGTATCCTGTGAGTTCCAGGGCGGCCTCCCCAGGCTGCCTGGATGGGTGGCCTGTGGCCCTTGGACCCACAGTGCAGAGGCACAATATGTCTTTGTCTGGCCAGGGCTTCTGAGGACCACGGAGGCTGATTACATGCCCCACCAGTATTTTCTCGGGGTCCCTAGTGGGAGACTTGATGCCCTAGCTGGCTATCTGACTTCCTTTCCTGCCTGCCTCCAGTGTTTTCTGAGAGCCAGCCCCGGGACTCAGGCCACTTAGCACCAAATGGACAGCAACATCTTAAAACCAACAATTTACAATTGTTAGAGGGTTGCAGAGCATTCCTCTGCCTCCCGACTTCTAAGCGCCTTGAAGACCTAATCCAAGGAAGGTCTCCAGTGAGGTACTATAAGTCTCTGTCCTCAGCCAGGGCTGGAGGCTACTCTTAGTTGTTAATTTCACGGAGCTGAAGGGACAGTGCAGACGCTGGCTGGCAGAACCAGGGTTAGAAAGGTTCGGTGTTTGAAAACATGGGTTTGAAAAATGATTGCCTGATTGTATGGTGGTGAGGTATGTTTCAAAGTTCTTTGTGCAAAAACAATCTGGGGGTCTTAGTGGTATCCAAGTGCAGTGCAAGCTGACTATGCCAGAGTAAGGAAGTGCAACTGAGGTTGCATTAAAGTAGGCATGGATTCTTGAGCATGGAAGTAACAAGTCTGTTGTTTCTGACTCATCTGACTCCCTATTTACCCAGCATAGGAATTCTGCAAGCCTCCAGTGACTGGGAGTTCTCCCCCTCCTTAGCTGGCTCTGTGAGAAAGTTCTTCCTTATATTATGCCTCCTTGTGATTTTATTCAATAATATTTTCAAGTACGTACTGGGTGTTGTATTGTTTTTATCTTTGTTCTCTGGCACTCATTAAGCTTATTTGCTCTCTTATCCTCTGAAAGTCTTCTGTGTTTTCTAAACAGTGATCCCATCTTTCATTCTCCCATTAATCTTTGTCTTGAACTCCATATGGGGTCTAGTGAGATCACCACCTCCCTTGTTCTGATGACGATGCTCTTATTGATGCAACCAGAGGTGGGAGGCCCAGGTACTGTGAATCCTTAAGCCTCAATGACCAGAGCTTGTGACCCTAGATTTTCCTTCAGCGATGGCTTATTCATCTTCTCCTGAAGGGACCTGCATTAAATCACACAGTGATTTAGACAGCTGGGCTCCATTTTCAGCCTCATCCTGGCTACAGCCTTTCCTTTCCCCATTCTCCTTGCTCTTGTACCAGAACTGTCCTCTCCCACCCCTCTCCCCGCACCTGGCACCCTAATCAGAGCTTTCCAATTGTAACCAGTCTATGTTGAAAGGGTTAATTACTTGGAGAGCCCTAAGGCATGGGTCAGAAAGTCACTTTCTCTCTCTAGGACTCAGTTTCCTCGTGTGTCAAAAGAGGAGTCCAGTCCAGCCCTGCTGCAGAGTCCGCTCTGGCCCTGATGTCTGATGAGCCGAGTGTGGAACGTGGGCATCCCCACTCCCATGACCTGCCGGTAGGATCAATGTATTGGTGGTACCACTCATGTTACACACAGTGGAGGAGGCGTCTCTGGGTCAATGCGGAGAAAAGGTCTCCCCCCACCACATGTGGATTTCAGCGAGAACCGCCCCCCCCAACAGGGAGAACAAACACTAGCACCCCTCGGAGGAGCAACCATTAGGTCTAATCAAAGGCAGGAGGACGTGTGCTTTCGCTGGTGAATCCCCTTGGCCTGGGAACAAATCTCCATCTTGGCAGGAGGGACTCTTACTTGATCGGGGCTGAGTTCTACGAGCAACTGTAAATTCTCAGTAAAACAGCCCCGTTGGGCCTAATTTCAACCACTTAACCCAGAGGTTGCATTCTTAAAGTGTTCTGCCAAACGCATTCATCTCCCGGCTGGGGAGACTGCAGCTCCTGAGCGCTCGCGCGCGTGGCGGCTAGAGAGCCACCAGCCTTTCTGCTGTCACCTGCCTCAACATGAGCTCGAGACTCGGGGTCCCCCACACCCCTCTCCTTCCCACTCCCTCCCGAGGGAGTTGCCCAGGGCCCCTTCTTGGCAAACGTCAGGGCTGTGTTGGCCGCTGCTGCTCCCGTCCTTTGGAGACCAAACAGCTGCGCAACTCGGTGAGGACCTGGTGAGCTTTGGAAGCCCCGTCTAAACGTCCAATTCAGTCGGGGGCTCAGTCAGGTTGGCCACGCAACAGCTGAAGTGGGCAAGCAGAGCCCAGACCCCTGCTCAGCTTAGTTAAGTATCAGTCAGCTGGTCTGAAGGGTGCCGAAGGAGCCCGTCGGCGTGGCCCCAGAAATGAGTACCTTCAAAGCAACTGGGTCACGCGATCATAAAACATTGATTCAGTTTGAATAACGAGTCAACTTAGTCAAATCATACCAAAGCAATTGTTCAACTTAGTCAAACAAGCAATCAGCTTGATCAAACAACACTCAAACAATCTGTCTTCAGAGCGAAACGAAGCCAAAACACCGAACCAGCTCCATATCGAGCCATTGGGTTAGACAATGCCAGAACAATAGGTCGGCTGGGTCGGATGATAGCAGCACGCTCAGGCTGCTGTAAACAGCCAATCGACCGCTTCAGACAATGTCAAAATATTTGGATTAATTCATTCAAACATCCAGTCAGTTCAATCAAACCCAGTCAACTCAGTTAATGGATGCCAAAACACCCATCCAACTTAAACAGTCAGTCAGAGGGAGCTAACCGTGACAGAACAACCGGTCAGCTTGGTGAAACCACCAATCACCACAGCCAAACAAGCAGTCAACCCAAATGAAGCAAAAGCAACAGGTCACACTGGTCACCAAGCAGTAACAAAACACCCACTCCATTCTGTCAAACAACCTCTCAAGCGGGAGAGGCTGTGTCTAAACATTCAGTCAGTTCTATGAAGAGCTAGTTGTCTTGATACCGTGAAACCAAAACAACCACTTAACTTGGGTGAATTAATGACAAGGCAGAGAGGACTTCGAGAGCACCTCCACTCTGTCCGGCACTCGCAAGCCAGTGACACCAGAAGAGAGGGAGGACGCTGCCAGGCGGATGGCTCCCTTGTCTGGACGTCGCCCGCATGCCCATCCGTTCAGCCTCAGAACATCCAGAGAGAAATCAGACCTGTGCCTCGACTGGGTAAATAAACTTTCTGGCGTGGAGGTTGGGTTTCTTAGAGAGAAATGGAGGGTGGAGGGGAGAAGATGGGAGAAGACTGTTTCTGTCCCCTCCCCCAGCCTGCAGTAGGGGGCAAAGAACCCCATCTGTGTCCCTTGTTGCAAAGTGTTTGGGATGGGAAGACTTTTCTCCAGGGACCTTACCGGTGACGAGGGAGGCTCTCCAGGGCCTACAGTGACCTAGTGGGGATTCACGGCCCAGTGCTGAGCTCTTTATTTCTCAGAGCCAGAAGGCCCTTGCCCCACGGCATGAGCCTGGTTTCCAAGGCTGGGGCCCTTCACTGGGAGCAGAACTTTCCTAGCAATTCCAGGAGCTCTGGTTATCTCTTGTGCCTGGCTTACTAATGCCAGTGACACCGCTGAGCTTCTGCAGGCCAGGCACTGGGCTAAGAAGTTCTTTGCAGACTTCGGCACATGCTATCTTTACAAAACTCAATGAGCTCAGCGCTATTGTGACCCCCCATTTCACCGATGGGTTTTGGGGGCTTGCAGAGGTAAAGAAAGTTGACTAAGGTCACAGAGCTATTAAGAGGCTGGGGCAGGATTTGAAAGCAGCTCAGACTTTAGGAGCCAACTGTCCCTTCAACATATTTGTTGGAAGAAGGGGTGAGGGAAAGAGTCGGCTGGAGCTGCCGGACAGGTGGCGGTGTGTTAGAAGGCCCCCATTCATCTGTCTTCGTGGTGACCGTAGGAGAAGAGGTCTTTCATGCTGGTGGAGACTCGGGTGTAGACAAGTCGAGAGCCTGAATTTCAGGAAAGCACACCCTCACCTTTGAGTCTACCCCAGCGCTAACCCCTCTTGCCCAGGAATGCCATATAGGTATCACTCACTCTCCAGGAGGCTGGTGGGCCCTGGGGGACCTGGACCTACAGGCGGCCTTGAGGTTTGGCTGATAGGACAGGGGGCAGGCGACTTCCTGACATCTGCCCGATCCTCCCCACTAAAAGCCCCCTTGGCGCCTGCCTCCGGTACCTGGGCAGCAGGTCTGAGCCCACTACTGACCACAGTTGACACCCTCCCCTCATTCAAGGAAAGGCATGTTGACTCACTCCCCACATTAGGCACAGACCATTTTATTGAATGCTAACGCAAATCACCGGGGCAGGAAATGTCGTAAAGAGAAAAGTAATCTTCTGACGGAAAAATAAATTATCAGCAGTGTTCCGAAGGAAAAGAAACATTCTTAAATAATTTCTCTTGCTGTTGGTATTGGCTGGCAGTGTGGGCCAGCCAAGCAAATGGTAATTTCCAAATTAGATTATACATTATGTCATATTAGTTTTATATTAGAAAAACAAACGGGATCAGAGGAGAAGTGCCAAGGTTGGCGGGCCGTGCTCGCCACGTGACCGGCTGTGTTTCCACTGCAGAATGTTTAATGATTCCGGGAGAGGTGGAAGAGCAAACATTCAGACCAGAAGGGAGGCGGAGGGCGGAGGGACTGTGTAGAGGTGCCCCTCCCCTCCCCCGCCCCAGGTGGGAAAGGACAGGTTTCAGGCCAGGCCTCCGGGAGGGTGGGTAGCAGCCAGGGTTGGGAGGCAGGGAGCATGTTCAGGGCCCTGGTCCCTTCCTTCACTTTCAGGGGACCTGGACCCCCCCCGGAGGGGCCACTCCACGGCACTGGCTTCGCAGTCAGGCGCTGTGGTGGTCAGTGTGCCTGGGAACAGCAGGTGGAGGCACCCATGTCGGGTCCCAAGAAGGGAAGACCTGATGGGGTCCTGTTGTCGTTCTCACTTCCCCAGGGAGCTGTCCTTGGGCAGGGGAAACAGGCATGCCAGTGTCCCCCCAGAGGGAAGAAGCCAGGGGAATGCTAAGGAGGCGGGCTTTAATTCGGAGCCCCGCTGCCAGCTCCTCTTTCCTGGGGCTTCTAAGTGCGAGGAGATTTACCCATGCTTACTTATCTGCTCCCCACAGCAATCCCGGCAGGGCAAGGGCCAAAGGGAAGTGGAGAGCCAGAGGGCTCCAGGGACCTGCCTACAGCTGATCTGTTGGGAAGTGGCAGGGCCACATGGGGGATGCTGTGCCCACAGGAGAAATGGACGTTCTGCGATGGGATGCTGGTGCATGGTAGGGCGAGGTCGATGACGACCTGCTGGTTGGGAGGGTTCCTGTAGCCGTGGAGGCGTCAGACTCCTGACCTCGAGGATCCCTTTCTTCCTAAAACCGCTGCTCTGTCACCTCCACTCATTGGTGTGTGAATTGGGGCAAGTATCTTTTACCAAACCGCGAGCTTATTACAGGCAGGGATCTTGTCTGATGGTCTCTGAATACTTTGTACCTCAGGCAAGGCTTGTGACGGCTACCGATGGTCACAGCAGACACAGGAAAGACAAGAAATCTAGTGGCTAGAACTGGAAGGGTGTCAGGGGCTTTGAACCTGGGTTGGGGTTCATGGCCCTCTGGCGTCTGCTGGGCTGCTTCCTAGCCCCTGACAAGCACCGCTAATGAGCCACAGCGCTCCCGTCCTTCGAGTTCTCGAGCAGCCACTGCTGGCCCATCCGCGTTAGCAAGCCTACCTGCCACTGAGATCTAGCCCATTTTCTTGTCTGTGATGGAGAAAACCGCTAGTATAGGGGAGAGATGCAGCTTGTCTGAAGTCCCACGACCAGTCACGGGAGAGCAGGATCTGGAACCCACCTTCCAGAGCATGCGATGAGGTTAAAGGGGAAGGCTTAGAATGGATTATTTCACAAGTATCTGGTAATTAAGAACCACATGACCGTATGGAGTTTGGATAAAGAGATAAAAGAGAATCTAGGGGGGCGCCGGTGGCTCAGTGGGTTAGGCCTCTCTGTCTTCGGCTCAGGTTTCTGGGATCTCAGGGTTCTGGGATTGAGCCCCGCATCAGGCTCTCTGCTCAGCAGGGAGCCTGCTTCTCCCCCTCTCTCCCTGCCTGCCTCTCTGCCTACTTGTGTTCTCTCTCTGTCAAATAAATAAACAAAATCTTCAAAAAAAAAAAAAAAGAGAATCTAGGGATCAGAGAGCAATGCAGGCTGGTACCCCATCACTTTGGACACTTTTGTCCTCAAAATATTCTCTGTATTCCTCAGGACTTCTGGGTTCTAGTTCTAGATCTTTCCCTCTGGTAGTGTACATCCTCTCTCTGGACCTCAGTTTTTCCATCTGTGAATGAGAGTGAGCATGGTGGTCAAGCTTCTGGCCCCCATATTCTAGGATTCTGTGGTCCCAGAACTCAGCCCAGATTCTCCCCAGACTCTACTTCTGGGTGGAGGGAGCCTGGCCCACGCGAGCTGCAGTAATGCGCTGGGACCACCAGGGGGAGAGGGAGCATTCTGCATGATTTCTGCTTACCTTCTGTTCTGACCCCCCTGGTGGCGTGGAGGGTTACTGCAATTCTGAAGGACTTCCTGTGTCCTCCTGGAGTGCTCAGTACTCAGCTCCTGGGGATCATCTAATCTGAAAACATGTGTTTTCACACCTTCAGCTCTTCTCCGGGTGGGTCTCCTTGCTGAGTGCTGGAGACCCATCCCGGCCCTTGGAGGAGCTCACAGGCCAGTGAGGGGGCAGACATGCATGGAGGCCACCCAAAGGAAGCAGGGGCTGGGACTGGGGTGGGGAGTGGAGTCCCATGGGAATGTAGGGGAACCTTCCTGGTAAGTCTTCCTGGAGACAGTGAAGTCTGAGCCCAATCCTGAAGGGTGAGGCAGAACTTGGCAAGAGGGCTGCAGGTGAGGGGTGGGAGAGGGGTGGAAGGGTTAATGTTCCAGGTGGAGGGAACAGCATAAGCAAAGACCCAGTTGTGGGAGACAGAGTGAGTTGCGGGTAGGGGGCTGCAGGGGCTACTGTGGGCACAACCATATGTGTGAGTCGCAGGGATGGTGGGCAGGGACAAGCATTCTTTTGCTCAAAAATATTTATTGACTCTCTACAGAACATCAGGCTAAATTGTGAAAGGCCTTGAATGCAGTCCCAAATCCCCCATTTTTTTTTCTTCCTGGGCTCTAGCCTGTGTGCCCAAAACAGCTATAAGAAGAATTGTTTTCTAAATTTAGTTAATTACTGTTTGTCTTCTCCCATCTTCCCATGGAGATAGCTACACTCGAGGGAGTTGGGACAGGAAACTGGCCTTGGGACTGGGAATAGAATCAGGGACCTTGTTGCCTAGGACAGGTGAGACAGCAAGGGTGGGAGATCAGGCTCGGCCTGGCCAGCTGACCTCTCTGCCTGGACACTACTCTCCCTTAGAACACAGCAGCCTGCAGCCTCACCCTGCCTGGAGCTGTCCCCCTCACCAGTCTCTGGGGTTGGTCCCATGTCTGGGTGTTGGCTCCGGAGGGGAGGCTGTTCATACGAGAGGCTGGCTGGTGCCTGGGGCACAGTTGAGCGCTGGGGCTGGAGCGAGTGGTTGAAGGGCAGGAAGGCAAAGAAATCCCTTGAGGTAAGAACTTTGGGAAGGAATGTCCCAGAACAGGGGGGAGGTAGAGTCTTAGCTATGAGGCAGAGCCTGTCAGCATGGGGCGGGCCCAGACCCTGGAAGAACTGGTCCTGGTGGAAGGGAGAAAAGAGGAAAGTGGCATGAATTGCACGATTACAGTGTGCCAGGAGCTGTGCTCATGTTCTCTCACTGACGTGCCTTCAAAGCCTTGTGAGGGGAAGTGATTTTCCATGCTGGGGTCGGGCTTGATGGTAGTGGCCCAGGCATGGAGAGCATAAGTGACTTGCTCAGGGTCACACTCAGAGAGGGGCACTGCTGGGTCTGTGGGACTCTGCAGTCATGTCTCTGCAGGAGGCCACTATGGCTTTTTGCATTTCTTTCCTCCCTTCTTCCCAAGATGTGCTGGGCCATGGCCTTCCTCCTCTTCTCTCTTCTGTTCTTATGTCTGGAACACCATCTCTTCTGCCCACATTCTTTACTTGGTGAAATTCTCATTGTTTTCAGGTCTGCTTCCTATGTCCTTTGTGAAAGATTCTTTGACCCTTCCAGGTAGATTTTATTTTGTCCACCCATCCATCCATCATCCACCATCCATCTCCTTCTCCCTTAATTTGTGCCAGATGGATTTCTGGTTGTCCAGGTAGTTCGCCACTGGCTCCTCTATGAGCCACCGCCCTTTGTCCGCAGCCAAGGACCACCCCCTTGACAACACCGGAGGACCCAGCAGCCTGGGAGCTCTCTGAGGGCAAGAGCCGGTCCTGACACTTTCCGTCTCTGGTGTTGCCTGACACAGAGGCTGCCCCCTGCCCCCCTCACCTTGCCTCTTCTTTTACACAGAAAGATCCCTAACTTTGGCCTCTTCCCCAAAGAGAGAATTTCCATGCCTGGAGTGACTCTGGGTTGGGATTGAGAGCAATTTCTTTTGGTGCCAAGAGAGACATTTCCAAATAGCTTCTGTGTGATGGGAGAGCTGAGCTGGGGATGCTGCTAGCAAGGGGTTCCTTTTGCTTTCCCTAAGACCACAGGGTTACCCTAGAACTGTAGAACATTCTGGACATTTCAGGGATGCTAGGCTCACCTCATCAGCCTGGGCTGGGCAAATCTTTGCTTAAAACTGGTGAAGGCACAGTGACTCAGTGTGTTTCTAGGGGGCTCACGGGGGGTTGCTGGGCCGTGAGCCAGGTTTAGATGGGATGGGCTGAACCTCCATCAGTTTTTTTCTAGGTTATGTTGTGGTAACAAACACACCATAGCATGCCCCAAATAGGGGCTTTACAATAACAAGTTTACTTTTCCCCCACATTATATTTTGTCTGTGGTGGCTGTGGGTTGACTGTGGCTCTGCTCTGTGTGCCCTCTCTATTCCAGGATCCTTGCAAAGCAGCTGTCCCTCTTTGGGACATGATGTACTCCAGGCAGAGAGCAAAAAGAAAAATGACTGAGCCACACAATAGCTCTTAATGTCCCCTTCACGCATACACCATCAACCAAAGCAAGACCCATGGCAGAGTCCAACATGAAGGCCTCCCATGGGCGAAGGAAGGTAGAAAAGCCTCTTCCGGGGAGGACAGAGTGGATAATCAGAGCCAGAACACAACCTATGACAGGTCAGGACCCTCATGCAACTGAAGCCTACTCCCTCCGTCAACCTTGTATGGCTTGGACACAGGCTAAATTTAAGTCTGTGGTGCCTTTGGAGAAAACAGATCCCCAAACTGGACGTTAAAAGTGTGACTCGGGCTGTGGGGCTTATAAAGGATTGCAGAGAAAGGAGGGCAAGAGGGGGTGAACCAGTCAGGAGACCCTTCCTTCTATCCCTAGCCCTGCAAACTCCTACTTTTCTTTTGTGGTTTCAGATTTAAATGCCACCTCTGAGAAGCCCTTCAGGATCTGCCCTCCCAGCCAGGTTCAGCGCTTTTCCCCTGCGATCCCATGCCCTTTTGCTTTTCGTGTTTCACACCTCCTTCACTGTGTGTGACAGCCGTTAATGTGCCTGGGTTCCCAGGGAGCGGAGGAGAAGGCTGAATCTGGCTCCAGCCCGCTGGTGAGACTTGGTAGAGCATGTCTCTTCCCTGTTCCAAGTTCAGTGGCGTCATGCGGGCAACTTGCAATTTGGCCACGGTAGGAGTATTTACATCCCAGAAAGCAGCAAGCCCTGCGGATAAGGACTGTTTTCCTTCCCCAGAGGCAGTTTGAAAACCTTGCCCCCCAGCCACTGCTCTGGAGTGCAGACAGCTCATGGGCCCCGCTTCTGTCTTCCTGCAGGGTCTGGTCGAGGAATGGCTGTTCCACAAGGTGTAGCAGACTGAGAATGAGTGCCCTCAGGACGGTGGCCAGAGTGGTGAAGGGATGGATGCGTGTCTGGCTGGACTGGAGTGCTCACCAGGCCTGTGCTCCCTCCAGGTTCTTTTCCTGCTCCCAGGACCCTGGCCTGATGCTCATTGTCCCCTCCGGAGCTATGTGACCGGCAGAACACAGAGCACACAAGCCTTTCTGGCCTTTGTTCTTCAGACCTCTGAGTTTTTGGAATTGAGGATGTTTCCAGAGCAAGCAAGCAGGAGAAGAAGGTTAAGCTGAGAGTCTTGAAGAAGGGTCAGCAGGGGAGAGAGGGGTGTGGCCAGGCCTACACATCCTAAACAGCTTAGCTGGGAGGTGATGGGAGCCTCAGGAGACACACGGAGGTGGGGTGTACCTGAGACCCAGTGCAGGGGGAGACAGAGGGAACCAGACAGGCAGGGTCAGGTGTTGAGGGGACCTACAAGAGCAATTGGTGTGGAGCTGTGCTCGGGGGCTATGTGCCCTGCCCCCCAACCCCACACCATAATGTCATGTAGGGTCTCCCGAGTATGGAATCGCCCTGGAAACTTGGGATAAGAAATCCCCCAGACCTAGACGTGAGGTTTATACTGCCGTTCATGCCTGCTTTCGATCAGAGGGTGGCGAATGTTTTCTGTAAAGGGTCAGAGAGTAAATAGTCTCAGCTCTGTGGGCCATACTGTCTCCATCGTAAGTACGTACATCTGCTGCTGTTGGGCCAAAACGGCACAGCCATCCATAAACGCGCACGAGTGTGGCCTTGTGCCAATAAAACTTTATTTATGGACACAAATGTAAATTTTATGTGATTTTCATGTGCTTAAAATGTTCTTCTTTTGATTCCCTCCCAACCACTGAAAAATGTAAAAAGGCAATCTTCACTCACAGGTGGTGGCAAGATTTGGCCCATGGGCCAGAGTTGGCTGATGTGGACGCAGATGGCTGAGTGTGGACAAGTCAGTAGGGTCCTGGACAGGACCTGCACCTGGACAGAGGGGCAGGGAATGCATACTTGCCAGGGGAGCACAGCCTGAACTTGTCTAGAGGGAGGACACCCCTTTCTCTCTCCCTCTGTGCCCGGCTCCCGCCAGCCCGGCTCTGGCTTCCTGGGCCCTGCTGCCTCCCACAGTTTTCCAGGGAACTTGCCTCCCAGAGGCTGGACCCTCAAAGGATGGGTGGCTGGGCTGCTGGACTCAGCACAGCAGGCAGGCCGGTGGTGTTCATTCTCCGGGAAATGAGTGTGGACACGGCATGGGCCCAGTGGGGCAGCCCACCCTGGTCTGCCCAGATCAGGTTCCCGGCGGCGTCTGAGCACTGTAAACACAGCGGCTGGACAGGCCACCTCTCCCGAGGCCCACTGAAGGTGGCCCTGCCTAGGAGGAAAGCAGGATTGGGGCTGACACTTTGACATAAACCACAGGGCAGTGTCCGGGGCCTGGAGAAGCCCAGAGGCCCCTCTCCCCAGGGCCCCTGCTTGCTCTGGTGGCAGCTGCTCTCAATTACCCTCCCCTGTGGAACCAGGGGTCTTCGGAGTAGCTGGCCCTCCTGGCAGGGATGGGGAAACATGGGGAAACTGAGGCCTGGAGAGGAGTAGACACTTGCCCTTGCCAGAATGGACTAGAAGCTTGGTCTCTAGCCTCCCAAGACAGGGCTCTAGACCCCTCTCAGGGTGATCTGGAGAAGAGACAACCCCAAGTAGCACCTGGGACTGTGCCTCTCCGCCTTCAGCTGCCCCAGTGGAGGGTCCTTTGGATCCATCAAGGAGCATAGGAAGAGGAGTCGGGGGACCTGGTCATCAATCCCACCCCCGACTGAGGGTCCTGGCCATACTTCTTGAGTTGTGGAATGCTCATTCCGAGATGAAGAAACAGGTTGGGAGCGGTGAAATGACTTGCCCAAGGTCACTCAACTAGTTAGTGGGAGAGCCAAGATGAAGCCCAGGTTTGTCAGATTTCAGAGTCTGCTTTTCATCACGACCTCTTTTTCTAGCCCCAGCCCTGAACTTGTTGTGAGACCCCAGTCAGGCCGCTGCCCTTCTGGGCTGCTGTTGGTGGTCTCCAAGGTCTCTTTAGGCTCTTGGGACACTAAGCTTGCTGCCCACGGAGGATCCCTGGGCTGGGGCTGAGCCGTGGCCCAGATGCTCTCATATAGACCCTCTCCCTGTCTCAGGGCCCAGCCTGTTCTGCTTAGCGCCACGTGGACCCAGAGCTGGGCCTCGGCCTGGGCTTGCTAGGTGTTCCATAAAGGACTCCAGCAGGCCAGTTCTCACTTCTCCATCTCGTCTTGCCCCGGGCCCAGCCACTGACGTGGTCCTTGGGTCAGTCATTGCCAAACCATACCCGGAGGGGCGGGGTGCATTCCCTGCACATCCATGCTCAGGGGAATGCACGTGGGGAGTCCAGCTGAGAGCACCTACTGTGTGTCCAGCTGGTTACACCCAGCATGCATCTGGGGTGGCAGCAGGTGTGCATGTGCTCAGATGAGCACGCGGTCCCAGGCATGCAGACATGAGGGGCCAGTGGCCCCCGATCCCCACAGCTACTCGACCTGCCTGTCAGCGCCCCGTGTCTGGATGTGCTCCCGTTGGGGGCCACACACATGCCCCCACATGCATGCATGGACGCTGGACCCCGCACAGGTGCGTTCTTGCGGCCTGTTGCCAGCCAGACTTGAAGCGGACCATCCTCTCTGGAGTTTTAGACATTCACCTTTTTGTTCCTGACACATTTCAAAGTTCTCTTCAGAATTAGATCTAAGGATGGGGGGCTGGGGGACCCGAGAATGGAAAAACAGGAGATTTGGAAAATTCCTGTCATTTTTGAGTTCTTTCCAAAGACACCCACAAGAGCCACAGTGGGGCTGGTGACGTCCAGCCTTGGGCCGGCCCCACTGCTGCAGAGTGGGCCTCCCACCGTGCCCCGGTCCAGCCTATCTGGTTTGCTGACACCGAGCCCCCCACCGAGGCATTCCGCTGGAGAACTGTGCACGCTCAGCATGGTCCTCCCCGGACAAGGCCACCCCAGCTGCATGTGCCCTACTGTATGTTGACAGCGACAACATCTGCTGCCGAATGCTTGCTGAGTGCCAGGCTCCAAGCGCAGGCAGAGTGTTCTAAGTGCTTTGCATATATTGACATATTTTCACAACAAAACTATGCAGTGTGAACTACGGCTATGTCCAACTTACAAAGAAACTGGGGTACAGAGAGGTAAAGCAACTAGCCCTAAGTCACACAGCCAGGAAGTAGAAGAGCCAGGATTCACGTCCCAGCAATATGGCGCCAGAGTCACCATGTTCATCGCTCCACTGTGCTGTGTCTTGGGACACAGGGTAGGGTAACTTGGAGAGGTGCCAGGACCTTGGACCTCTAGGGGAGACCAGGAGGAGAGCACTTGTGGGCCTACTGTGTGCCAGGCTGTGTTCTGGGAGTGCTCACTGGCCCGTCTGCCATCAGATTGCACCCCACAAGCTCTCCTCCACCCACAGGTGGAGGGGCCCTCCTAACACCCAAATGTGACCCTGCGGGCTTGGGCCCATTGGGCTGGCGTGGTCTCCTTCAGGGCCCTGGATTTTTGCCATGAATGTTCCCACTGGGGGCAGCCAGGGATGCAAGGGGAACACTCTGCTGACCGGCCAGGCCGTGCGGTCATCTGAGGTCCCGCGGCGACCGTGTGACAGCCACAGAAGTGGCTGCATCTTTGTTTCGAGTCCTGCCTGGCTGCCTGCCCGCCTGCCATCCACATGGTGGAAACGCCAAGAAACAAGGGCCTTCCTGTCTTCCTCTCTTTCCCCCTTTTCTAAAAATAAGCTGCAACCTTCCCCTCATCTGCCCCCAATTTTCTCCTGCTTGACCCCAATGACCCTGCGCCCTCAGATGAGGCCACATGTGTGCCCACTGCTGGACAGAGGGGCCGACCCCACCGCGCAGATGTTGGGAGCAAGGAGCCTGCCCTGGCCTCTGGCCCAGACCAGCAGGCCCCTCCAGCTATGCCCTTCCTGGGAACAAAGCATTGAGCCAGCCCCTGGGTCTGGGGTGGGGGAGGGAGCACTTGTTTATAACAGGAAGCTCCACCCGGGTTTTATGAGCTGTCATGATAATAATAATCATCGCCCACGTTTGTATACACTAAGCACTTTCACATCTGTTATCTCCTTTAGTCCATGCAACAAATCCTTGGGCTTGGTATTACTGTTCATACCCCGATGGAGCGGATGTAGAAACCAGAGAGGTTGATCTGCTTCCCTAAGGTTGCACAGCTGGGGGCAGGGCAGGGTCAGGATTCAAATCCAGGTCCTTGGGTTTAGATTTCTGTGCCTTTGCACTGTCCCCCTGTCTGCACTGTCCCCTGTCTGCACTCAGCGGTGGTTTTACTGTTAGTGTGTGGGTATCTTTGTGGTGTTCTGCTAGCCACCATTTATTGAGGACCTCCGTGCGTGTGGGGCGCAGCGCTGGGGACTCCGGCATGACCCGGAGGGGAGGAATTATTGAGTTTATTTTGAGGAGGAGAAAGCTGAGACCCAGAGCCGTCACAGGACTTGCCAAGGCTGCTTGCTGTAAGAGCTGGCATCGGGGTTTGGGTCGAGGACTGCCCAGCTCCAGGGGTTTCCTTCTGCAAGAGAATTCATGACAGTTGGTGTCACTGATGTTATTTTGATTAATTAACTTCACAGAACGTGTTTCGAGGGTCTGTTCCGCGCCATGCATGGGGACACAGGGATGAGCCAGACACACGGATCCCGCTCTAACGGGCTTCATGATCTCGTGGGAGACAGACATGTGAACGGCAATTATGGCTCAGGGTGCTAAACCATTATTGGCCATAATAGTTAGCTTTGCACGGTGTTTATAGCTCACCAAGGGCCTCAAATGAAAATCTGGCCATTTCCATGTCTGCTGAAAATGGTCTAATCGCTTCCCTGTGGCTGTAGAGTCACATCTGAGCCTCCTGGCCTGGGAGTTAGGGCCCTCATGGTGGGGCAGAGCCTCCCTCCGCATCCTGAACTGCCTGCTCGCTCTGTGCTCCCCACTACTGAGCTTCCTGGGGTTCCTCACCTCATGGCTTTATCCCGTGGGTCTCTGCCTCCAATGCCACCTTTCCCACCCCAGCTTCTCCTGGTTAACTCTCATCCTGCAAAACTGGGCACAGCTGGTACTGCCATCCCAAGGATGGAGTTTTGTGCTCTTGGAGTGTCTAAGCCCAGGATGGCAGATCAGGTCAGGGACACAAATCACTTAACAGCTATGGTCCTCAGTTTCCTCTTCTGTAAGGTGGGCTGGAGAGTAAGACCTAACTGTAAGAAGAGACAACTGGTTAGAGGACAGCTCAGTGGCTGGTGGGGCTCCAAGGCAGTGTGTAAGCAGCCTGTGGCGCTGGAAATCTTCTGGGAGCACTAACACCAAGGGAGAGCCTTGGACCATGTTGCTGCCTGCTAACACCGAACATTGTGCTTACTATGTGCAGGGTGCTGCTCCAGGCCCTTTGCACATGTTAAGCCATTTAATCCTTGCAACAGCTCTGTGAGGCTCACTATCCTCATTTTACACATTAGGAAGCTGAAGCACAGAGAGATTAGGTAAGTTGCTTCGGGTCACACAGCTAAGGAGGGGAAAAGCAGTGGGGGAGGAGAGAAGGGGGAGTGGGGGAAGGGCAGGGACCACTTAGGCTCTGGGACAAACATCACCATATTTAACAAAATGAGGGAGGGTGCCTTCATCCCTTCACAATCCCGTGAACAGGGCAATACCCTTCCAGTCCTTCCGGGTTGGGAAATGTTTGCTTTGGCTCTACCTTCCCCAGGACGGGAAGGCCATCTCTGTGTGGGGTGCACCTGGGCATCCCCTGCTCTGCCTGGGGGATGGGACCTCATCTGGGCAATGGTGGCCGGGGCTAGCCCTGCCTCTGGTGACAGCTGCCACTCTGAGGCCAGCAGGGAGGCATTCTTTTCACTCTGTAGGGGAAGGAACGGAGACCCGGTGAGACAGTAAAGGACCAGTCTCCATAATGGCAACCGGAAGCTGAGATTTTGGACTCGGAGGCCAGAGCATCTCCTTGCCAGAGGTGCTAGACATCGTCGCCGACTCCTGGGCACGGTCACATGGTCAGAATTGGGTGGGAAAGCCTTTGTTCAACATCTACTGCCAGACCGGCTCATGGTACCTGCTCAGTCTCTGGACACTCACTTCTCTTTCCTCAGGAAACGAGTGAGTGAGTGGATGAGTGAGTGAATGAGTGTAGAAGTCACCTAGGAATGGGGGAGGCCTTTTCCTGCTCTGCCCCATCGGCTGACCCGGGCAGCCAAGAGCTGGCATCGTCTGCTCCACACTGTCCCCTGCCCTCCCCATGGAACACAGTCCAGTGTCAGTCCCTGGCCGACGTCTGAAATCTCCCTGTCCCTCAGTCTCCTGCCCCCAGTTTCCCAACCCCATGCTGGTGCAGGGTCCTGCAGGGAGAGTAATTGGGCTGGGTCTTCTAACCTGACTGTGGGACTCACTTCTGTCTGGAAGCCAGGGGACATCGCCCAGTCTGTGAGGAGCCCTGACAAAAGTGACTGTCCTCCCTCCCCTCATCTGTAGGGGCTTCTGCTTCTCACAGCACTTCTCCTGCCTGCGATCTAGGAGGCTTTCACAGCCTGTTGTACTGATGGAGAAAAAGGCCAAGCCAGGCCAATGGCATATGCAAGACCTAGGACCAGAGCTCAGGACCCTTACTACAAAATCACGACTGCCTCCCCACTCCCTCCCTGTCTTTGCCTTTTCTTCCTTCTTTCCACAAGTATTTATGTGGAGGTTGGAGGGAGTAGGAGAACAGACTAGGTGGGCGAGACGAAATGGAGAAAGTCCTGGGTAGGAGTCAGGAGGATCCTTGAATTCTGGTCCTGGATTTGTCACTAATTTACTGTGTCACCTTATGTAAGTCACTTTTCCACTCTCCGCGTCAGGTGTTCTTATTAGTAATTTGGGGAAGGAGGCTGCCTTTCCATCCTTTTACTCGGCAGACATCTTGTAAGAATTAATTCAATGAAATGTTTCTTTGTTCTCACATCTGCCTACGCATCGGATCATCTCATTTTCCCTTCCTTCCTTCCCTCCTCTCTTTCCTTCTTTCCTCCTTCCCGTCTTTCCTTCCATATTCCACCCGTGTATCCTCCCATCCATCCTCCCATCCATCCGTCCATCCGTCCATCCTCGGTGTCCCTGCTGTGCGCCATGCACACCAAGTGAAGGACCACACCATTCACGGCCTGGCTTGATGACCTCCGGGTGATTTCCCACCTTCCTTTGTGGAAACTGCCTACCCATCCCTATTTCTTCCCAGACAATGTCTGGCTTTCCAGTATCACACTCAGCAGTCTGCCTTTTGTCCTAATGAGTCCTTAACCAGAAAGGGAGGTCCTGAAGGGTGAGGACTGCAGCTGGTCTATGGCAGCGCCCTCAACATCATCCAGCCCTGGACCTCAGCGAATGTTCTCTGAGTTTGCAGCATTGACCCCCATCCCAATCTGACTCCTAATTCATCCTGGGATAGTTTGAACCAGGTAAGGAGGCTGGGCCTCTGCATGGCTAACAGTTGCCTCTGGTAGCTTTTCCTCTTTGGAATTATAGTCTTCTCTCCTACGAGAGATATTGTCTCCCGCTCTTCAGAGATCCAGAGAGATCTGACACAGGGTTCCACAGCAAACTGACGGGAACCTTGGACCAGAGGCCTGAGCTTCTTGTGCCAGCTGGTAACCTACCTGTTCTCACTCGTTCAGGATCTGCCCATGAGACCTGCCACGTGGCCAGCTGGCTCTGAACCACTGCTCTCCCTGTCCATCTTGCCCTCCTCTGAGCTGCCCAGCCAGCCCAGCTAACCCTGTGCTACCAAGGCCTGCTGGGTGCACTGGCCAGACACGGGGGCCTGGTGGGGATGGGGAGCATGGGCAGTTTCTTATTTTCTGACTCAAACCTGAGCCAGAGCCACAAGACCTCCTCTGGCTGGCGGGGCTAGCCCATTCTTTCCTGGTTCTGGCCAGCTCTGGCAGTCCCTGGGGCCACTCCGAGTGACGGGGCACCAGGCACTCCCCTGGTGCCTGCAACGTGTCATTGGAAGCTGAGAGCGGGGGCCCCCCAGCTTCTCTACTCCCAGGGGCCAGTCGCTGCAGGGAAAGTGCCCTTGATGCACGGGCTGTAAATGAGCCGTCAGCAGAGGTGGTCTCGCTCCTGCCACTCCACCCCCCTCCCTCCTCAGAGCCTTGCTAGCTCTCAGCCACATTGGAAGAATTAGGGGCGGCGGGCGAAGGGAGGTGGCTGGTTCCCTTGGCGGGGACCATGCATAAGCCCTAACACATTGGCACGGCGTGTGTGCACTGGCTGCAGGAAGTGGGTGCTGGCGGTGTGGATGCCGTCCTGGGGACTCTGGGGGTGGGGTCTGCCCAGAAAGACTTTCTCCCTGACTGGCCTTTCTGGACCAGGGAGAAGCCTCTGGTAGTTCTCTTTTTTTTTTTTTTTTTTTTTTGCATTTTTTATAGCTTCTGCTCATTGCACGTGTAAAGGGTTGAGTCTGGGATGTAGTTTTTGGGTCCTCTGTTGATGATTCTCTGGGTGACCTTGGAGGAGCCCTCTCATCTCCACGTTCCCATTTCCTTGTGGAGGTGGTGTGGTCCTAAAAGTCACTGGGTCTACCTCCTGGCTTGCAGATCCTTCACTGGTTATGAAGAGCCTCGCATCTGTTCTCTTTACCCTTGACATCTGGAATACCTTTGAGATTCTGTCTGTTGGTATTCTCATGCCCATGTTACAGATAAGGAGACAGAGTCTCAGACTGAAGGTCCTGCTGGGAGTCCCACAGGTAGAAAATGGCATAGCAGGCCTGTCATATGACAAAGCCATGATCTTTTAAATTCTCTGTATCCTTCTAGAAGTCTAGTGTCTGCTGAATGCCCCACCCTATGGGACTGGGGGTTCAGTGGGGGCCACGGTCCCTGCCCTCATTGAACCAGGGCGGGTAGCTCCACCAGGTTGGGGTGTCATGCCTGTGGGGGAGCTGGCACAGCCTGAGTCCCCGAGGACTGCTCCGCCGAGGAGCAGGGCTCTGGACAAGAGTCCAGGTCCTCATGGACATGAGAGCCATGAGGATATGCAGATATCCCCCCCCTGCTAAACTATAGAAGCAAACTTGCTATTTCTCTCCCCTTTTTGTAATAACTCTACTATCATCAGGAAGCAATAACAGCTAAAAATGTCCAGGGGGCCAGCTTCTTGCTGTATACTGTGTCAGCCTTCTCTACACAGCCTGTCATTGAGACCTCACAGCCACATTGTGGACAAGGTCCTGTTATCATCCACATCTTAGAGATGAGGGAAATAGGCTCCAGGGGCCAGACACCCTGACTTAAGGTTTTCTGACCACAAGTGGCCAAGCAGGGATTTGATCCCAGGGTGGTCTGAGACCATGTTACTCTCTTGGAACCAGGCCATCAGTGGCCCTACCCAGCCTGGCTCAGACAGGAAGCAATTAGATGGGCCTTATAGGGCATGGGCAAACTTGGATCAGGGCAGCAGGGCACCCTGAGACGGTCTTCAGTCAGCTGCTCTGTCTAATAGGATAGTTTCTGAAGATTTCTGGGAGGTACAGTGGGGCTTTGAGGGTATCCAGAGCCTGGCCCCAAGACAGAGGAAGGCAGGGGATTCTGGGCTCTGGACCATTAAGAGAGGCAGGACTGTCCAGTCTGGGCAGGGCATAGATCCTTCGGTGGCACCGACGGATCCAGCGCACACCTCACAGAGCTCCAGGGCCGGAACTGGCGACACATGGATTTGATTGCTTGGGAAATCTGCTTGGGGGGCCTGGGGTAGGGGAGCAGAGGTGGAACAGCTGATCAGCCTAAAAATAGCATAGCCTGGAATTCCTAGGGGCTCCAGGGCGCCCCATCCCAAATTTGGAAGTGGCCCGGAGAGTTCTTTGTAGCAGGCCCCCTCCGTGGGTGGCTTGGCAGTGACAGACAGGCACCACCGTGGCAGTAGCGCCTGGCAGGGAAGATCAAGGGTCAGGCCCAGCTGCAGCCTCCTCCTGTCTGAGCAGTATGGGCAGAGCAGGCCCGCACCTTCTCTGGACTCCTGCTGTTCCTCTTGCCTCAGCTGCGGGATAATTCCCGCCCTGGCCATCTGGCAAGGTGGTTAGGAGGACGCATTTAAACAAATGTAAACTGTCAAGTGCTGTGTATATGTCTGTTGTCACTGCAAAAGGGAGGGCACTCTGGGAGGATTGATTCCATGACAGTCTTTGGATGTTTGGGATAAGCACAAGTTCTCTCTGCAGAGTTCACAGCTTCCAATGACTTCCTGTGGCTCCCAGCCTCTTCTAGATGTTCTCTGTTGCTTCTTAATAGAAAATGCTTCCTTCCAATGAGCTAAAATCAGAACAGTACAAGTACGAATGAGCTGCACTAACAGGTGGTGAGCTTTCTGTCACTGGAGGTATTCAAGACAGAATCTGACAACACCTGGCCGGGAAATAATCTATAGCTTAGACTAGATGCTGCTGAACAGGTCAGATGACTCTGACCTGCAGAGTCATCTGTCTAGTGAGGCTATACTTCACCTGTTCCCTCTCCTGTGGATATGCTTTGTCCAGATCTGAGGCAGACCCGTGCCCCTGGCTCTTCTGCAGGGCTCTAGAATAGACAGCCTCAGCACCTTCACTGTCCCCTCAGTGCCCAGAGTTCCGTCCTCACTGCACCTGGGCCTCCTTTTCTAGGCATGTAAGCCCCTGGGGTCTCAGTTTCCCACCTGTAAAATGGAGATGCCATCGCCTGGCACTCCAGCTTGGCAGAGAGGTGTTGGGACAAGATGACATCATCCACAGACCATGGGAAACCATGAAGTCCAATTCCCTTCCAGCAATTCTATGGAGGAGAGGGTAGGCTGAGGTCCAGGAGACCGGCTTAGGGCCACAGATGACACGATGGCAGAGCCTGTTCTCCGAAGGTACAGGTGGAAGTCAGCCTGCCTTCGAGGAGAGGGCGGGGAATCATGTCTGTCTTCAGTGGGCCTCCTTGTCAAGTTCTCATCCTGCAGGTCTTAGCTCAAAGGGACCTCTTCTAGAAGTCTCCCTGAGCCACAGGCAGCACGGGCACCTTCTCTGGCTCCCTTGCCCTTGGTGATGCCTGCTGACAGAAACTCCTCTTCAGATTGGGGAACACAAATGTGGGTCTGAATGCCTTCCTAGCTGTATGAACCCGGGCCTTAGTTTTCTCTACTGTGAAATGGGCACCCACAGAGTCAACCTCATGGATATGCAGTGAAAATCAAGTGTTCTGCTTCGTATTGAGAATGTATAACAAACGGTAGCCACCGTGATGATGAGGATGACATTCATTCCTTCACTCATTCAAAGCGCCTGGACACGCCCCTTTTCTGAGCTCCAGCTGGGCACTAGGGACACAGTGAAGGAACCTCTCTGATTTCTGGGAGCTCAGAATCTAGGAGAACAACCTGCAAACTCACCATTCCAACACAACACAGTACAAACTGCAGTAGGGTCCTCTAATGCAGAACCCCCTCACCCCACACACACACCTGTCCCAGACTGCCAGCAGGAGCCAGGGAAGGCTCCTCAGAGGAGGAAGCCTTGCTGCTGAGAGCTGATGCATGGGTAGACTTACGTCAGGCGTCTCGGCAGAAAGGCTGCCCAGGCCGAAAGCACTGCATGTGCTCTGGTCTGGAGGTGGGAAAGACAGCGGGGTTCCCTAGGCAGGTTGGGGGAGTCTGAGGCATAGATCAGAATTCCACCAAGCTCTGGGGACCAGCTCCTCTCCCCAGATAGCCAGGGAGAGCCGTGGCCAAAAGGACCCCCCCAGGATGGCCGGGTTTTGATGATGATGATGATGATGAAGAAGATGGTGTGACAAGGATTTAATGTTGTGGGGGTGCCATTCAGACCCTGCTTCCCGCGGACTGCTGCCTGCACTTGCCTTGGACATGCTCCCTCAGGTCAGGCTGTGGGGATGCTGGGATGTCGTGCCCCTCCAGGTTCTGGGTAATCAGAATGGAGCTCTACAACCGAGAACTGAGTTTCCCACTGTGGGGCTGTGTCCACTTCAGTGCCCCCTGTGCCTGGTATAAGGTGGCACTGGGCAGGTATTCCTAAATGTTATAAAATCAGGGCCCCTCATGGCCATTCAGATGGAGAAAGGGACCCAACCAGAGAGACAGGTTGTCACAGTGACAAAGCGGCCCCTGCCTCCCTACCAGCTGGCCTTGCCTGTTCCAACCTGCCCCCCTTGCACCCGGTCAGGCTCCTGTTCCCCTTCAGCCTGGTGCCCAGAGTCGTCCCCTTGGAGAGCCTGGGCTCCTGTGCTGGCAGTCCCCTCTGTCCTCCCTGGGTTCTGAGCCCTGACCCTGAAGGCCACCGGTTGGCAAGCAGTGACGTTCTGAAGATTCCTCGAAGCCATCCTCGTCTTCTTGACGAAAGGCATCTGGGGCCCACCAGCCCCTCCTCCGCCCAAGCGGGAAACACAATACGCCGATAATGATCTAATATTTATACAACGCCTTTCTACCAGATGCAACCCAACAAAGTTTACAAGCTGTCCCCGCTGACGGCGCAATGTATTCCAGATCTCTCCAGCCCTGCCCCCACCCACCCTCCCCTCGTCCTGGGGCCCAAAGGCCAGCGGCGACCCCAGACCCACCTGAGGTTGGGGAGCCCACCGGGGCCCTGAGGCCCAGCACGCTCACAGCCTCCCTGGGCTCCTGCTGGGAGCTCATCTCTGCTCCTGACTGGGGAAGAAAGGCCCTCCGGAGGAGACCTAGGGCCACACCGGGGTTTTGAAGTTTGGCCAAGACTCACAGCACCCAGCGGGCCTCTCCCCAGCCCTCCACAGCCTCAGACCCACGGGAGGGACCGAGGTAGGGCCCAGTGGCCCTGCGTGAATGCCCCTCCCCTGTCCCTTCCTCCGCGGCCAGCCCGGCTCCATGAATGAGGATTTGTGTTCGTTCCCTCCCATAAATTGCCCCTGGTCACCAGGGCCATGTTCTGTGTCAGAGTCCCTGACCACCGGCTTCGGACAAAACCTGCTTTGTGAAGTCCGGGTAAAAGACAAACAAATGATTATTACCTTCATTTATCCCTCCCCCAACCTTCTTTTCTTGGCCTGGAGTTAAGACCTTTTTTCTCTGTCAACAATCTTGACTTTGTTCCCTGAGAAGGAAACAGCTCCGGGAGGGCCTTGCAGAGATGCTGCTTGCAAGAAAACCGTTTGGGAGGAGGGTGAAAAAAGACAGAGGTTACAGGAAATGGCAGACATTTTTTGTTGAATTAAACCATTAGGAGTGACCCCCAAACCAGAGCCAGGCAAAGGGAACAACTGGATACATTTAGGTCAGGACAAGCAGCCAAGTGAGGAGCTGAAACCAATTACCATAAATGAATGTTTCTCTTTTATTCACGACCACCGTGCCTGTTCCCAGGATGCTCTTGGGCGTCTTATAAAAACAGATGAACTCTCCGGTTTTGTTCGGGGAGTTATTAGCTAACGCAACTGTTGGGCGATTCATCAAACATTAGCACACGCTGCCATTAATGACCAAGAGGCTTTGTCACTGGCTGGGCCAAAGCCACAGGGGCTGCCCGGACTTTGGAGCTCAGGGTAGAGTCTTCTCCTTGGTGCGGCCAATCGCTTAGGCTGTTGGTACCCCGAGAGTAACAGCCACTCTCAAACCCTGGCCATCCTGGGGGGTCCTTCTGGCCATGGCTCTCCATGGCTATCTGGGGAGAGGAGCTGGTCCCCAGAGCTTGGTGGAATTCTGATCTATGCCTCAGTCCCCCAACCTGCTTAAAGGACCCCGCTGTCTTTCCTATCTCTGGACCAGAGCATATGCAGTGCTCTCAGCCTGGGCAGCCTTTCTCCGGACGCCTGACTGAAGTCTACCCATGCATCAGCTCTCAGGGGCAAAGCTTTCTCCTCTGAGAAGCCTTTCCTGGCTTCTAGGAAGGGAAGTCTGGGGTGGGTGTGGAGTGGGGTGGGGGCTTTTGCATTAGAGGATCCTACTGCAGTTTGTACTGTGTTGTGTTGGAATGGTGGGTTTGCAGGTTGTTCTCTTAGATTCTGAGTTTCCAGAAGTCAGAGACATTCCCTCACTGTGTCCCTAGTGCTCAGCTGGAGCTCAGAAAGGGGCGTGTCCAGGCTCCTTGAATGAGTGAGTGAATGGCAGATGCCTGTGCATCCATGCCTTCCTGGGACTCCTACAGTCTTAGACTGTCTTTCGGTCCATCAAAGAAAAGGGACCATGGTTCTTCCTGTGTAGGCTTCTCCCCTCTTTGGAGCTACAGGAAACTGGCATGGAGCTGAGAGTCACATAGAGGCATCACACAGGGAAGAGGAAAAACCTGGGTTTGTGGCCTGGTGCAACTGCTTCCTCTCTGCAGGCCTCAGTCTCCTTATCTGTGAAATGGGCTAGGTAACTCATCTCTGAAGCTAACTGAGAGAAAAGTTGCAGAGGTATATATGGTCTTGGGTGGGGGGAAGGAAGCAAACTGAATTAAAGCTGCCCTACCTCTCTCCCTGAGTAACTCTGTCTTGGGGAAAGACATGGTTCAGCTTCTTTATATAGCCTTTGGCCAAAATGGCCCTCCATGTGTGAGTCGGGGAAAAAGGCTGATCTTCAGACACAGGACAAGTGGGTCTGGTCCTGCTCAGCTGTGTTCTTGCTTTGTAACCTCAGGTTATTCACACTATCTCTTGGAGACTTGGTTTTGGTTCTGAAAAATGGGACAATAGTATTTCACACCCCAGGGCATGTCAATGCCTGAAAAGGGCTGAGTTCAACCCCTGGCCCACAGTGGGGGCGGTGGGGTGCTCATTACATAGTAGTTTTTATTATGGCCATTAGTTATGTTAACAAATGCCACTGGTGGGTGGGAGGAGTGAGGGGGCGGCCCTCAATCTGTCACCTTTTTTGTCGTTTCTTGCAGACAAGCTATTTTGTAGCAGTCTCGGTATTGCAGAATGAGCAGTCTTCCCCTCTGCTAATTCCACCAAAATGTGTTTCCAGCCTAGCCACGGTCGCCCTGCCAGACTTTGCAGCAGGCCTTTCCCTGCTGAGCCGCACTGTCTCGGCCGGCTGGGGCTGACATCTGCCAGAAAAGCAGACCACCTTCTTGGATTTTCCGTTTGCAGCTGGGAGGGTGGCTGGCAGAGCAAATCACAAAGCCGGCTCCGGTTCCAACTCCTGCTCAGGCAGGGCAGGCCTCTCCTGTGTGTGTGAGAGACTGCCAGGAGATGGCCTGCGTCGGACGATGGGCTCCGAGTGGCAGGGGGCATGGGGTACATGGGTACATGGGAGCTACTGCGTGCCCTGGGCCGGCGAGGATGGCAGGGAAGGCTGCACCCCAGGCCCGGAGGGTGTTCCTGATTACAGGGAAGGAACTAAGGCAAGAGTCTTCTCTGGGACTTCAGGCAGGCTCTTTTACCTTTCAGCCTCAGTTTCCTCTTTCTGTAAATGGAAACACATGTAGGTCCGTAGTCCATTATCTGACACGCTTGGGGCCTGAGGTGGTTTGGAAGTCAGAATGGTTCAGATCTTTAGAAAGTAAGATGTATGCTCTGCTTTCTAGAGCCCCTGCGGTGGGGTCAGGGGAGCAGCCTGGAAACAAACACGTGATGATTTCTGCGGGGCAATGTATGAGTAGTCATATTCCGACCGATTAGGAGAGACCGTAAGTAGCCTTGCGTAGGTTCAGTCAGGGTTTTTTTGAGGTGACATGAATTTCTGCAAATTGATGGAAAGGCTCCCCTTTCTCAGAGCTTCTTGGATTTCAGAATTACGGATAAAAGACTGTGTACCTGTATCGTCTATGCGAGAGGGCTGCTGTAAAGATGGCAGGAGACAGTGGAGGTAAGGTGGCTGGCAGACTTTTGAGAAATGGGAGGTATCGGCTCCCCTAGACCAGTGGTTCTCAATGTTGGCTACATACGGGAACTGCCCGAGGGGCTTTAAAACTACTGACACCGACTCCCCACCCAGGCAGCAGGGACCTGCGGCTCTGGCAGTGATGTTTCCAAATGCATCCTGGGTGATTCTTTTTTGGTAACAACTTTATTGAGACATAATGCCCACACCCAATAATTCACCTATGTGTAATATACAATTCAGTGGTTTTTAAGATACTCACAGGGTGGTGTAACCATCACCACAGTCAATTTTAGAACACTTCATCCTCAGAGAGAGAAGCCCTGTGCCCTCGTCCTGTCATCTTTCCCTGCCTGTCCATCCCCTCAGTCCTAAACAAGCACGAATCTACTTCCTATCTCTTTCAACGGCTTATTCTGGACATTTCATTTGGAACAGCGCAACATGTGGTGTTTTGTGCCTGGCTTCTCTCACTGAGCATGAAGTTTTCAAGGTTCACCCATGCTGGAGTTTGTATCATTACGTCAGTGCTTTTTGTAGCTGAATGATAGTCCACTACACTGGGGTAGCAGACTATTGATTAGAATCCATGTGGCACGTTCTGTTTATTTATTGGCTGATGTATATTCTATGTGATGCTGCTATGAACATTTATGTTCAAGTTTTTGGGTGGATATATATTTTCATTTTTCTTGAGTGTTTACCTAGGAGCAGAATTGTTGGGTCACAGGGTAACCCTGTGTTTAAATTTTTGAAGAAATGCTGGACCACTTTTCGCAGGGACTGCATGGTTTTAGATTCGCACCTGCAGCACGTGAGGGTCCTGGTGGCTCTGTGTCCTTGCCGACACCTGTTAGTGTCTGACTTTTTGAGCACAAGCATCCTGGTGGGTGTGGAGCCATATCGCAATTTGGTTTCGGTGTGCATTTCCTTGAGGATGAATGACCTTGAAGATTTTTTTATGTGCTTGCTAGCATTTGTTATATCTTATTTGGAGGAATGTCTTTTCAGATCCTTCACTCATTTGAAAATTAGGGTTTTTTTTTTTTTCAATTTCTAAGTTTCAAAGTTTCTTTATGTGTTCTAGATATTTTTACCTTATCCAATGTGTGATTTACAAATATTTTTTCCCATTCTGTGGGATATTCTTTCACTTTATTGACGCTGTCTTTTGAAACGCAGAAGTTTTTAATTTTGAGGAAGTCCAACTAATCCCTTTTTCTTTTGTTGCTTTTGTGTCAGATCTGAGAATCTTTTGCTAGGTGCAAGGTCAGGAAGATGTACTCTGTGTTTTCTACCCTATGTTTTTAGTTTTGACCCTTACATGTAAGTCTGCCAGCCAGTTTGAGTTAATTGTTTATATGGCACATGGGATAAGGGTTCAACTTCATTATTTTCTTGGGTACCTATTCCAATTGTTCTTCTTGAGTGATGCATGTAGACTCTGAGAGCCACTGTTCTAGAATGTAAACCCCAGGAAGGAGGTGTTTGTGTTTGCTCTGTCCTTGGCACTGAATGCAGCAGCACACGCATGAATGAATGGACAGATAAATGAATAGATGAATAGATAACTAATATGTATATTTCCAAGACTCCAATAAGGGCAGATGTGCCATGAGTCAGAGACCCTGAACAATAGATCAAGAAAAGGTCTAGGTGTGAATGGGGACCAACTTTGTCTCCTTCTAAGAACCCTCTCTTGGTATGGCAGAACTTGTCCAAGCCTCTTTTGACATACTTTTGGTGGTGGAGAACTCCCTCCCTACAAAGCTAGTCACTGGAGAGGGGTTAACTTAACTTAACATTATTATATATACAGGATATGGTTATATGTTAGAATATCAGTATTATCAGTAATGTGTCGTGTTTTGTTGCCAGTGATGATTACAATCATCCACCCAGTGTTTACTCTGTGCCAGCATTACACTCAGCGCTTTATAAACATGGTCTCATTTGATCCCTTAGTAAGCACCATTATTATACCCATTTTAGAGAACGCTAAAACTCAGAAAGGTTAAATAGCTCGCCTGAAGCCATAAAGCTTGGCTTTGAACTTGCGTTTTTCTGACTTCCAAGCCCCCAGTCCTAAGCTCCATGCTCTCCTGCCCCTCAGAAACTGTCCTCCAGAGGGTGGGGCTGCTTCGGGTTGAGACCCCAGGGACTCCTGTCCTTGCTCTGCGGTCCCACAGCCCTGCTGCCCTCCCCTGCAGCTCTGGCCTCCCTGTGGTGTCTCCAGCCTGCCCTCTACGTCTTTCCGGACAACACTCTGACCTGGGCAGAAATGAGTAGAGGCAGAATCTTTAGAATTCCCTCCAGACTCTGTGTAGCCTACGTAATGGTCCTTTCAGCCAGTGGGGACTGCCTTGTTGTATCTCCTTTTAGGACTGAAGAAGGAATGAATGCAGCACCTTCCCTTTCCTGAGGCTTGGTCCATTCCAGAGCATGGGTGCCTGGAACAGGGACACAGGGACACCTCCCCATTCCCAGAAGGAGGGACTGGGAGTTTGGGACAGAGGAGCACCGAGACCAGCAAGACTTGGGTGTGACTCTGTAGCCTTTCCCTATGCTCCCCTCCAAGGAGACACTCTCCATTCATGCCACCAGCCTGCCTGAGCCCCTGCGCTAGAACGAGTTGAGTGCAGCCTGCTGAGCCCCAGGAGGCCTCTAAAGAGAAGAAAGCTTCTTGGAGCCACTTCCCAAGTTTATTAGGCACAGTTTCAAGGCCCAAATGGGCTCCTGAAAGTCAAAGAAATAGCTGGTGTTTTATTTCCAGCCAGTGTAGTTTGACCAATTCATTTCACTTCGCTTCCCTTCAATTCATTATAACAAATAAACTAGACACGATTCCTACCTCTTCTTTTGCTTATCTATTCATTCATTCATTCATTCAGTGATTCCCTCATTCATCTTTATTATATGTAGTTATCTGCTCATGCATTCATTTCTCCTTTCATCCATTTGTCCAGAGATCTGCATGGCCTCTTCCTCCCCTTCTTTAAGTCTCTTTCTCAATGGCACATTTGGAGAGCAGCCCCTCAATCCCCCCTTTTCTCTTTACTTTTCTCCACAGCACCTTCAAAATATACTGTCTGATGGACTTACTTGTTTTATGCATTTATGACTCTGCTGACTATAGTAAATGGAGATTTTTTAAAAAAAGATTTTACTTATTCATTTCAGAGAGAGAGATTATGTCCATGTAGAGGGGCAGAGGGAGAAAGAATCTGAAGCAGATTCTGCACTGGGCACAGAGTCTGACGTGGGGCTCGATCCCGCAACCTCAAGATCGTGACCTGAGCCAAAACCAAGAGTCAGCTGCTTAACTCTCTCAGCACCCCAACCCCCAGGTGTCCCAATAAATGGGGACTTTGTCTATAGCTTTTATTACTAGATCCTCAGTGCCTAGCATAGTGTCTGGGGGGCAGAATTCATAAATGTTTATGGAATTAGTGAACTCACTCATCTATTCCGTATGTCCAGCCCCAAGAGTCTTCTGGAAAGAAGGTTGCTTTTGGAGGGGGGTTAGGATGCAAGATAGCTGCTTGGGATGGTAGCCTGTGGACTAAGCTCTAAAGGCTGGGATGCTTGTGTTAGCAGAGATGTTGGGTGGTGGGTAGTATATTCTGGGTTGGCGGGACAGCTAGCGCAAAGCAAGTACAAAAGTGGAGATTGTGTTTGCAAAGATGTTCCTGAGGCCTAACGGCTGGGTTTGGTGAGTAATTGAATGTGGAGGCTGAGGGCAAGGGAAGCTTTGGGGATGAGTCAGGTTATGCGTTGGAGAGTCTGGGTGGAAGATGATGTCATTAACCAAGGGGGATATTGGGGGTTTCAAGAGGAGAAGGAAAGATGATGGCTTCAAGACCTCCCTTTCAAAGACAACTTTCAATTACAATTTGACCCACATTTTTTGTGTTGTGTTGATTTTATTTTTGATTCATGTTGTCTGGTTCTGCCAAGTGCCGGGAGAAGAGGGCGTTTTGGCTGCCCCATTCATCTCCGCTGTCTTACATCTGGGTGTCTGTGAAATGTGGCTTCTTGGAGGTGGAGGGGGTTACAGAGTGGAAGGCCCGCCCGTAGGCTCGCCTTTGCTGCGGTCGGCAAGCTGCGGTGAGACTGGCCTGGGAGTCCAAGCATTAGTGTTTGACGCTGGACCCGATCACCTCCAAATGATCGTCTGCCTTTTGAAAATTACAGATAAGCCGGCTTTGGAATTTTGAGCAGACATCAATCACAGCTCTGCAGCGATGGATTTTATGTGAAATTATAGCCAGAAGAGGAGGGAGAGGAGCAGCTGGAAGACTTCCTGGGGGAGGAGTCTTTGGAGGGCCGTTTCCTGGTGGAGGGGGCACAACCTGCCCTGTGCGGCCCAGAAGGAGAGGTGAGGAGGCACTCGTCAAGCAAGAAGAAGGACCTTCTCACAGTCGAATTTTCCCAAGGATGTAAAGTAGTGAGCCTCCTGATCCATGAGGTCTGCAAGCAGGGGCTAAATGGCCAACTAGTAGGGAGGTTACCATGTGGTTTCTCGTTCTGGGGGCTGTAACTGGAGTGGACTTCACCTTAGAGGTAATTCCAGGACTCATATCCTCAGCTGTTAAAAAACATTGAGATTAATCATGTCCCCATGATTGCTCCTGCCCAGCCCTGAGAAGGCGATGTCCCCCCACCCCCGGAATTAAACCCATGACCTTGAATGATGTAAATTAAGGCATCAAGAATCGGTTATAATAAATGTTCCAACTAATGAATGAATGATAAAAAAAAAAAGAGACAAAGGCTGATATCACCTGTCATTTCGTAATACTTGAGGAAAAAATGGATCTTGACATTGAATTTCAATAGGTGATAACCATCCTGGAAAGAGACACGTCAGACAATCTGAGCTTCTGATGAAATAGCACAGTCCCACCCATCATCTTGCCTGGGGAGTCTGGGCCTGAGCCTGATCTACGCTCTGGATCCAGCTGCCCATTTGAAGGAAAAACAGAGGCCAGACCCCCATGGTGAATGGCACTGTGCATGTGCGATCAGTAAGCCAGACTGTGAAAATCTACAGGTCGGAGAGCCAGGCTTCTTCCAAAGACACAGCAGGAAATGTAAGGGAGAGAGGGGGACAGCTGGGGATTAGGAAAAACTTAAAGGACACTTCGGGTGTAGACAACAGGCAGGATTACATGACAGTGTCTGGAGATGTGCTCTGAAGGATAAAAAAAATCACAAGGCAAACCAAGAAAGCGACTGTTAGAAAAGTGAGGCTGGTGGTTACTTTTGGCGAAGGGAGAAGGTGGTGACTGGGACAAAAGGCACCTGGCTGGCCTGGGAGGGTGGGTGGAGAGGGGCGGCCCTGCTCTAGCTCCTGATCGTGGTATGGTTGCAAACGTGTTCCCCTAATAATGGTTCATTCCACTACATGTTCACTTGGTGTGAGTCCCTGTTCCTTTGCAAGAAAAACGTTAAAAAGGTGAAGTCATGTATGTAAGCTTTCTGTATTACTTCTTAAATGCCGATGCATGTGTGTTGGCAGTCCCTTGTCTGCTCCGAGTTAGGGGACCTTGACTGCTGGTCAGGGCCAAGATGGAGAAAAATCACTGCTTAAAAACCCCAGGTGCCACGATAACACCAAGGAAGCCATCGGTCTGGGAAAGTTGCAGGTCTCTAGCCAGATGGAGGCAGCCCTTTCTGATTAGCCTCTCTTGGGGGAAGGAGTGCTGTGGGGCCGGCTTGGGGAAAGGAGGAGGTGGTGAGGAGGGAGCTGGGTGCTTGTGGGAAGCCTAAGGTTATTGCCTCCTTCCTTCCCATGGGGCCCTCACCGCCGGGCAATAACAGCCCCGGGAAGCTCAGCTCGTCTCTTGGGCCTCCCGGCCTCCTGGGAGAGGGCTAATAAGTTTCCTGTGAGATAAGGCACAGGAACATATTTAGATAAAAGCAAAATCAAGTGGAAATGCCTTAGGGGATAGTGTGGCAAGGTTGTGGAGCCTGCTCTGTGGCTCCAAGGTTTATAGTCTGGTGAGCAGGGAGCCCGGCCCCTGTCCTGTGCTGGAGGCAGCCACCAGGCCACCAGAATTGTGTGTGTGTGTGTGTGCACGCGTGCCTGTGCTGGGCCCTGGAAGGCACAGGCCTAACCCTACCCTAGGAGCTTCAAGTGGGGGCCTGGGGATGGGCCAGGCAAGGGATGCAGTAGAGAAATTCAGCTCTGGGAGTTAGGACTTGTGGCACTGTCCTGAACACTGCTGTGTGACTTCAGAGAAGCCACATAATGTCTCTAGTCATCTGCAGTTTCACATGAAAAAAAGAGAGGACAAAATAAGATGGCCCAGCAGTTCCTCCCAGTTTTAACTGGAAAGGACTCTAAACTGGAGGATTGCCTGGCTGGTTTTTCTTTGACCCTCATGCTGGGTACCAGAGAGCTTGCCTTCTACAAAAAGCCTCCAGCCTGCACTCAGGTCTCTCTCCTAAGGGAGATGCTCAGCTACCTTGAGATCTAACTTTCTTGTTTCTTACGATCTTTGAAAAGGAGGCACACCTTCAGCTTTCCTGACTCGCTCCCAGAGCCTGCTGGGCCCGCCCGCCTGCTGATGCATTTGCTCCCAGCTCCGTGCCTAACCCCCAGGGTGCAGGGAGCATGGGGCGTGAAGGGTGGCCTCCATTGCGAAGTGAGGAGGGAACGCTGGGAGCTCTTGTGGCTCATTTTCCTCCCCTCCTCTACCACAAGGGTCCTGGGATGCCAGGAAGGTAAAGGGTGGAAGGAACAGTACAGATTGTTCAGGCCCATCCTGCTTCTCTCCAGTTTAGGAAACTGAGGACCAGAGACAGTAAAGGACAGCCTGCAGCTAGGTCGTGAGGGACAGCAGAACCGAGTCTCACCAGCAGCCCTCACCCTGGCCCAGGGCTCATGTGGGAGAGACACTGTCCAAGGGACAAGTTCTTGCTAGCAGCTCCTAGTAACAGTGAATTTTACCTCCGTGTGTACAACACTTTACAGTTTCCAAGAGGCCATCTCTACACCCTGATACCCGCTCTAGAAGGTAGGGTCTCGCCAGTGTTCCGATGGAGAAACTGAGGCCAGCCTCTGTTCTGTGTGCCACTTCCTCTGACGAGCCTGGGGGAGAACACCCCAGGAGCTATGCAAGCCAGGATCCCCAAACCTGGGGTCACGGTGACCCTGCTTCTGAAAGTGTGTGTGTGAGAGAGAGAGAAAGAAAGAGAAAGAAAGAGAGAGAGGGAAATGGGGGAGGGGCCCGTGTCACCTGAGGTTGGAGGAGGAGGTTGAGTCAGGCGTGGGGGGACCCGGAATGCCAAGGTAGGGAGTCTGGGCTTTGCTGAGTCCAGCAGGTGTGCTGCTGTGTGGCCCAGGGGGTGACAGGCTCAGAGTGGGCTGTAGGAAGACCCCTCCGGCATGCGGGATGCTGGGCGGGCAGGTGTGCGTCTGAGGCAGGGGTCAGGGGAGGCGTGAGGGTGAGTTCTCTCCCGTGTTAAGTGGGTGGCTGACAGGCAGGATGCCAGGTAGGGCAGGATGGGGGGACCACGGGGGCCTCTGTAAGAACATTAGCAGTCTTCAGTCTGTGAGAGAACAGTGAGCTTGTATTTTGGGAGCCATAAAGCAGCAGGCCAGCATCTGGCCTGGGACCCTGCCGCCCAGCCATGCCCTCTGCTGTGACCAGTCCCACCCAGAGCTGTGCCGGCAAGGGCCGGCCACTGGGGGATGGAGAAGCCCAGGCAAGGCCAGGCCCCGGCCCCATGTGCTGCTAGGAGCCCCAGTGCTGTCAGAGGCATCAAGGTCAACATTCACCATGCTGGCCGTGGGCACCCAGGGAGCTCCGTGTGTGTGTGAAAGCCCGACAGCCAAGAGGGTGTGTAAGAGTGACAAGAGGACCCGTGTGGAACCGAGTGTAGATGAGTGTGAGGCTGTGGGAGGCCACCTCTGCACAGCAGTGATTGTGTCTGTGTGAGCTCCTGTGTGTGTGAGAGACTGAGGTGAATGTGAACATGCGTGTGTCATGCACGCAGGGCATGTGAGAGTCTGTGTTGTGTGTGCACACCCAGGAGCCATGTAGAGGTTGGGGGAAGGGGTCAGGGAGAACGGATGCCTCATTCTCTCTGTCCAGCAGTTTCCTGCAGACTCCCTGGAAGTGGGTGGCAGGGCTTGAGGGCTGGGGATGAGGGCCCATCTCCCAGCCCAGAAGTCCTTCTCAGGGGTCAGGGGCTCAGGGCTACCAAAGACCCTCAGAGGCCCTCCCTCCTGGACTCATGCTCACCTGGTCCACAGCACTGCTTTGGGGGTCGGCCTCCCTGCCCCCCACGGTGACTCCAGGCCCAGGGCTGGGGCAAAGGCAGCTCAGGAAACCCTTGCCAACTGAGTGACTTTTGGAGCTGGCAGTAACCCTCCCTGTCGGCTAGGCCAGAGCCTTAAATCCCAATTTGCCTTTTGGAGTGGAGGAGACAGCCCAGTGCTCAAAACCAAACAAAATCAAATCTTGACTGGAGGGCTAGAAGTGTGACCCAGAGGCTGAGCTCTGTTCCGGACCTGCTGTGTGACCTGGAGTAAGCCACTTGCCCTCTCTGGATGATGGCTGGATCAGCCTGCATGCTCTCTCATCTTAAGCTCAGAAGGGACAGTGAGGCCTATCTGATCTCCAGGCTCCATTGACAAAGCCCTGTGATCCAGCTGAGCAGAATCCCGTCTCTTGGCTCCTGAGGGCTGGCTCTGAGCAGGATCCAGCACGGGACAGGCACATAGTGGCGCCTCAGGAAGTATCTGATGAGCTGGGGTGATGACTCATGTCGTCTGGGGGCAAGGCCACTGGGTCAGTGCTCTAGGGCATTGGGCTGGGACACACCTCAACTCTAGTCTCTGGGAGAGTGAAGAAGGGGAGGCAGGGCCCCTGCTAACCCCACAGGGTTTCTTTGTGAGAAGTAGGAAAAGGCGCCCCCTGTGGGCGGACGTGGCAATGATGCGACCTGTGTGAGTCCCGGGAGCACCTGCCGATGCCAGGGAGGGTCTCCAGTACCTTCCGTCAAACCCTCACACCAGCTCTCCTGCGGGGTAGGCAGGATCAGCCCAGCTTACAGGGGGAGGACGCGGGGGTCCGAGGCGGGAGGGCGGGCGGGCGGCCACGCCTTCAGCCGAACCCAAGAGCCGAGTCCCGCGTCCCGCATCCCGCGTCCCGCATCCCGCGGCCACCCCGCGTCCGGGTCCCCACGCTCCTCCGGCCCCGCCGCCGCCCAGGCTGACCTCCGCAGGCAGGGCGGGGGATTTTCACAGCGCGGCTTCCCGAGAGAGCGGGATTAAGGGGAACTGCTCGGGTGGGCCGGGGGGAGGCCGGGCGGAAACCCAAAACCTCCGCAGCTGTTTCCAGTTTGCCGCCCGGCTGGACCGCGTGGGGCGCGCGGCGATGAAGGCGGTGTACCTCCGAGCGCTCTCCTGGCCCTCTCTGCGGCTGCCTCGCGTGACCCGGCTCTAGGGCTCTCAGTCCCCCACCCCTCCCGGACTGCTGCTTCATCCCATTGAGTTTCCCGAATCCTCTGGATGGTGGGATGCCCGTTCTCCTAATCCCACACTTTCCGCTGTCTGCACATGACCCTCTCCGCGCCTGTCCATGCAGGGAGGTGGCCCTTCTGGCCAGGGAAAGAGTGGCTCTTGAAGCCCAGGACTCAGCGCCTAGGTCAGGACAATAGGACGCCTGCCCCCTAAGACATGCCAAGGGCCCTGGGGATAGGCTTGAGCTCTTGGTCTGGCTCTCTTCTTCTGAGCTTCAGACCTTGTCTCTTGGGCACCTCCGTCCCCTGCTTCCAACCTCTGCTCCCCAGATTCACAGCATGGAAGTCTCCATGAGGGGCTGGGTTCCAGGGCTGCCTTCTTACTCCCGGCAGAAGTCAGGGAACCTTGGCCTCCCCATGATCTCAAACTCAACCCCTGGAGGCTGCCCAGACAGGAATGGGGTCGGGGTGCGGGGCCAGAACCTGGGCTCTCCAGTCAGACAGCCTTGGATGCAAACTCCGCTCCACTGTGTCCTAGCTGTGCTCTCTGGAACCAGGCACCCTGAGACTGGGCCATGAAATGAGCTGGGCTGGGGGCAAGCGGCAGGCACTGGGCTTGATACAGAGCGGGCTTTGGGATGTGGAAGTTGCTGCTCCATCCCTCATCAGCTCAAGACTCCATTTGACCCTGCCACTCTCCTGTCCTAATGCCTTTCGTGGCCCCTGGGTCCCTATAAAACAAACCCCAGATGTCCCTGTTGGCATTCCAGGCCTCCCCAACTGGCTGTCATATCTAGAGTTCAGGTTCTTATATGACTCCCAAGAACTTGACGGAAGCTAAAACCACAAACTCTAAGTTCTCACACTGCTGTGCCTTTCCTCAGCCTGTAACCTTCACCAGGAACATCCTACCCATGACCTCCCGCTTGTCTACATCTTTATGCCACTTAAGGTCTGCAGGGCCTTCCATGATGTCTTCTGTAGCCATCCAGCCAGAAGTGGGTCACCACACAGCTTCACAGAGAACTTTCTTGGTGCCAAGCCCTGAGCTTGGTGCTGGGGACAGAGAGGGAGCCAGAACCGCCACATACATACTCAGGTAGCTCCAGCCTGGGGGGCAGGAGCAGGGGATCTGCCAGGGAGAGGAGCCCCAGGGAAGACAGTGCTGAGGGCGGCTGATAGAGGCTGTCGTGGGCACATTTCTCTCCTTGGAATGTTCCCTACCTAGCCCTCAGCACTTGCAACTCCCTGACATTAGAGTTCCTTGCTTGTCTTAGAGTATAGTCACATGCCAGAAGCTGGCCTTACCCGGCCACCATTGAGGCACGAAGACCCTCCGTGAGCCGGAGGAGCCAGCTCCCGTGGCTTACCTTTAGGCCAAGGAATTTAATGTCACAGATAGGCGAACAGGGTCCGTGATACCTGTACTAGAACATTGTTTCCGTTATTTCCTAGCTTTACAGCCTGGGCAAGTGCTGGGGCACCTGGGAGCCTCAGTCTGTTGAGCATCCTGACTTTTGATCTCCACTCAGGTCATGATTTCAGGGTCAGCAGATTGAGCCCTGAGGCAGGCTCTGCACTCCTCATGGAGTCTGCTTGAGACTGTTTCTCTCCCTTTCCCTCTGTGCCCCACCCCAATAAATAAATAAATAAAATCTTAAAAACAAAAACAAAACCTGGACAAGTTCCTGAATCTTTTTTTTTTTTTTTTTTAAAGCCTCATTTCTTCTTTCAGAAAATGAGGATAAAGGAGAGAGTACAGAACAGTTCTCAAACTTGAGTGCGTATCGACTGGAGGGCTTATTAGAATAGACTGCTGTGCCCCATCCCCAGAAATTCTGACCTAGTAAGTCCGAGATGTGTGGTGTCTTTATTTGAAGGTATTAAAGAAAATCCAAATAAATTGAGAGATGTGGGAACAGCTAATATATACACAACAACAACAACACACACACACACATATAAATATGGAATATATTCAGCCATAAAAAAAGTAAAATCTTGTCATTTGTGACAATATGGATGGACCTTGAGAGTATTATGCTAAATGAAGTAAGTCAGGGAAAGACAAATGCCATATGACCTCTCTTATACGTGGAATCTAAAACAAAAACAAAAACAAACTCATCGATCTAGAGAATAGATTAGTGGTTGACAGAGGTGGGGGGTTGTGGGTGGGTGAAATGAGTGAAAGGGGTCAAAAGAAACAAACTTCCAGTTATAAAATAAAATAAATATGGGGATATACAGCATGGTGATTACAGTTGATAATAGTGTATTATATATTTAAAAGTTGTTAAGAGAGTAGGTTATAAAAGTTTTCATCACAAAGCAATTTTTTTGTTAACTGTGAGGTGTTGGACGTTAACTAGGCTTACTGTGGTGATCATTTTGCTGAATATGAAAATACCAAATCATCATGTCGTACACCTGAAGCTGATATAATGTTATATGTCAATGATACTTCAGTAAAAAAAAAATAAGATGATTAGAAGGACCAAATATTAAAAAAAAAAAAACCCAAACCCACAATTTTATTTTAAGGTATTAAAGAAGATCCAAGCAAATGAGAGACACATCATATGAAAATACCATGAAGATGTCAGTTTTCTCTAAATTAATAGTACAGTTACTGGATTAAAGCCAACATCTCAACATTATGTATGTGTCTTTGTGTGTTGTGTGTGTGTGTGTGTGTGTGTGTGTATACAATTTTAGAAATGCATTCTAAAATTTATATGGAAGAGTTAAGGTTTAGAACAGTTAAGAAGCAATTGAAGAAAAGGAATAGGGTGGTTAAATTTGCCCTAGCAAAAAAGCAAGACTTATTTTAAAACTTTAGTAATTAAGACATTGTGTACATCTGGAATAGATATGGTTGTGTAAATCAACATTTTTCTCTTTCTCCTAGAAATCATCCAAAGGCAACAAAAGGAGTGAAAAAATAAACTCTATTTTTGGCAAAACTCGAGGACAGGTATTATCCAAGACTCCCAAATATGTGTTAGAACTGTCCAAAGAAGCTGAGATTAGGATGAAAACAAATAGGAGGAAATGAAGAGAAAGAAGCTCAGAGAAAGATTTCTTTGATGTGATAGCCAAGCAAAAATATTTTTCCAAAAGGTAAGGGGTATATGTAGAGAAGTACAAACTGTATCACTTGTTTTTAAAAACAGGTGTAATGAGTGGGCTAAAGGGAGAGCCTTCCTGGATCTGATTTGGTTGAGAGAAGCTGAGGAGCCAGGGCTATAGAAAGATTCCTAAGGGTGAACCCCTTTTTGGAAGCAATTTATTTCTGTGGCAGCAGAAGAGAGTTTCTTCTTGTGAAATCCAGCCACCCTGGGATTTTCTCTTACTATCCCCTTTCTTTTCCTGCCCAAAGCATCTCTGTGTCCAGGAAAATTGAACCCAATTCATTTAGTGCTAATGAGGACCTTTAGTGCTATTATCAGGAGTAATAGCAAGGATCTAACAAAGCATCAATACAAAGACACTATAGGAAAGAAAGAGAAAAATATTCAGAAAAGTTTATTGAAGGCCAAAAGAGAGAAAAGTTGCCAATAAAAATGGGAAACATTTTACCACGAATTAAAAAAAATCCTAATGAAAACATTTTATCTATGAAGTAAGACAACAAAGCAAAGATAAAAGAACGCAGGGAAGAAGGGATAAGATCACCAGAGGATATAATACATGAGCTGGCAAAATTCAAGAAAGGAGTGAAGAGAAAGAGTCATCTAGAAGTGAAGAAAGCTCAGAGTACAAAAAAGAAGGGACATTGAAAAAAAAAAAAACCCACAGTAAGTGACTTAGAGAATAAACATGAGAAGAGCAAGCAAGCAAGCAAACAAAAACCAGAAATACACATGTTTTAAAAGAAGGATTTGAGAAAAGATGTTTAATATAGAAAGTAGAAGATCCAACTTATGTACTTTTGGAGTCCCTGAAGCAGATACCAAAGGAATATCACCAAATAAATACTGAAAGTTTGGATTCAAAAAGCTTGTCATGAAATGAAGTACACTTGACCATATTTCACTAGAATGGTAATTCCAAGACATAGCCTAGGACGTATATTCTACTTCAAAGACAAAGAAAGGAGTTTTTGGTTAACCTAGGGAAATTTGGGTTGCAGATAAGAAGAAAAAGGATCAGAATAGACTCAGACTCATTTAGACTAACTTTTAATGTTTTTAGACAGTGGAGTAGCATTTACAAGACTCTCCAGGGAAGAAAGTGAGACCGGAGGACTTAGATGTCCATCCCAACTGCCCTTCAATTAGTAGTCCTTTGATTTTCAAGTCTTCTTAGACCAGCAATTTTGATGTGCCTGATTTCAGGACGATTGATCAACAACGAATTAGGGAAATTACAGCAAAAAGACCGTAAAAGTGAAAACCATGACGATTGGGTTGAATAACAGAAAATCAATTAATTTCCAAAGAAATAGAAATGGAACAACTAATATAAACTGGGGCAGGGGAGGGATGGGAGTAAGAAGGTTGGAGGTAGAGTATTTGCTGTGCTTCATCTTTACAACTGAGAGCAAAAGCATATTATTTTGAAGCTGTCAAATCAAGTAATTAAAGTGTATGTGTCTTTAACAGTATACAGGTGTATTCCCAAAAGGTAATGTTATGGATAGAAATTGAAAGATGAAGGAGAGGAAGAGAAAGGGGAAAAAAGAAATGCACTAATTTTATCATTGTCTGTGGGAGGAAACTAATAAATACTGTCTAAAAAAATAAAGAACTAAAGGAGTTCTCTCAAGTTATAATTATGAATGTAATCACTAAAACAAAAATAATTTTTTCTAGCTATTAGAATAACTTCACACACACACACACACACACACAGCAAAGAGATCACGTAGTAAAGAACTTGAAAATAACTTCAGTATTGAAAAATGTGCGCAAACCGAGTCCAAATGTATCAGTCCTATCAATAAATGCGAATAAGCTGAAGTCGCCTGTTGAAAGAAAACGATTTTCAGACTGGATCCCAAAGACAAGAAGTTCTATGCCACCTAAAAGAGATACCGCTAAAACAAAGCCATTGAGATAGGCTAAAAATAAAAGTTTTGGCAAAGATTTATCAGTCAAATGTAGACACCAAGAAAGTACACATGACCAGACAAAAAAGCTAATTTGGCTTCAGACCCCAAAAGCATTCAATGAGTCAGAGACAGACACATTACCATATAAAGATTGCAATTTGTAATTAACATATGTATTAGTTATTGGCTGCTGCATATCAAATTCTCCTAAAACTTACTAGTGTAAAACAATAAACATTTATTAGCACATTGAGTTGCTGACGATCAGGAAATCTGGAGCGGCTTAGCTGGCTGGCTCTGGCTCTGGGTAGCTCACCAAGTTGCAGTTAAGCTGTTGGCCCAGGGCTGCAGGCAGCTGAGGGCTTTGTGGGGACTGGCGGATTCACTTCCAAGCTCACTCACTTGGCTGTCGGCAGGAAACTTCAGGACCTCACTCACCATGGGGGCCTTCTCAAAATATGGCAGCTGGCTTCCCCCATAGGAAATGACAGGTCAGGGGGCAGGACAGAGAGAGAAGGAGACAGAGAGAGAGAGCGCGCACCAGAGATAAAAGTGATGTTTATCTCGTTCAACCTATTCTCAGAAGTGATATGTATCATCACTCCTTCCATATTCAAGCTGTTGTAGAGACCATCCCTGACATAACGTGGGTCAGGACTACGTAAGTGTGTGAATACCAGGAAACGTTCATATCGGTTAAAAATACTTATCTCTGCACAATATAACACAGCATCAACATTCGTAAGACTGAAACTTTAGGTGATATAATAACAATGGACTTAATTCAGTGATCTTAGTACATGATAAAGCAAGTGGATAAGAAATAGTTAAGGATAGAGAAGACTAAATGTCATTTTATTTTATTTTACTTTTTAAGAAGCCTTTTTTATTTATTTGAGAGAAAGAGAGAGAATGAATGGGGTTGGAGAGCAGAGAGAGAGAGGGAGAATCAGACTCCCGCTGAGCAGGGAGCTCAATGCAGGGCTTGATCCAAGGACCCTGAGACCATGACTTGAGCCAAAGGCAGATGCTTAATCCCCTGAGCCACCCAGGCACCCTGACTAAATGTCATTTTAAAATCTAAATTCTAAAAGCAGATAATCCACCTATTTTATTCAATTGCCCATAAAATATTCATGAATAATAATTTAGGCCTCAAAGAAAACATTGAAAAATTTCAAAATGTAAAAATAGTTTGGACAAAATTCTCTGGTTACAATAAGTCTAAAGTAGCATTTGATATTAGACTCAGAAAATAGAAGAATCTCTCTATCTCAAAATCAAAACAAACAATAATAACAAGAGCCTTGGGTCAAAGAGGAGACGAAAACTAAAATTGCTGGAATATTTAGAAAACTAATTCTGATGAAAGCATTAGATGTCCAAGCCCATGGTATAAGCTAGCCGTGCTCTCAGGCTGGGCTGCTTGTGAGTGAGTGGATAAGTCAGAGAGAAGCCCCATTTTCTAACACCTAAACTTTATCAGCACAAAAGTGATATTTTGGCCTCCATCTGCGTTACTCCCCTTGGGTTCAGAATTTGGGGAAAGTGAGGTATTACTTGTTGGGATTCCCCAAGGCCCCAATTCCAACATATGATGCAATAGGACAAAAGAAAATAATTCGAGGTATAAAAGCTGGGAAAATGGACATAAAATTGCTACTATTTGCAGATGATCTTGTTCTTGCAAAACCTAAAGAACCCACTGAAGAACCATCACCAACAGTAAGGATCTGACAATATGGGTAGGTAAAGTTGATGACCAAGAATCAATTACTTTTGGGGCGCCTGGGTGGCTCAGTTGGTTAAGCATATGCCTTCAGCTCAGATCATGATCCCAGGATCCTGATGATACACTTGGAGTCCCATATCCGGCTCTTTGCTCAGCAGGGAGCCTTCTACTCTCTCTGCCCTTCCCCCTGCTCAGACTCTCTCTCTCTCTGATAAATAAATAAAATCTTAAAAAAAAAGAATCAATTACTTTCATGCATAAATATGACTGCTCAGAAGAGATAATGAAAGAAAAGGTCCATTTCCAAGGGCGAGGACAACAGCAAAGTAAACTACTTTGCAGTGAAATTCACACGTGGCAGCAGGACCTGTGCAAAGACAACATTGCGACACTTCTGAGCACACAAGGAAGACCTGAGTAAATGAGAAGACCATGTTTTTGGCTAGGAAGACTCAACATCGTAAAATGTCAATTCTCCCTAAGTTAATTTTGAAACTTAATGCCATCCCAATAAAATACCAGACGAGCTGATTCTAAAGTTCATGTGAAAAAAGTAAAGCAACAAAACATTCAGGCAAACTCTGAAATGGGGAGTAATATCAGGGGACTAGCTCTACCAGATATTAAAACATATTAAAAGTTTCAATAATTCCAACAGTGAGGAACCAATGCATGAATAGCAAGATGGGCCAATCCACCATAATAGGAAGTCCAGAAATAGAAGAGAATACACATATGAGAGTTTAGTACAAAAAACCAGCCTCTAAAATCAGTGGGGGGAAATGATTAACTATTCAATAAATGTGGTTGGGCTCACTGGTTGACCATGTGGAAAAAGGATAAAGATAGGTTCAGTTCTTGCACCACACATAAGGGTGAATTCCAAGTGGATTAAAGATTTAAAAGGAAAAATAATGTCACAAATATGCTAGAAGAAAACACGAGAGAATTCTTTGATAACCTTGACTGAGGGAAGATCCTTCAAACTATGACAAAGTAAGACAAGACATTAGAGAAAAACAATTAAACTGCATCAAGGAAATCTTTGTGTGTCAAGATATAAAGTCAAAAGAGAACTCCGTGAGAGGCCCCTGACTGCCTCAGTCAGTAGAGCGAGAGACCCTTGATCTTGGGGCTGTGCATTCAAGCTCCATGTTGGGTGTGGAGATTACTTAAAATAAAATCTTTAATAAAAAGATAACTACATGAGAAATAATACTTGATGCTCATTTTTCATCAAAAGGTTAGTTTCTCTAAGTTATATAGTAGTCCTTGAAATCAGTGAGATAAAGAACAAATGCTCTATAGAAAAATAGTCAAAGGATATGGACAAGTCGGTCACAAAAAAAGGTTCTAGCTCACTCATAATAACAGAAATGCAGATTAGAACTGCACCAAGATAGCATATATATTTTTTTCCTGTCAGAATGATAAAAAATATCCCAGAGTTTGAAAACATGCTCCATTGGCAAGGCAAGGAAATAATGCCTGCAGAATGTAAATTGGTCTCCAGGGAAGACAATGTGGCAAAAATTGATTCAAATTACAAGTGTATGTATTTTCCGTATTAGGATTCTCCAGAGAAACAGAACCAATGGGATATAGATAGACGGACAGAAGCCTAGGTCCAAGAGGAGGTTTATTACAGAAATTGGCTCGTGTGGTTCTGGAGACCAGGAAGTCCTACAATCTGCCTTTTGTAAGTTGGAGAACTGGGACAGCTAGTGGTGTAATTCAGTCCAAGTCTGCAGGCCCAAGAACTGACGTCCAAGGGAGGAAAAGATGGCCGTGTCCGCTCAAGAAGAGAGAGAGGAAATCTGCCCTCTCTTCCCCTTTGTGTCCTATTTGGACCCAGTGGATTGGATTGGATTCACTTGCACATAATCAACTGAGGGAGGTTTTCCTTATTCAGTCCACTGAATCAATGCAAATCTCTCCCAGAAACACGCTCAAGACACACCCAGAAATGATGTTTTACCGGCTATCTGGGCATCCCTTAGCCCAGGTAAGTTGCCATAGACAATTAACCATCATGTTCTCTAACCCAGCAATTCCATTCGAAGAATCTACTCCAAAACCTAGTGTGTACATAAAGGATAACATATCAGAATTCTTTGTAATAGCCAAGATTAGAAGCAAACTAAGTGTCCATTGATAGAGAAATGGCTTTATGAAAACTATGGTATACGAATTATTTCCACACAAAGGAAGATCATAAAACTCTACAGAAGAACAAGGGGGTTCTCCATCACTGACCGAAAAGATCTCCTGGACCTAGGTTAGGTGAAAAACCGAGCATTTATGGTGCATTACCGTTTGTGTAAAAGATAGAGGAAAGATATGTATTTATATTTGCTCAGGTATTGAAAACATGTGTTTGTCTGTTTAGAAGTGGAACGAGGACAGATGGGGGCGGTACTTTTCATTTGATACCTTTTTATTTTGTCCTATATCAATGTGTTACCTGTCAAGTTAATGCAATTTATGAAAATATCACAAGTGGAAAGATATCATACTTGGCTTAGATAGCAGAACAATGGATCAGAACAGAGATACTAGAAAAGAGATTCCTACATATGTGGAAACTTTTAACACCATGGAGGCAGTATTCCAAACCAGTGGGGAAAATGGTGGACAATTCAATCATTTGGGCTGGGAATAGTGTTATCTAGTTGGAAAAAGTAAAATTGGACTGCTAATGTTTTACTCTGCACAAAAACTAATTTTAGAACCAATATGGAAAAATATGGCAAACAAAAACTTCACAGTTTTGGAAGAAAATGTAGAAGAGTATCTTTATACCCTCAGGGCATGAAAGGATTTCTTAAACAATTCACAAAAAAACAGAAACAAGCCTGGAAAAAGATGGATAGATTTGACTCCGTTAAAATGTAAACATTTATGTGCATCAAAAGATACTATAAACAAAGTAAAAAAGAGAAGTCACAGGATGAGAGAGGAAATTTGCAACACATAACCAAAAAGTGTTTTGTATCCAGAATATATAAAAAGACCAGCAAATCAATTAGGTGATACAAAGGACTCCACAGAAAAATCAAGGTGTAGGAAGAAGATATAGGAAGAAGCAATTGGCAGAAGAGAAAAATCTAGTAGCCAAGAGATGTTTGCAACTTGGCTCCATGTACTGCTAACCAGTGTGAAGTCAAGTAAAATCACTGTGGTTGTAGTAGGCACATAGTGCATTTGCAGACATGGGACAGCCTGACAATTTAAACTGCCGACAAACTATGTGGAGCAATGTCAGTCCCGAGCTTTGCAGATGAGAATGTGAATTGCTCCTGAAGATCAAATGGGTGATTCCTGAGAGACACCCCCCCCCCCCACGCATTTTGTGTATATATGAAATCCCCACACAAGGAGACATGCATAGGAACATTCCTGGCAAAACTGAAAGAGTTAAAATAATTAGATGCAATTGAAATGTTCTAGAGTAGAACTGATGAGCAGGCGGTGATTACATTGCGAACACTCTACAGAACAGTGAAAACGAAAGAAGCAGAGCTCCGTCCATCTACGTGGGTAAATCTCACGAGCACAGTATTGAACAACAACAGCAGCAAAAACAAAACAAAAACAAAAAAGCCCTCCCAGGGACACCTGGGTGGCTCAGTTAGTTAAGCAACTGCCTTCGGCTCAGGTCATCATCCCAGGGTCCTGGGATCAAGTCCCACATTGGGCTCCTTGCTCGACAGGGAGCCTGCTTCTCCCTCTGCCTCTGCCTGCCTCTTTGTCTGCCTGTGCTCGCTCGCTCTCTCTCCCTCTGTCTCTGACAAATAAATAAATAAAATCTTAAAAAAAAAAAGCCCCCCCAAACCCAGAAAAAACACAAACCAACCAAGCAAACAAACAAACAAACAAAAAAACAAAAAAGCAAATTGCAAAAGGATATATAGCATGATAACATCCGTGTGACATTTAGGAGCAGGCAAAATGACTGGATAGTGTTTACACTCGTAATGAACTGTATATAATACGTGAAGGGGTATGACGAGAGTGTAAGAGCATTCGTAAAGACATGAGTGGAAAGAATATGTCATATCAGAGAGGATGACCTCTCACGGGAGGGGAAGGAATGCGATTGGGAGAGATGCTCAGGGGTCTTCAAATGTATGCGTGTTGTTTTATTTCCAGGCTGGCTGCTGGGTATGCGAATGTTGGTGTTCTCATTCGCTACACCTTCTGATGTCAGACATATTTTATAATTGTAAAAGATTAAGGGTTCCCTAACAACAATGATAACTAACTAGAAAATACAAGAGAATATAAGACACGTTTTTTTTTTTTTTTTTTACAATAGCAGCAAGAACTATTAAATATCTGGGAACTAACTTACAAAGAATGTAATGCCAAATTCTGTGTAGTACCCACAAAACGTCCTCCTCCCCCACCCACACTCTTTTTTTTTTTTTTTTGATAAGAACAATTGATGGCTTCTTAATTGTATGAGCTAATGCCTGTGGAGCGCTGAGCACAGATCTCACACACAGCAAACATGAATTAAATGGGATCAGTGATGATAGTTCAATAGACCACCCCATGATGTGGCCTCTTGCACTTTGCCTTTGTTGGGGGCTTCTGAAAGGTTGGGGTAGTGTGAATGTTAATAGAATTAACAGTAAGCTATTTATTCTTCAGAGGTGTGTGTGCGTGCGCGTGTGCGTGTGTGTTCTATTTACAAAAGGAGAAAGCAGGACCTGAGAGGGAAGGGGTCTTCCCCATGGTGTCAGGCCGGTCAGTGGCTGAGCCCTGGGACAGAGGAGGAGAAGGAGGGAACATGGTGAAGGGGATTGGCAAAGAAAGAAAGATGGGACGAGAGAGAAGGGCAGGGACATAGCGAGGTGCTGAGGAGGTCGCTGTCTCGGCATCTGTCTGCCAGCTTGCTTGGGCCGGACCCCTAGAGCACCTGCTCTCGCTCACTCCCAGTCAAGCACATGTCGGTGTCATCTTCTGGAGGAACTTACTTGTCAGCCTTTGTTGCCTTGTTTCATTTTCCGAATCTAATTGCATCCTTCGGCCTGCTGGGCACCTCCAATTCTGACTGCATGTCTCTGCATTCCCACGGAAAACCACAGATTCCTAAATGGTCCCCAATACAGTGTCAGCACCAGCAAGTTTTAGCCGGAGATTCTCTGGAGTTTGATGGGGATGAGGCTTCCCCCAGACCAGTCCCTGGGGAGACACTGAGCCCCAGCAGAAGAGAGTCATCAGTAGGGGTGGAGTGGGTCCCAAACCTGGGGACAGATGATCAAGGATCTCGGGGCCATGGGAGAGCTCCCCAGCCCTGCTGTCATAGACATCCCCACTGTTCATCTTACCTGCCCCATCAGCAGCATCTCTACTCACAAGATAGTGAAGAGCAGCCTTTTGGGATAAGGTCAAAGGCTCCTCGATGAAAAACGTTGCATCCCTGTTGAGGGCGCAGAATCATACATGGAGAATAAACACGTTACCTCCCATGATGCAGGGACAGCCGCTCACCGGTGAGGCAGGAGGTAGAACAGAAGCAGGGAAGGGTGTTGGTTTCCCTTCAGAGTTTGGAAGTCTGTGTTGTGTAATCTTCACGCTAACTCTACAAGGTGGGCATTTCCTGACTCCACTCCATGGAAGACGACCATGAGGCTTTGAGAGGTAAATTACTTGGCAAGGAAATTTAGTGAGTGTTGGGGCCCATGTTGATGCAGTCAAGCCTCGAACCCAGAGACATCGGATTGCCCAAGTAGCTCTTCTGCTAATATTCCAGAATGCTTCCTGCTGCAGTCACAGGGAAGGGAATAACATTAGAATTGTTATCTGATGGGGTGCCTGGGTGGCTCAGTGGGTTAAGCCTCTGCCTTCGGCTCAGGTCATGATCTCAGGGTTCTGGGATCGAGCCCTACATCAGAGTCTCTGCTCAGCAGGAGCCTGCTTCCCCCACTCTCTCTGCCTGCCTCTCTGCTTACTTGTGATCTCTGTCTGTCAAATAAATAAATAAAATCTTAAAAAAAAAAAAAAAGAAGAAGAATTGTTTTCTGAAAGAGAGTGCAGAGTCCAGGGGAGAAGGCTGCTGTGGAATCTTGCTGCAGCAGCCCAGAGACTGCTCCGGGAAGACCCTCAAGAAGGAATCTGGCCTGGTCCCCATCTTCAGGCTGCCGACACTCTCTGGGCAGCCGCTCATCTGGTCTCGTCTCCAAGTTCTCCTTCTGGGTGGTCAATGCTTAAGCCCACGAGCTCCCTGGAAAATCCCTTCTTCATCAGAGCCTGTGTCCCCTGCATTCCAGCCATCATCACCCCGTGGGCTATGGAACTTGGCCCATGGCATGACTGCTGACCCTAACTGCAGGCACAGCCAGCCGGGCTCCCCACACTGAACTACTCCTTTGAGGCTAGGACCAACTTCCTTGGTAGGTAGGGATGGAACTATTTTCATGGAATGGAATGGCAGCAAGGGAAGCAGCCTCGGGGCTCAGGGCACCAACCTCAGTTAGAAGGGATTGTGCTCCGGGGAGCCAGACCTGGATTCCGTTAGAAGTCATTATCAGTAGTCCACAAATTTCCACGTCCCGACCCTTGCGCCCCATGGGTGTGTGCGTGCTCACATGTGTATGGGGGAGGTGTGTGTGTTCATGGTGGGTGTGTATATGTGTTGCCGTAGATATAGTGAAATTGCTCCCTCACCCATGCTCCTGCCCCATGGTGATCGCTCATTTCTGTGTCTGTGATTCCTCCCCTGGGCCGGGACCTTCCTGTGAGAAGCAAGTGCAATCCATCAGTGCATTTCTAGAGCCCTGCCCAGGGCTGGGCGGAGTAAAGATGTCGGTGAATGTCGGATGAATGAATGAATGAATGAATGAATGAATGAGTAACTCTTAGTTATGGTCGTGAGTGCTGGCCTTGGGCTCCCAGTGCCTGGGTTGGAATCCTAGTTACTCCACTTTCTAATCTTTCTGTACCTTGGTTTCTCACTTATAAAGTGAAGCTAAATAGTGCTGCCTCAGGGCATTGTTCTGAAGCCTCAATGAGTCGAGATATGAAAAGCATTCAGAATGGCCTGTGGGCACATGGGGAATGGCAGCGTAAAAATCAGTTGTAATTATTATTATTATCGCAACTCAATCGTTTGTTCATTTATTCAATCGTTGCTCCCTGTTTTTCCCATAAAAATCGCCTCTGGTGCCTTTTCGGTGCCAGACCTCAGGTTGGGCACTGGAGTCATGGGTGTAATCAGACAGCCCTTGTCCTCATATGGGCAGGGATCAGGGGAGCAAACGCAGATACGGGTAATTGTATCCCCGGGTAGGGACACCCAGTGCTCAGCAGGACGGGGCTCAGGGTCAGCAGACAGAGCCCCCCGCCCCCGCCTCCTGGGTCAGACAAGCGTCTCCTCTTGGAACTCACCGAGGATGTGGCAGCTCTAGGGAGATACACCCAGGTAAATGGGAGCTGGACCTGGGAGGTCCTTGGGATCTGGGGGCCTCTGCTCAGCCTTCATGGACAGCTGAGCCCCAAATCTGGGGCCTTTGATTTTTCATTGACTAATGCAGCATTTCATTGAACAGAAGCTTCCTGTTAAATAAAAACAGATGAGGTTTTAAAAATAATTCTAATTGATTCCATCCCTAGAGTTCAAATCAGTAGCTCTCCGACCCAGCCTAGAGAAGAGCCTTTCGTGTGCAGGCCTGTGTGTGTCCACGTGTATGTGCATGTGTGTGAGCGTGTGCATGTGCAGGTACAAATGGACAGACGACAACAGTGGTCACTTTTCAAACACCTGCAATGCGCCTGTCACGGTGGGAGGCATCTTCCCGACCTCACTGCATTTGGTGGTCGCACCACCTCTAGGGGGTGAGGCCTACGGTGAGCAGCATTTCCAAGGAAAGAGGTCAGAGCCCCGAGAAGTCCAAGGTCAGGAAGCTGTACATGGTGAGGGAGGGCTTGGTCCTGCTCCTTTCTGACTTGAAAGCGACACACCTTGAGCCATTATGACAGGGGCGAGACCAGAAGGCCAGAGATCACCGGGCTTGGCTGGCAAGGCCAGGGACTGGAGAGGCACTTGGTAACAGCAAAGATAATGCCAGACACCATTGAGAGAGCCCACCAGTTGCCTGCAAGGTGCCGTCACCGTGATGGACGGATGTCAAGCCCTCACGCTATTTCAGGGAGGGAAGTGGTATTATTCCCATTTTTCAGATAAGGAAATTGAGGTTCAGAAAGATTTAAAAAATCCTCTGAAGTCAGGTCACTAATAAATGTTTCTGACTCCTGAGCCCTTGTTTCTCTGTGGCTATAACATGTGTTATCTGCACGTGGATGCCTGGCAGAGAGCTGTGGATTGTGGTGGTTTCTTTACCATACTGTATTTAATTCTCAGGCAAGAAGGTGTGAGCTGCTTCCTTCATTTATCCATTCGGTCACTCAACACCTGCCCAGGCCTGGCCTGTTGTAGGTGCTGGGAACACCTGCCTGCAGGAAGTCAGAGTGGAGAACAAGACAGATGGGGTTGTTGCTGGCTGGGGGCTGTGGGCAGAGACAGACAGCAAGCCCTTCAAGAAGACAGCAGGAGAGCTCCTCCAATAGGTTGGGAGTGGCTATTTTGATAGGAAGGGGAGGCATTTGCAAAGATAAAAGCCAACCACGCAGTGGTATTCCCAGGAAGAAACATTTGAAGAAGAGGCAGCAGCTATAGCAAAGGTCCTGGGGTGAGCCCTGGCCTCTTATCTGCCAAGTCCACACTCATTTTCGCAGGTGTGAGCCAAACCCACAGCTCTGGGGACCGTTTCTCTCTCTACTCCTTTGTCTTTCTGAAGATGGCGGTGAACTGGCTAGAGGGACGTAGCTGGGCTTTCCATTCAACCTGATCCATGTGGCGCACCTGTCATCCTCTGCTCTGTGCAGACCCTGTGGTGGGCTTTCTGGGGAGATGGACAATCACACAGGGTACAAATGGGAACAGGTCCAAGAGGCGATGGGATGTAGAGCTGGAGGGTGCCACCAGCATCCTTCTTGTGGGCAGGGTGGAGACAGCCAGGGACACACCAGCCCAGACTGCTCTGGGGAACCCCAGGCCCTCACACACAAGTTGCAGGGAAGACATCTCCCCTGGGGCTTCCAAGTTCACATAGCCCTGCAAAGCCTGTACCTTCCCCACATGCCCATTGTCCCTTCTGTGTGGAGAGAGCTGCCACACCTCTCTGTCTCCTCCTTCTAGGCTGTGGGCACTGTGAAGGTGCTGAGGATGCCAAACGCACATTTGCGTCCTTAGCACGGGGCCTCAAACTTACCTCTGGCCTGCAGAGCAGTGACTGGACGAGGGACCGAGGCCACTGCCCCTGGAGCTGTGGGAGCAATGGAGAGGTGGGGAACCAACCAATGGGGCACAGTGGTGGTCCTTCTCGGTGGGCATGGGGCAGTGGGCAGCTCATGTCAGGCTCCATCTCGACGGATGCAGCCCTCGCAAATGGCTCTGGGGCTCTCTGAGCAGTGTGGGAGCGCTGCGTGCCTGGTTACCCCTAATTCTAGGTCTGGAGTCTGAAACACAGGGGACCGAAGGAGTTGGTTGTTTACATGGGGAAATTGTAAATGGGAAAGATAAACGTTGGAAAATTAGGCACTGACCCGTGGGCTCACCACTGGGACAGGGAAATTCGAGCCGAGCTCATGGAAAAACTATAACCAGAGCAGGCTGGGCTGCACCAGCCCAGAAAAGCAGATGGGGGCAGCCATAAAACCTGACCCCTTTGAGTCAGCCAGGCCAAGCCACGCACTATTTTTAGATGCCTATATTATTTTAAAGCATTCCTCCTCCTCAAAATGCCGCCCTTTGCCCTCAAGCGCGGTGTGATCAGGGGCAAGTGGCCTTGCTTCCCTGGGCCTCCCTGTCTCCATCTGTGCAATGGGGTCACCTCTCTTCCTCCCTGTCAACCAACATGGGTCCACCTGGCTGAAAGAAAGAGCGCTTTTTGCTGGAACATCCCTGAACTCTGAGACTGTGGTTCCCACCTTTGTTTTTCATCCTGCCTGGGAGGACAGAGAAGGTGGGCTTTGGAGCTAGCTGGTGTATCTGGTACTCCAGCCTGCTGGGGAAGGTTACTCTGCTCAGACGTCTGCGAAAGGAGGGTGTCATGGCAGTGTCCGGCCTTCTCCAGCCCCCTCTTGATCTCCCTTTCTGACTCCCTTGCTCCCTCTCCCAGTAGGTCCCCGTCCGTCTGTGTGTGATAACGGGCAGGCTTCCTCCTCCCACCTGGGCCACACACTGCCAGGTGAGTGCAGGGCCGTGGCTTCCGGTCTGGTGACCCTGAGTGCTTCCCATGGGAGCACTCCCTGAATGGGCCCTGAGAAGGGAGGGAGGGTTCACCAGAGGGGAGACGAAAGGGGGTTGGTATTCAGGCCAAGGTGCCCCTGTGAAGGAGACTGCAGAGGAGAAGTTCGTGCAAATGAACGGAGCACTTTGGTTTTTTAGGGCCACACGGGGGTGGGGGGTATGGGACAGAGGTGCTGGAGAGGGGCCTCAGGCCTACAGCAGAGTTTGCACTTAGGATGCCTAATTGCGGTGGAGAACCACTGAGGGGTGAATCCCGGGAGTGGTGGCTGATTTGCCATCTTCCCTCCCTGGAGGCCTCAGTCCGGCCAGAGGCCAATGCAATCTTTCTCTGGGTGTTTTATAGCCCCCAGTGCTCAGCATGTACTTTATTCCCCTGTGGCCTCTGGGTCCTAGTCCTCCCAGACACCATGTCCCCTAGTGCAGGACAAGTCCTTAGAGGTCATCTGGTCCAAACCTCCATTTAATAGATGGAGAAACTGAGATCCAAAAAAAGGCAGATTTAGGACCGGGGTTTAGGTCTTCTGACTCCCAGCGCGGACTCTGCCCACCCCAGGCTCTACCTCTTGGGGCCTGGGGCCCACCAGGCGTCAGGGGGAGGCAGAGGCGGGCGGGGCCGGGCCTGCGGTCTGCGTGCGCTGTGTTGCTTCTTGGGATTCGGTCAGTCTCTCTCGAGACTCCTTCACATCCCTTCTCCTCCCATCCATTTTAAAGTCAAGTTGCTTGTAAAACAGTCAAAATTAAGTCATTTATAGCTGAGGAGTTTGGAGCAGGTTATAAAAATGTGTGGCTGGGGGCAGGGAAATTGTTTCTCTTTTTCCATTTCTCCTCTGACTTTCTCTTCCAAGAGCTAAACTGGAATTGTCTGGAGCCTGGTAAACCCTTGAGACATGAACACCAGCAAGGGCCCAGTTGTGGAGAGCTGTGGGGAGGGGGCACCACGCAAGCAGGCTCTTCTGGGACAGACTGGGTCAGAATGGGCATCTCCTGAGGGGGTTGGCGTGGCTGGAATTCCAGACCTGCCGTCTCAGGAGCGTCTCTGAGGAGATTCTTTTTTTTTTTTTTTTTTAATTTTTTATTTTTTATAAACATATATTTTTATCCCCAGGGGTACAGGTCTGTGAATCACCAGGTTTACACACTTCACAGCACTCACCAAAGCACATACCCTCCCCAATGTCCATAATCCCACCCTCTTCTCCCAAACCCCCTCCCCCCAGCAACCCTCAGTTTGTTTTGTGAGATTAAGAGTCACTTATGGTTTGTCTCCCTCCCAATCCCATCTTGTTTCTTTTATTCTTCTCCTACCCACTTAAGCCTCCATGTTGCATCACCACTTCCTCATATCAGGGAGATCATATGATAGTTGTCTTTCTCTGCTTGACTTATTTCGCTAAGCATGATTCGCTCTAGTTCCATCCATGTTGTCGCAAATGGCAAGATTTCATTTCTTTTGATGGCTGCATAGTATTCCATTGTGTATATATACCACATCTTCGTGATCCATTCATCTGTTGATGGACATCTAGGTTCTTTCCATAGTTTGGCTATTGTGGACATTGCTGCTATAAACATTCGGGTGCATGTGCCCCTTTGGATCACTACGTTTGTATCTTTAGGGTAAATACCCAATAGTGCAATTGCTGGGTCATAGGGCAGTTCTATTTTCAACATTCTGAGGAACCTCCATGCTGTTTTCCAGAGTGGCTGCACCAGCTTGCATTCCCACCAACAATGTAGGAGGGTTCCCCTTTCTCCACATCCTCGCCAGCATCTGTCATTTCCTGACTTGTTTATTTTAGCCATTCTGACTGGTGTGAGGTGATATCTCATTGTGGTTTTGATTTGTATTTCCCTGATGCCGAGTGATATGGAGTACTTTTTCATGTGTCTGTTGGCCATCTGGATGTCTTCTTTGCAGAAATGTCTGTTCATGTCCTCTGCCCATTTCTTGATTGGATTATTTGTTCTTTGGGTGTTGAGTTTGCTAATCTTAAGGAGAAAAAGAGGAGACGTGGAGGAAGTCAAGGAGAAAGCCGGGTGGGGGGAGATCCAGACAAAACAGAGTTTGGGAAAGAGAGCCCTGTGGGGGCAGGGCAGGGGCAGGACGGAGTGGCAGGGAGTGGAGGATGCTGGTAGGGGAGAGCACTTCAGGCCAGCAGGGAGCACCTCCACCCTCAGAGGCCCCATCCCCCCACCTGGGAGGCTGCTCCCTGACCTCCTCTGTGGCTGTGAGAGTTAGAGGAGATTATGGGGTGTCATGGCACCCTGTGAAAGTCTCATGGAGAAAGGGAAGCATCTGGAGTCATTATTTCTGAGGGACAATCAAGCTTGGTCCTGGACCCTGGGAGAGCCTCAACCAAGAGTGAGCCCGACCTGAGCCCATCGTGGAGCTCTGAGCGGGTATCACCTGAGGTCCTGTCCTGTGGATTCATCGTTCAGGACAGTGGCTGACTTACCCAGCTGGGAAGGTGCTGAATCAACAGGCACATTCCATCTCCGTGTGTGGCCTCATATCTGCCCACCCTCTCACTGAGCCCTTGCTCCAAACCTAGGAAGCAGGCAGGACAGAGATCACCTACACCATCGCAGGGCAACCGTGCACAGCTGTGCCACTGCCAATTGGAAGACGGAGATCTGGAGCCCAGAATTGCAAAGGGCAGCTCTGGCGGGGAGGACCCCTGGATCCCTAACAAATGAAGGTGGCCAGTAGCCATGACGTTGACGTCACAGCAGCTGCTAACGTCTCCTGACACCCACTCAGTACCAGAGCACTTTTCTAAGCACTTCCAAGGGAAGCATTACACTCGTTTGGTCTGCGTATCAACCCCATGAAATAGGCACTCTTATCATCCTACATTTTATGAGGAAAAGAAGGTAAATAACTTACTGGGGTTGGACACGGGGGAGAGTCACACAGCCCGGAAGTGACAGAGCTGGGATTTGAACACAGGTTCTGTGTTCTGGCTCTAGAACCCATATTATTTTTTGTTAGTTTGTTTAATTTAAATTCGTTAATTAACATGTAGTGTATTACTAGTTTCAGAGGCAGAGTTCAGTGATTCATCACTCTTATATAACACCCAGTGCTCTTACATCTTGTGTCCTCCTTAATGCCCATCACCCAGTTACCCCATGCCCCCACCCTCACCCCCACCCAGCAATCCTCAGTTTGTTTCCTAGAGTTAAGAGTCTCCTATGGTTTATCTTCCTCTCTGATTCCATCTGATTTTCTTTTGCCCTCCCTTCCCCTATGAGCCTCCATGTTATTGCTTGAATTCTACAAATGAGTGAAATTATATCATAATTGTCTTTCCCTGGTTGACTAATTTTGCTTAGCATAGTACCCTCTAGTTCCATGCATGTCGTTGCAATCTGGACCCTCAACTCTATGGTCAAATAATCTTCAACAAAGCAGGAAAGAATGTCCCATGGAAAAAAGACAGCCTCTTCAACAAATGGTATTGGGAAAATCAGACAGCCACATGCAGAAGAATGAAACTGGACCATTTCCTTACACCACACACAAAAATAAACTCAAAATGAATGAAAGACCTAAATGTGAGAGAGGAAACCATCAAAATCCTAGAGGAAAACAGCCAGCAATCCCTGTGACCTCAGCCACAGCAAGTTCTTGCTAGACACGTCTCCAGAGGAAAGGGAAACAAAGGCAAAAATGAACTACTGGGACTTCATCAAGATAAACAGCTTGTGCACAGCAAAGGAGACAGCTGACAGAAACCAAAAGATAATGGACTGAATGGGAGAAGATATTGACAAATGTCTTATCAGATAAAGGGCTAGTATCTGAAATCTGTGAAGAACTTATCAAACTCAACACTCAGAGAAAAAATAATCCAGTCAAAAACCAGGTAGAATCCATTTTTTTTAAAAGATTTTATTTATTTATTTGACAGAGAAAGAGCACAAGTAGCAGAGAGGCAGGCAGAGAGGAAGGAGGCAGGCAGAGAGGAAGGAAGCAGGCTCCCAGCTGAGCAGAGAGCCCGATGTGGGGCTCCATCCCAGGACCCTGGATTCATGACCGGAGCTGAAGGCAGACGCTTAACTGACTGAGCCACCCAGGCGCTCCTGCATGTTTTTAAACACTAGCTATATGTCAGTTCCCTGGGGACAAGGCCTGGCCAGGGGATGGCAGGGGGGTGGGGGAGGGGGGGCTGCAGAATTCCTGCAAGAAAGTGGCAGGTGATGACTATCTTATTCTTTCCTGAGATTAGCTTTGGGCAGGAAGGCTGGAAAGCCCCAGGCCTATGGTGGGAAAGGCAACAACTCAGAGCTTCAGCATCAGGCTTGCTTAGGTCTCTAGGTCCTGGAGGATCTTGTATGTACTGTGCAGTTGATAACGACAGAGCCCTTCAACTTTCCCCAACTCTGTAAGTGGCACCCTCAATGCCCGAGTTTGAAAGCCAGAAACCTGGGCGTGCTCCCTGATCCCTCCCTGTCCCTTTGCTCTTCTGTCCCACAGCCAGTCTTTCTGTTAAGTCCCATCAGTCCTGCACCAGAATACCTCCTGAGTTTGTGCACGTGTCTCTTCTTCTGCTGCCACCCTAGTGGATTAATACCTTCTAGTAGGTCTCCCTGCTTCCCCTCTTACCCCACCTATAATCCATTCTCCATACAGCTGTTGGAGGGATTTTCTTAGGATATAAATCCAATCACATCATTCTTCAGCTTAAAACCCTTCAATTGCACTTAAATAAAATCCAGATTTCTGGTCATGGCCTGCAAGGGCCTATGTGACCTTGCCTCTGTCAACCTCTCCAACTTCATCTGGGCCATTTTGCCCTTCACTCACCATGCGGGCCAGACTGTTATGTTCCTGTAGGGATACCAAGTGGGATTTTCCTCCTCAGCATCTTTGCACATGCTCTGCCCTCTGCCTCGAATAGTGGTCTCTCATACTTCCCCAGGTTATCCCCTCTCCCTTCTCATCAATATCATCCCATCAGAAAGGTCTTCTCTGATCACCCCCTTGTTGGTTTCCTTCATGCCATTTGTTGTGACTTGGAATTATTTCCATTACTTGTCCATATTTAACCTTTCCCTCTAGAATGTCAGCTCTGCAAGGAGACACATAGTGTGGTCTTTCTCATTCCTATTCGTACTCCCAGCACCTAGCATCATGGCAGGTATGCAGTAAGTATTGTTGGATGAATGAATGAGTGAATGAATGAAACCCACATGGCCCAAAGGAGTCTCTGGAAGCCAGTGGAAGCAGATGCTTCCACTCACCAGTTGTCTCCTTCCCAGCCCACTGTGGCCCAGGCCTCCACTCACAGTTGGCTCCTCTGTTGTGGCTGCCTTGCTTCCCTCAAATCTCTTGGGTGGCATATTTGCTCATGTTTTCTGAAACAGCCTCCCCATTCCTGATCCTGGTAAAGCTCTTGGGAGCTCATTTAAGGTACATGATCAACCATTAAGGTAAGTGCTGGATCATTCCCATTTTACAGGTGGGAAGAGAAGAAAGGCCAAGTCACTTTCCCAAGGCCAGTGCTACAAAGTGGAGGAGTCAGAACTCCAGAGCCCATGGCCTGTAGCGATGCACATTTGGACGCGTCTCTCCCACCTGCTGTACTGTTCAGTGAGTTGGCTTCTCATCCCATTGTATTTCCCAAACTTGCTGGATTTGTCAGACTCACCAAGAGCACCTAACATAAATACAGATCCCCAGTCCCTTGCAAATGAGGGCCTGAGGTAGGGATCCAAGAATCTGTATTGCTAGCAATTGCCACATTCTGATTTTGAAGATCAGGCAAGTTTGGAACACGTGGGCCTGTAAGATAAAACCACAATTGCTCAGTCTAGTCTGCAGGGCTGTGGGTAGACCAGCCTCTATCCACTCCTTTGGCTTTATGGATCCATGGTGCCCCCTGGGCCAATCCTCCATTCTATCCGGTGCGGTCACTGATGCCCGAGAAGTGCACGAGGGAGGCAGCCTCTGAGCCCCTGCTGCCATTCCCACCATGCTGTGCCTTCCCTCCTCCCTTCTTCCATCTCCTCTTCCTTCCCAGGTGGTCCTGGCTGAAGCTGGCCACTTCTGCTGACATGCCCTGCTTCCCCACTTGATGTCTGCCCTAGTGGTGAGATTGTGCCTAATCCTTAGAATTCTAGAACTTCAGAGCTGGAAGGAATTTGGAAACCTTGCCATGCAAACTTTTTATTTGACAGATGAGGAAACTGAGTCGCAGCAAGAAGAATGGAACCATCTGGGGCCACAGAGTGTTGTGGCAGAGCCAGGATTGGGGGATCTAGGGACTTCTACGGAGTTCAGTGAATTTTTCGCATTTGCCTCTCAATTGGGTATTTCTAGAACAATCCATTCTTTGGTCATGGAAATGTAAGGGCAGAGAGTGGGCTTCTTGGTCATTTTCTCAACCAACACTGAGTTCCAACTGAGGGCTGGAGGGGGATGTCAGGTCGGCCTCTTGAAGAGACGGAACCCAGGCGTTGGGAGTCACAGCCGCCACTATTGCAACCATCACCACCATCGTCATCCCCTGATAATGCTGATAATGATGGTAATACTTAGTGGAGTGACTTCTGTACGCCAGCCCTGCGTGAATGCTTACTTCTCGCCGCAGCCCCGTGAAGCGGGCCTTGCTCCCATCCTCACGCCAAGGCAGTTCCTGCTGGGAGCCATCAGTCGAGTTCCCAGTGTGGGGACCCACGCATGAAAGGGGGTCTTCCTTCTGCTGGCTGGAGCAGGGATAACTTCCAGAAGAAGGGCAGTGAGGTCACGTGAAGCACGAATAACTTGGACTGGAGGATGTCATGTGAGAAGGACGGGGCAGGTAGAGAGAGGGCTTAGCGGGGAGAAGGGTGATGGGGGAGGGGTGTGGAGAAGGGTCCCCATACCAGGACAGGGCCAGGCATTCCCTGCATTCCCTGGGGGCAGGACCAGCCGTACCAACAGCTTGGTCATCAAGAACTGTTTGGTGTCTGTCTGAACTTGGAAACGAGGTCCCAGGAGCCTAGAGAGGCCTGGCAAGCATAGTCAGGGACAGCTTCCTGCCACCACCCAGGACTCTCCTGCTGGGTGACTGTGTGAGGGGAGGGAAAGCAGGCGTCCTGGTGGCAGCCCCCGAGGGCTACATGAACGCACAGGGGATGAGTGTGTATGTGTGCGGGGCACGGGCCGGTGTGTGGTGTGCTTGTCGTCTGTGAGGCGCCGGGTGCCCGCGTGTGTATTCCCCCGTGCAGCCGAGGACCACGCTGTCCGCGCACCTCTGAAGGCACGTGTCTCTGAGCCCCAGGAGGTGGGAGTGCGAGTGTGTGTGGTATGCGTGAGGGCAGAGGGTGTGGGGCTGTCCTGCGCACGTGTGCTCCCCTCAGCTGGTGTTAAACACTCGTTGGCCAGCTCACTAGGTAAACATTCAATAATGTAATTTGGAAACCCCATTCCCCAGGGCCCTGCTGTGTGGCCAGGCAGCTGGCGGGGGGCGGCTGGATTAAGATATTAGCGCATTAATGCCATATCAAAGCCCAGCACCCTCGGCCTCGGGAGTGTCTGCTGACAGCCCCACAGTGCCCAGGGCTTCGTGGGCCCAGCAGCCCCCGCCGCATCTCTCTCGGAATCACAAGGAGGCCTTGTGCTCAGAGGCTGCTCTGAGAGCCGCGGGGCTCCGCAGACATGAGCTCATGCCCGCCAGTCCCTTTGGGAGGCTGTGGGTGGCCTGCCAAACCACCAGGCCTTGTCCCCACCACAGGGGCCAGGCCATGGGAGGAGTGGGAGCTGGGCTTCGGGTCTGAGCTGGTCTTTTGACCTGGGTGAAGCAGGCACTCGTATGTTTGTTGAATGAATGAATGAATGACTCTCTTTCTAGGAACTTTCTTGAAATTCCTCAATGGCATGGGCTGAGTTCCTCTCACCCTGATATTCTCAGTGCCGAGCAGTTCTTGGTACGCAGCTGATGCCCTGGACAGATGGACTGCTGACAGAGAGAGGAGGATTGGACTAGAAGATGGGAGGCCTGGATTTGCGCCTTCCATTTGCTTGGTGGTCCTTGGGGAGTTTTTACCTGCCTGGGGCCAGCCGGCTCTTGGGAAGTGAACAGTGATGTTAAGTCAGGCCTTTAGCACTAGGCTCTGGGTGTGGACGTAGTGGCTGGGTCTGACGCCTTTTCCTGGGAGCCTTGGTGTAAATCCTTGTCAGAGGAAGTGCTCGGGACTGACCAGAAAAACGGGGGCCATGCAGACTCCTGCCCAGGGGACTGGAGGGAAGAGAGAAGAAAGTGAGTCTCAGATGCATAACTGGGGTGTGTGAGCTGGGGCTGTCTCCAGGGAATTTAGCCTGATCCTCCACTTAATAGGTTCAGAAGAGAAGGGATGTGTCCCAGGTCAGCCCACAAAGCGATGTCCAAGCCAGGAGGAGGGCCAGTCCCTGAGCAAAAGGAGTCAGCTGTGACCGGCAGCTGAGTGCAATGGGGAAGAAACTGTGTCAGGAAAGGAAGAGGTGAGGGAATCAGGCTGGGGGCTCAGTGTGGGTGAGGGTGTCCGGCTCAGAAGTGCAGAGCATTTTCTGATAGGCAGCTAGACAATCATCAGTATTGTCAATGGTAATAGTAAGAGTCAGGGGCAATAGGATTAGTGATAGCGACAGAAAGCACCTTTGACGAAGATGTCATTGAACGCCAGGTGTTAGGTTAAGTGGCCCATGCATTTTGTCTCATTCACGTCCACAAAACCCCAATCTCCCAGAAATCTCAGAGAGGGAAAGTTATTAGTTCCACGTTGCTGCCAAGGAGCCAGTGAGCAAGCCCGACTCAGAATTCTTTACCACTAGATGACACTGTGGTCCCTTGAGGTGGTGGGCATCCTGTCTCTGAGCAGAGGCTGATAGGCCCCTTCAGGGGACCCATGGAGGGGTCCTGGCTTTGGGGACGATGGGGGAACAGAGAGATGATTTGTGAGTCTCTCCTGCTATTTGCTGCAGGTCTTGGACTCCAGGGAATCCCCACTCTCAAGAGTCAGTGTTTGAGGATTTTTGACTTCTCCCAGACATCACAATCATTGCTCCTCTGACTTTGAAAGGAGCTGATAAAAAATAATGAGACAGCTCCGCAGGCCTCCATCCACTTTCCAGCTCAAGGGGGAGTCAAGTCCCACAGCAAATGAGGGACCTAACGGAAAGAGCACCCTCTCTGCTTTTGGCGGACTCTTGATTCCTGGAATCCCAGTTTTCCAGAGTTGGGGTTTCCTTGAAGGTTACTAACTTGAGGCTTCGCCGCCCTGCTTGTTCAATTCATTCTCGTTCCGCTCAGCCCAAATGACTTTAGCTCAACTCAGCTAAACTCAATGGCATGGAACTCAGCTCAGCTCCCATGCCACAGATCAAACCCAACAGACATGATCCAACCAAACCAGACTAACAATCACATTCTCCTACTCTCCCCAACTCGTTGCAACTCAAGTCACAATCCAAGCAGAAGAAAGAGCCTGAGCCAAGATATGGTGGTTGGGATGCTTGCCCGGGGACAAGGGGGATGGGCCCATGATGAACAAGGTCAGCACACTGGAAGTTTCTCTCTGGGAGAAGTATGGCCCAGATTGGGAGGGGACCCGGGGCCTCACTGCTGCAGCCGCCTGCCAGGCGGAGGACACAGCTCTGCCCACCTTATCTACATGCCTGCATCTCAGCTGAGGCTTGCAGTTCTTTGGAAGAGCTAGACTCCTGAGAGAACTTCAGAGCCTAGGAGCCATAAGGAGTAGCTGCTGCCAGATGGGTTCTCAGGAAGCCCCTGTGAGCGGAGGCCCGGCCGCAGCCCCTCCTACATGGGTGAGATTCTCCGTAGCTCAGCAGCATCTGGAAGCCAAATTGCCTTCCTGTTCCAGAAGCTCCTGAAAAGAAGGAAATGAGTGGCCTAGAGCAAGCTGGGGATGGCCATCCCTCCATGCCCGGCTTCCATCCTAGGCCTGCTGCTTGATAGCTGTGTGGCCTGCGGGCAGGCCCCTTTGTCTCTCTGGACCTCAGTCTCCCCATATGTTACGTGGAGCTCTCACATGGTATTGTTCATGACCAAGTAGGGAATTTGACGTCTCACGCAGTGCCTGGCACACAGCAGCTGATGACCGACTTACAGCCTCCTCCTGCTTTACTGTCTTTGCAGTGGCCAGGCCCTAGGCTATGGAGAATGACAGCCACGGTGAGTAGCCCAGCTCTGGGGCCCGTACCCACCATGTAATATTGGAAAAATTCCCTGCTGTCTCCTGGGCTTCAGTCTTCTCAAGTGAGGATAATACAACATTTATCTCATAGCATTGCTGGGACAGTTGAACATACCAAGCACAGATCCTGGCACCTAGTAGACATTCGTTAAATCCTTTTATTATAAATACATGCATACATACATACTTTTCTTGCTGCTGACCTCCTCTCATCCTAGATGTAAACTGGAAAAAGGAAAAAAAAAATCATTTTCCTCTGCTCTGAGCCTTAACTTCTCCACCTGTCAAGTGGGTGTGCTCTGTACCTTTCGAAGCCCCTTTTGTCTTGTTTTCTAGGGTTTCTGCGTTAGGCTGGCTCGAGAGTCTCAGGGTCAGGTAAAGGCAGGGGGACATGGCATGGGGGGTAGTTTCCAATCTTCTGGGGACAGCCCAGAGCGTCCCTGAACCACAGTCCCTGCAGGGCCTGGTGAGCCCCTCGCCCCTCCGCCCGTCCCCAGCGCTGCCATGGGAACAGTGCACACCGATGTGCAGCAGCTTGTGATAAATATGCATGAATGGGCTGTGCTTGCGCCCCTCCTCAAGTCCATTTGGGGCACCTCAGTGAGCTAATTGAGGGCAGCCATTGTCCCTGCACTCTCAGCGCCTGGGCCCCATTTTCACATTCAAGTGCCTGGCCTTGGTTTAAAGTGGCCCAGTGGCGGGTGCTATTTTATTCAACAAAAGCCTCCTGAGAGGATGGACAGAGAAGTCTGTGGGCCAGCCCATTGCCTGAGCCCTTTCCTGTCCCAGGCCAGGGGGAGGGGGTCATACCAGACCACCTGATCTCAATTGAGGCAGAGGCGGCAGGATGGGCACAATGGGTGCTCAAGAGGCCCGTTCAGCCGCCCGGATGAATAGAGGGGACGCTTTCCCTTCAACCCCCTCTTAGAACCTGGTATAATTTCCCCCTGATGGGGAGGAGGGTGGGCTCTCCAAGATGAGAAGGGGAAGGGGAGACGACGGGCGGTAATAAAGCCAGAGGCTCTTTGAAAGCTACCGAAAAGGCCCTGCTCCTTTGCCCCCCTCCCCGGCCAGGAAAACATCCACTTAGCCTCATGATGGCACAAGAGGCCTTCAACGAAGAGCCACAGGTGGAGAGGGAGAGTGTTGTCCAGACTTGGGGTGTCTCACCCCAGCCACAGCTGCCACCCTGAAGGGGCTCTTGGCTCAAATGCAAAGGGGACTTGAACAGCGAGACAATCCCCCCCACCACACCTACCCACTCAGTGGTGGCCCCCTTCAATTGTCAGGGGCCGGGCCACAGAAGTCAGCTCTGCAGCCCAGCTGTTAAAGAAATGGCACCAGTAAGGAGGAGAGGCCAGGAACAGAGGAGAGGGGTGCCCCACTCTCACTCCACACCCCAGCGGGGAGCACAAAGCTGGTTGCAAATTTGTTGTCCTGAGTACTTCTGTCCTAGCACTCCCTAAATTTCACCAGCTCAGGGCACAGGTCAGTCCTCAGTTTAGTGATGAAAAGACCCAGCTTGGAAAGTGGAAGCCACTTGGTTAAGAGCAGGAAGCAGAAGGGAGGGCCCAGGAGAGAGGATTGGCTATCATGGAGATGGCCCTCGGCTCTAGCTGTGAACCCAGTTCAGCCAGCAGGTGGGTCAGAGCTGAGGACAGAACCTCAGGGAACTGAATCTATTTGGAAGTCAGAGAAAGAAGTGGCCAATGAAGAGGATGGTGGGAGAATTGGAGGGAGTAGAGTCTCAAAAATCAAGAGAAGAGAAAATATAAAGACAGCATAAGCTTTACCCTGGCAGGAAGAGACAGACCTCCCTAAACAGGCTGTTTTGGGGGAATGAACTTATCTGTGGTTCTGCCTTTTTGCTTTCCCTTGGCTTCTGCTCATTTTGTGAGCATGGTGCTCAAGTCTTCCCCTTAATTCTCTGGTTCACTCAAAAGCTTCCTATAAACCCTCCTCCCCCTCTCTCCTCCTCCTCCTTCAGCTACTCTTCCTCCTTCTTCAACTCTCCTTGAGTTAGCCAGAGTTGGTTTCTGTTTCTTCAACTGCCACCCACAGCCAGTCCATTTGGAGACCTAATCACTGCTGCCTCTAAGCCAAGGTACTCATTCATACTAAGAAGTGGGTGGTTAATAGAGCCAGGAGGGCCTTTAGAGATTACTGAGTACCACTTCCCTACTGCGAGGACATGGGGGTAACTAAGGCCCTGAGAAGTGAAGGGATTCACCTAGGATCACACAAAATTCGTGTCAGGGCTGGAACTTAAATGCCAGTCAACGTTTTCATGAGTGGCCATCCTTCTGGAGATACTTTTGAGGTCTTCTACGATCTTCCTAAAGGAACAACTATTGATATCTTGTACAGACATACAGAGGGCAGCCATATATTGGGAAGAGCTATGGAGCTAAAACTCTTCAGGCAGTGAGGTCCCCATCAGCAGAGGTGGCCAAACAGTGACTGGTGCCTCCTGGGATGATGTTTACTGGATTGAGATGAGACATAGTCCTTTTATCAGAATCTAGAATTTTCTCAGACCCTGGGTGGTTTGGATTTGCTGAGTGAAATGAAACCACCTGGAACCGCTTGGCAAATAATTGCCAGGGGAAGGGCCGCCCACCATGCCAGGCCAGGAAGTATATCCACAAGGGAGCCACAGTGGATGGGCCAGACCACAGCCTTGGCGAGACCAGATTATTCCATCACACTGACAGACGTTGCTAGGATGGAAGAACTCTGGGGGCTGTTCAAAAGAAACGATGCCATTGGGAATTATGGCAACGCAGAGGGGTGATTCTTAGCTCAGCCGGGTCAGAGTCACCCACTACTGGGAACCGGTCAGGTGGGTGGGGTGGATGTGCGTGATTGGCCAGGTCCCCTGCCTAACCATCAACACATATTTTATTGAGCAACTGTTACCTGCTAAGCACTGTGCCAGGAGCTGGGGCCACTGCAGGGAGCACAAGACAGCAGGCTTCACTCTTGGTCTCTAGCACGCAGGTGTGGAAAGGCCGTGATAACAGGTAACCTTTACTCTTGGCTACAGCATGTACTCTCGGTCAAGCCCCGCCCTAAATGCTCCCGTCAGTCAGGAGGGGAGAGGTATGCTGCGGAAACAGGCATCCCCAACTCTCAGAGGACTGAAATGACCCAGGCTTATTTCTCCTTCATAGCATATGTTCACTATGGGTCAGCAGGAGATAGCACCCGGCTCTCGCTCAGGCACCTGGGATGAGGGACAGGCAGGACCAGGGGATGTGACAAATTCCACAGTGTCTCCTAAGGCTTCCTCCTGGAAGTGGCACATTTAACTGAGCTCCTACATCACAAGCCAATGCAGCTGCCTGGCTGTGCTGGGCTTCGGAGGTAGTGGGGGTTCAGTCCTGCCATAGACACGAGGGAGGGGAGACCCAGGCTCTTCATGAACAGCCCCAAGGATGGCCACAGGGCCGTGTGTCCATGACAGAGTTGAGCATCACCTCAGCCCAGTGCAGGAGGTCATTTGATAATCCCACTTTGCTGACGGGAGAAGTGAGGTGCAGAGAGGCCAAGGAACTGTCCCCAGGACACAGAGCTGGGGAGGGGCAGGGCTGGGATGTGAATGGGGTGTTCTGGCTCCAGGTGACCGCTGTGCCTCCTGGCCAAACAGAGCAACAGGAATGATAGGAAACATGGTGGCACTGGCTGAGGGACTAAGGGAAATTCTAACAGTGGCCCCCAGCCCAGGGTGGTCAAAATGATGGTCAAGAATGGCCTGCAAGGGGGCACCTGGGTGGCTCAGTGGGTTGGGCCTCTGCCTTTGCCTCAGGTCATGATCTCGGGGTCCTGGGATCGAGCCCCACATTGGGCTCTCTGCTCGGCCGGGAGCCTGCTTCCTCCCCCTCTGCCTGCTGCTCTGCCTATTTGTGATCTCTCTCTCTCTCTCTGTAAAAAAAAAAAAAAAAAAAAGAAGAATGGCCTGCAAGGATGGAAGCTTTGTCTTGAGCCTGGCTCATGCTGCCCAAGTGGAGTCAGAAGAGGGGGCCTTCTGGGCAAAGGAAGGGTGGCTGTGATGGCCCGGCGGTGGGGGAAGGACACACTGAAGAGCCCAAGGCTGGAGTTCAGCAGGCAAGGGGCCAGGATGCAGTGAAAAGGGACACATTGTTGGGTGATCTTTACAGTGATTTCCAGGGGCTGGAGTGGGCTGTGAGGGCACAGAGATGACTCCAGCCTGGTGGTATCAGGAAGGACTTTCTAGAGGAGGTGACATCTAAGCTGGATAAAGGGGTAGGGGAGAATGAGTGAGTTTCAAGAGGAAGGAAGAGCCATGAACAAAAGCCAGGAAGGAGGAGGAGGCACAGAGGGCCCTGGGGAGTGTGGTGCATTCCACCAGCCTGGAGCTGAGGGTGGGGGGTGAGCATGGGGCGAACTCGCAGCCCAGAGGGTGTCTCTGCTTCCCTTCATCCTGGATCCTGGGAGTCTGGAACTCATGGCACAGAGAATGGTCTGTCTGATCTGAGACACTGATTGAGAACCTACTGTGTATCAGCCTTGGACTTGGAGATCTCCCAGCTCTCCTCTCCTGTGTGGAATTCCTGGCCTTTGGGGCTAGCTGAGTGGACTGTCTCTTGCAGCTGGCATGCTCTGGTCTTCTCTGGCTTCCTTGTGTAGCTGCCTGGACTCTGTGGATAGGCCACTCTCTGACTTCTGGGCACCAGAATACCAACTCCGACCTTCTCTCTGTCTGCCAGCACCACCAGAGCCCTTTTCTTGGGGGACAAATTAGGAACACACCCATTGTTCCGTCAGATGAACCTGGGTCCTCGAGAGGGCAGCTTGTCTGCTCTGTTGCTGGATGTTGTCTACCTGATCCTACATACTCTGGGGGTGCTCACCTCCAGGCCTTTGCTGAGGCTGGTCCTCCCATCCCGATGTGGCCTGCAGGCCCATCCTGAGCCGTAGGAGTGGGGAACACATCTGCTCTTTTATGATGAGACCCAGCACCTCCATGGAAGTCAGCTGACCTTATCTGCACTCCTACTATGTGCTCTGGCCCTACTATGTTAACTGCTTAAGGGCCACCTTCCCCTCCTCTGTCCTACCTGAAGTTTCAATGTCCAGAGAAAAACGAATTGTCTTCAGCAGGTACTGGTCATCCAGATGGGGAAATTGAGAGGCCTCCTCAACTCTATTCTCCCTTTCTGCCTCAGTCAGTGCCCAAGTCCTGTCAGTTCGCCCTGCCGGGTAGGCCTCAGACCCATTCCTTGATCTCATTCAGTCCATCTGGCCTCCCTGCAGGCCATCCTCATTCTCCACAGAGCTTGGGGCAGCCTCTTAACTGGTCTCTGCCCACCATGCCGTGGCCAGGGAGACCCTTCAAACACTCAGATCTAATCCTGGTTTAATCATAAGCATTTTCTTATCATCTACTTGAAATCCTTTTGTAGTTGACCTCAGAATAGAGTCTAAACTCATTAGCTTAGTATTTGGGGCCTTGTATCAGCTCCCAGGCCACCCCATTCTCCTATCAGAAATTGGCCCAGCCCTTATTCTCCCCATAACTGAATGTTTCTTGCCATTCTGGGCTCTCCACCAGCCACTCCTCTTCCAGGGAGCCCACTCAGCTCACTCAGTAGTCAGATTCTTCCCACTTCCTCCAGTCTTCCTCTCTGTCTTGCTCAACTCTGTCCCAGCTGGACACTTCCTCTTCCTTCTCATCCTTCTTCAATAGATATTTCTAGGGGACTAGATACTAGGTACTAGTGAATGAAGGAAGGAAAATAGGACATGGTAATAGGCACTATAATAGAAAGAACCCTGGAGACTGTGGGAACAGAAAGGAGGGTGTATCTGACACTCGGGGGGGGGGCAGACATTCAGGCAAAGCCTCCTAGAGGAGGTGAGAATTGAGTAAAAGTCTTTGAAATGGGTAGATATTTTCTAGGAGAGAAGAGTTCCAGGTAGAAGGAACAGCATGTGCTAAGCTGAAAGGTGGAGAGTATGAGGGCAGAGGTAGCAAGAGATGAGGCTGGGGGCAGAGGGCAGGTAAGCTAGGGGTAGAGCATGGAGAATCTTGTAGGCCTTATCCCTAACTCCAGAGGAGAAGGTTTTAAGGAGGAGCAAGATCTAAGCTCTATGGGGCTTTAGGAAGATGACTCTAGCTGCGGTGTAAAGAGTAGGCTGGGGCCAGAGAAGTGAGCTAGAGGTGATTCAGGGGCCTGGATGGATTCCAGAGACATTTAGGAGGTAGACCAGAAAGGTCTTGGTGACTGATAGGATCATTGGGGGATGGGGTGAGGGGAGGAGAATGGTCAGGATTGTGGACTCCTAGGCCCTTGGGTGTTGAGTAGAGTCCACAGTAGGTCCCATAAAGTACTTGGACCCTGTCCCTGGAGCGCTCAGCTTGGAAACCATGATATTACTTACACTGAACAGATGTTGGTATTTTTTGTTTGTTTTTGTTTTTTGGGGGCCTTTGAGGCCTCAGAGGGGATGCCCTGGAGGCTGGCCCAGGAGCTTCCCATGACAGAGAGTCTCGGCTGAGATACATGGAGCTTGAGTCAAGTCTGGGCACTCAGTCTACACATCCCTATCTACTCCCAGGAATGTCAGGATCAGAAGTGGGGAGATGGGAGCGGGGAGAGGCAACAGAGGCCAATGCCTTGATAACCAGAGAGACAGTGGTTACCACTGAGCCCTCAGGCAGGCTGAGCTCTTCTGAGGGCTTGGAGAGTAGGAAGTGGATCAGAGTCAGATTTGAATATTTATTGAGCTACTACTATGTGCCAAGTACCGAACTTATTGCTGGGAAGCAGGAGAGACACACATCTTTACTCTTGGAGTGCACCCAAGGCTTTCCAAAATAAAATAAACAAACGATTTCTGCTATTAGCAACCCCAGAGCAGGTGAAGGAGTCTGGAGGGGATGAGAGGAGGGGTGAAGAGGGTCAGGAAAGTTGGAGGGCAGCCCTGGCTCAGGTTTTATGTGGGCACTCTACTTCTCTCAACTGGACCCTGGCCTGCGCTCCACCCCCTCCTCACCCTTGGCTGTTGGGGGAGGGGAGGCTTCCCATGGACTCTGTGACTGACTGAGGACAACTGGGGGACTGAGCTGTAGGTTGTCGTTCTCCATGGGGCCCGTCCTTCTTCATGTGGGCACTATCAGAGACCTTCTTTCCTTCTGCTCCACGAGCCCATGGATGCCGGCCTTTGGAACTCCTCAGGAGGTACTGTTGGCTTTATTCCTGAAGCCTTCTGGCTCTCTGCCACTCTGAATAGCTCTGGGATCTTGCTGTTTCTCTTATTCATTCATTCATTCATTCATTCAACAATTCTGCTTACCCTTCCATGTGGGCACTTGAGCAGGCACGGGGGATACAGTGATAAGCACAGTATTCAAGCCTCTGTTTTCATAGAACTCACAGCCCAAGAAAGAGAAGACAGTAAATGTAATTGTAATAGAGTATGAATGAACAAAGCCTTGAGAGTCCAGAGGAGAGGCCCATACCATGATGGGGAGTTCAGTATAGGCGTGTGATGTCTAAGTTGAGATCCTAGGATGGGTGGTAATTAGTTAACTTAGGTGTGAGGATGAGGGTTCCAGGTTGAAGGAGCAGCTTTTGGAAAGACACAGAAGTAAGAGAAAGCATGGGCATTTGGGCACTGAAAGAAGTGTATGACTATGGTATTATCAACTATTTCCGGCTCTCCCCTTCTGAGTACGTGGGAGGGCTACCTTTACTGGCCACCCTGTGGTTGGATGGTTTCATACAACTAGTTCTGGCAATTGAGTTGTGAAAGGAAGTGGCATGTGCCACTTCCAGGCTCCAGCATTTTAATTACAGTGTGAAACCTTCCACGGCATTCTTTCCTTCCATGACAGTGGCTGACAACTCTCAAGATGGCAGCTGCTCTAATAGCCAGGGACCCTGAGAGCCTGGGGACCTTACAATGAGCAGAGCCCACTGTCAACCCTCAATGTCTCAGCGTGAGTGGGAAATACTGATATTTTAAGCTTATGAGATTTCTGAGATGTTAGTTACTGCAGCATAACTTAACAAATCTGGACTAGTACAGTGACAGGATGGGACTATTTCCTATGGATGATTATTTAAAGGATATTTTTGAGCAGAGAGAAACCACGTAAGATTTGTGTTTTAGAAAGATGGCCCTAGCTGCCTGGTGGGAGATCTGGACATGAGTCCAGAACAGGTGGCAGTGACCCAGGCATGAAATGGTGAGGCCTGAGAGTAGGGGTGGAAAGACTGGAATGGCTTTGAGAAATCTGTGGGAGGAAGAACGGACAGGTCTTCGGGGCTTGGGAATTGGGAGAAGAAAGCAAGAGAGATATCAGGGATGACTCTCCCGTTCCAGGATGGGGGACCTGGCAGATGGCAATGCCTTCCCTGAGGTGGGGACACTGAGGAGGGATCACCTCCGGGGGATGAAGAGTTCTGGTTGAGATTTGCTCGGGCTCAGAGGCTGCGAGATCTCAAGGAGGGAGTGTTTGGTAGGTAGTTGAATCTGTGGGTCTCCACTCAAGAGAGACAGAGAGAGAGGCTGGAGTCAAGAATAGTGGGTCAGAAGCACAGAGATGGTAACTGAGGCCATCACCGGAGAGCTTGTTCAGCTCCCTCAGAGCTCTGAGGAAGAAAGGCAGGGGCCCCTGGAGAGCTCCGGGGCAGACAACAGAGGAGGGACAGAGGCACCGCATACCCCAGAGGGCAGAACTTTTTGATTGGCCCAGCGCTTTGGGACAGGGACTCTTGCCCAGAGGCAATTCTTGTCCAGGGTGGAGGGCCTCTCTGCTGTCCCGTGGCTCACAGGCCCTGGGTGTTCAGGGGCCTACGTGGGTTTCAGTCACCTCTGGTCTCCCTGGGCCTGTAGGCTGCCTTTGACTTTTCAGAAAATCAATATGTCCAAGGGCGGCGACAAGGTCAGCATTCAGACCTCTCCATGCATATCTTCAGATGCTGTTATTCTTAAACACTGTGCCCGGGCCCACAAGAACCTCTTCCATCTCAGATCTTGGGTGGTTGAACAGCCTGAGTCATGCACTTGGGTCTTGCCCATGCTGGCTGTATCTTGAGCATACGTGTCTCGGGTGTGTGAGCTCATCTCTCATCAGATCTCCTGGGTAAGGAAGATGCTGCCTTTGCAGACTGTTACCGCCAACGGGGCCCTGGAGTCCTCTGGGGAATGTGGGCACTCGGGGAGTTGGGCCTCCAGCAGGGACTTTAAGACACAAGCTTCAGCCTCTTCTGGGCCCCTGAACTCAGAGGGTAACTAAGAACCCGAAGAGTCTTCACAGATAACTGCTTAGCAGCAGTTTCTTGTCTGGGGCGGTGGAAGGCTGGCTAGTGGAAGAGCCTAGAATCTGACCTGAGCCTGTTTCTGTGAGGAGGTGGTCAGGGCTTCCAAGGAGGAGGGCAGTGGAGTGGACCAGGACCGCGGCCCTGGGTCCCTGGCCTGTCCCTCCTTGTCCTCGGATTCTCCATCTGGAACTTGGACCATATTAATGATTTAAGGAACGACGATTGTTAAGGCCGAGGTTCTTTTTCCAAACACCAGTGTTCCCTCCTGCAATGAATTCCAGATGGCGGGAGCTCTCGGTGAGGGAACTGGCTCCTCCGAGGATGGCCTTCCCCCCGCAGAGTGACAGCGGGCCCGGGACGAGCCAGCAGTCTCCTGACACTCCGGCCTTTACAAGTTACCCGACCCCTTTCCAGTTTGTTTAAAACCCTTTTCTTTTTCCATGCAGATGTTCCTTCGGGTGAGCGATCTTTATAGTTTTGAAAAGATTATATCAGTTTTCCATGAGATTGTGTTACTGTATTTCTTGGGCTCCCCCCCTGTTTAATGGGCCTGGAAAGGCCCGCGCCTTCCTCAGACAGCACTAGCCGAGCGCCGAGCGGGGAGCCAGGAGCGCCGAGTGGGGGAGCAGGAGCTGCGAGTCAGGCGGCTGGAAAACAGGCTGCCCCCCCCCACCCCCGCCCCCTTTCCAGGGGCGGTCGCCCCGGTCAGAAAGCCGAGAAAACTGCTTGGGCCGGTGCATTTTTCGATGATTATCAAAGGTGTTAAAATAGAGACAGAGGCACATGTTTGGCTCGAGGGCGGGAGAGGCCACCGCGCCGTTGTGCAGGCTTCAGCTGTCTTGAATCAAAACTATCACTTTGATACTGGAAAATTATTATGAAAATGTTAGTTTTGGGCCTGAGAGCGCAAAGCAAAGATGGCTTGGAAGGCTGAGAGCTCTTCATTGAGCATTTGTGTCAGGTCCAAAAATAACCTCTTGCAACTGTTGGATTTCACCTTTGTCCGGGCTTCGGGGTGGTTCTGTCCTGCCCTGCTGCTTCCCAGGACAGCGAGCCTGAGGCCACTGAGTCTTCAGGCTCCCCAAAGACGGGAGCGCCACGAGGTCAGGGAAGGCTTCTTGTGAGGGACGGAGAAGCTTCAGGCTTTGGAGGGAAGAAACAATGTATGAAGGGAGAGAAGGCAGGAAAAGGGAAATCGGCTTTTTGCAAGGGCCTACTCAGTAGCAGGCTGTTTTATTGGTGAGGGGTAGAGTGACTATGTCACCCACTGAGGCACCTGGAGAAGGTCATGACGTTCAACCTGCACTCCCCTGACGCCACTAGCCAAGAGGGAGAGAAGGAAGAGTGGAGAAGGAGGCTGGAAACATGTGGGTCTGGGAGTGGGGGGGTGCATGGTCTGTCATGGTCTGGGCTGCAGTCCTAGTGGGGGAAGGGTGGCAGTGATCCTGGACAGGCCATGCTAGTCAGGGGGGACTTCATTCTAGGAGACCCTGGAGGATTGAAACAACCGCTATGAAAATTCTGATGTTTCATGCTCCAAGACCCTTTGCCCAACACTCTTCCCAGAAAGAAAGAAATGATAGACATTTACTGACTTACTGTGCTCTGGATTCTGGGAAACAGAACAAGGAAGGCACAGACCTTGCCCTCAAGAGGCTCATGGTCCACCAGGGAAAGGAAGGGAAGAACAGGGGCTGCAGGAGCCCAGGGGAGAGAAGCTCCTCCCTCATCCTGAGATCAGAGGAGCTTTCCTGGAGGACTAGATGCCTGCTCTGAGCTTTGGAGGATGGTGAGGATGCCTCGAAGGAGGGGCAGCCCCAAGATGATGGAGGGGAGCAGTCCTCAGTGCCACATGGCTGTTTACAGTGCTGAGTCTGGGCTGCACCAACAGTGAGTTCAGCCTGGGAGATAGGAGTGCAACAAAGGGTCCCTGCCCCTGGGGACTCTGAGCTGCCCCAGCCCCACTGAGCAGGGGGAGAGGTGGGGGTCTGTCCTGGACGTGATGGCCGCAAGACTTGGCAATGGTGCCAGGAGTTGCTCAGACTCAGGGCAGAGCTGCTGCTTTTAAACTCTGTCAGGTAGTTCTGGGGCCAAGGGAGCAGATGTGTGGAGCATGTGGCCCCGAGAGAGGGCCTGGGACCAGGAAGGGGTGGTCGAGGTTATCCTCACCATTGTTTGCATGGTGGTCAGTCATTGGCTTGGTGTCCCAGATAGACCATCCCATTTCATTCCACATCACTCCCAGATCTTCTGTCTGGCACCTTCTGCTTGGCACCTTGGGCCTCATACCTGTTCGTGTGTGGTGCGGGCTTAGCCTCTAAAGTCCTCCTTCCCCGAAATATTTTACCTCCACTGTTGAGGCTGTCCATGCTGGTGGGGCAGGAGTCTCTGCAGAGTGTGCTGGTTCTTGGGAACAGCCTGACCTAGCCTTAAGTCTTTATGACTTGAAGTCAAGTCACTAACTTCCTGCATGACTCGTGGTAAACCTACTTACCTATCTGGGTCTCGGTTTTTTGAGCTAAGGATCCACATCCTGTGTGCCCCTCTCCCTCAAGGGTTGGAAAAATCAAATGAGGGCAAGGATGGTAGCATCCTTGCCTCACCATAGTTGTTAGAGGCAGCCCAGGGCCAGAGAAGGAGCTGCATATATCCTGGTCCCTGGCACTTATTGGCCATGGCCCATCCCTTCACTTCTGGAGCCTTAGATCCTGGACATTCTTGCAGGCCAGCAGTGAGGAAGTTCCACCCATGATCTCAGCTCCACACTAAAGTCATCTTTGAAAGCTGTAAGTAGAGAATTGAGTGGAGGCCCTGTTGAAAACACTCTGGGGGCCTTTCATTGTCACCAGACTAAAATCTCATGATGTCACCTGCTCTCTCTGCTCATAAGGAGGAAATGAGTTAAGCATTCCCTGCCTCAGGGCCCTGGCACATGCTATTCTTTTGCACTCTACCCCAAGCTCTTCTTCTGGTTTATTCCTACTCAATATTTAGGTCTCAGCTTAACTATTACTTCTTCAGAGAGGACTCCTTCCCCACCTTCTCCCAAAGTGTATCCTTTTCAAAGCATTAACCAACTAAGTTGCTTTTATTTACTTGTCTGAAGGTTTCTTTTGCCTGTCTGCCTCGAATCTCTATAAAGTCAAAGGTAATGTCAGTTTTGTTCATCTCTGTATTCCAAGTACCTAGCCCAATGGTTGACCTACAATAAATGTCTAGTAAATATTTGTCCAGCAGAGTGAATTCTCCAGCAAACTTGGAGGTCATTATTAATGTGTCCATGTTGCTTATAGGGAAACAGAGAGCAGAGGCAACCTGCACGACTTCTCACAGCTAAGGGGTATAGTTTGGGTATTAACAATCCCAAGGGCCTGTAATGGGAAATGGGAGAAAGGGGAGAATCACTAGAGCGGGGGTACTGGCCCAAGAGAGGTCTGCTGCCTTACTCCTTCAGCCTGTCAGTACCTCCACACTGGCAGTTCAGTGGGGCTGAGCTTGGGGGGCAGCCTGGAGCTGTCCTGAGTTCTTGCCGCCTACAGGTGCAACCCACATGAGCAGGTGAAAATGCAGAGGTGCTGACAGCTCTCAACCCTGCGCGCCCGGGGGCATCTGGTTTGGATTTTGTCAGGGTTTTTACTAGTTGTTTTAGAGACACTTAAGCCTGCACATTACACCTTGAGCCCACCACATGGCTCCTCCAGGGCCTCTTTGAGCCACCCAGGGGCAGAGAAAGGGCATCCCATGTATCCACTATGGGGAGAACCAGAGGTCCTGGCCAGCGCCCTGTGGGGGACCATGCGATCAGCAATCCCTGCTGGTTTCTGGCTGGGCCGCGGGCCACGCTGTGCAGAGATACAGCAGACATGTGCAGAGTCCGACCCCGACCCACAAGGACCTCTGTCATTTGACCCTAATGTCACATTCTAGCATCATCTCTCCCTCTCTTCTCTCTCTTCATTCACTTTCTCTCTCTCTCTCAGTGGCCATCCATGTCCTTGACACCTGAGATGTCTACCTCCTGGGAACATGCCCTATGCCTCCAGCCTCCCTGCCTTTGTGATATACCTGACCCTGTCAAGAGTGGCCTCACCAGTGTGGGAGGAAGAATCAGGAATCCTCTTCCATGAGTGAAGCACTTGCCGTGGGCAGAGTGGGAAGGTCGATTTCAGCTTCATCCAAGCCAGCTGTCATCAGAGCTGGCCAGCAATGGGCCCACCTGCTTCGGATTCACCCATGGCCAGGAACTCCTCCATTAGTAGGAAGTGAGGCCCGCCCAGAAGCTCTGCTTCCAGCTGTGGCCTTGCCTTATCCTATCAGGAGTCCTTCTGTCCTGGTCTGTATTTCAGAGGTTGCCGCGCGCCTCACCAGAGCTTCTGTCATTTGTCTCCATTCTCAGTCTTCAGGCCGATGTCCTCTCCTTGGCAAGTGCTGGTTGCCCCCTGCCCTGGTACTATGGTGGGAATATGTTTCCTTTTAACTCGGCTGCCTGCCACAGGGCTGGGCTGGTTGGTGGCCCCAGAGCATAAGATGTGGAGACCTCCGACAACTCCTATTGCTTCTGTGGACCCTTCGTGCAGGACTGTGATTCTAGATTTCATTTCTCTAATGCTGTGGATTCTATTACTGGATACTTTTAAAGATTCTAATACCTTAGGAGTCTATCACCCTCCATTTGTAGGATTCTCTGACTGTAGATGGCCCTGTACTTGTAAGTCTCCAGGGTTTATCCCAGCCCCCATACACATTCAAGAAATGTTTGCCACATGATTCCCTGACTCTGGGTTTCTGTGTATTTCCCAGTTTCAGGAGCCCCTGAATTTGTCATTGATCACTTCATTCAGCATTGACAGAGATTGAGCTTCCCACTTTCTAATCAACTATGGCAGGTAGAGCTGAGAAGAGTCAGTATTCTGGGGTGGGAGGTAGAGGGGGTGGCATGCAACAGAGCCGGGCCAGTTCCTTTGCTGCTCATTTCCTCTACTTAGATGAGGGCTGTAGGGCTGTATCTTTGGGGTCAGCTTTCTTAGGCAGGGCTGCATCCTCGACAGAGTGCAGTGGAAGTCAGCATGTATGGCTGTACATCACACCCGCACCATATCATACAACCTGTGTCCATCTCCTGCCAGCCCAGGGCCCTGGGAAAGCCCTAGGTACTCCCCACACCCCCTAGGACTCTTGTGAAAGGAGATGGCAGCTTTTGGGGTCTCTAACCCCTCAAGGGATGGGATCCCTGAGTGTTTGAAGGCAAAAGGGAGTTTCATTGCTTTCTCCAGGGAAAAAGTACAAGTGGCTTCTAGGTTGTCCTCTCCTTCTCTGCAGCACAGAACTATGCCTTGGCCAGGTGGGATTTGCTTAGGCTTGAGACTGAAATCTAGGAGTGAAGACCAGGCCTGGCTCTGAGGAGTAACCCCCCACCCCCCAGGGCAAGAGTGATCAGGTTGCCATCTAGAGGACAACAAAGAGACTCTGTCAACCATTCGTGGAGAAGCCCTTGGAAGCAAGATGCTAGCCTGAAAATTAGAGCCATTTAATCATGGCCACACGCAGAGAGCCTACAAGGGGTTACAGGAATCCCAGACTGCTTTGGAAGGGAGGCTGGTCATGTGACTTCAAAGGTCCCTTTTTGTTGAAGGAGTCTATGATCACATTCAGGAGGTCAAAGCAGGAAGGGGCCTTCAGTATAACTTGCCACCTCCTTCATTGTGCATATGGAGAAACTGAGACCCCCAAAGAGGAAATGACTCACTGGGTGAATTGATTGCAGAGGTAAGACAAGATGCCCATGATTTTGTCTCTGATAACTGTGGACCTTTTCTTATTAGCCACACATGGAGGTCAGAGATGTAACTCCCTTGGCCCCCGGGTTACAATGACTGTAAGTAACAGACCTTTAGGACCTGGGTTGGAAGACCAGCTAGACCACTTGGATGGGAGGACTTGGGCACATTAATCACCCTAAGCCTTACCTTCTCATGTATAAAATGGTATAATAGTAAGACCCATCTCAGAAGCTTCCATGCCTCCTCATCTCAAACGATTTGTGTTGAGGCATTGTTTTTTATTTGCAATCTTTTGCTGATCAGTAATCCTTTTGGGAAATATAATAAAAGTTGTTACACCAATGCCAACTACTTGTAAACATTTCTAGTTATTTTCTTTCAATATCTGTAAACTCAAACTGGTAACTAGTCAGAGGCTGGCTGGCACCGGGCCGGGGGATGCCCTTGCAGTGGAGCTGACCTAGGGTGCTCAAAGATTTTCTTGAGTTAAGTTCAAGGCAGAGGCAGGATTCTGTGTGAATCACCACATTGTCATGAATGAGGCACCTGCTCGGTGGCTGGTAGGCCACATACGTTATTTTGTGTGAGATCCCTCCTGCCTGCCTGGGTGGCATGATGACCTCATTCTGCAGGCTTCTCTTGATTTCCATGTTCCTTCCCCTGAGAGAAATGCCCTGGATGATGATCAAATTGTATTTCTCTGTTCTGTTGTGCCCTGGAATTGGCCTCACAAGGGTTATTCAGGTTGACAAAATGAACATTTCCTGTTGCTGCTTGGAAAAATGCCTCTCTGGCCCTGGTGAGAAGCTCTGGTCCCCAGCCAGAGCAGATGGCATGGGCCAGGCATCTCCCCTGGCTTCTCTGGTGAGGGGGTCCGGCCTGCAGGAAGCTCCCAGGCCCTTGTCCCTTGGGTGGTTAGGCACAAGACTCTCCAAGTTGGCAGGAGAAATGAATCTATGCCTTGCTGTGCCATTCTGAGTGTGTGCTGGAAAGGAGATTTATGGTGACAATCTGGGGGAAGGGATAGTTTATCTTCTAAACGAAAACTTGGGAAGCCTCTGCTTGGGACCCAGACCTCACAAGGATCTAATTAAAGGCCTATTAGTCAAACTAATTCCTGACATGACATCGGTTTGCATTAGACAAACATCTTTGACTTTTCAAACACTCTCTTGGGAGCCAGGACTTGATTGTGTGACACCTATTGATACATGATCGGGGAAATGGCTGACAACAAATCGGGCTGTCTGATGCCAGGGGGTTTGAGTGCTCGAAAGATGTGAGGGCTGGTTTTATTCTGTTGGCAGGTGTTCACCTCATAAACCCCATGGGGCACCATTTCTCTGCAATGTGATCCCTCTCACTGGTTTGTTGATTAAGTAAATAATTAAAGACCTAACAGGATATTTGCTGGTGTCTGGGCCAGGCCAGGCCATTGGTCCATGGGTTCCTCTGACCAGGCCAGGACCCAGCACCCAGTAGGTACTCAGAAGTGAGGCCGAAGGGAAGGTTTGATTAAAGCAGCCTGGCCACAAGCAAATCAGGGGAGAGCAGAGGCCAGTGGTGGTGGTGGTGGTGGTGTGAGTGTTTGTGAACACATACAGTGACACGGTAACTGAGTCCTGGGGCAGGACAGACAAGGGCTATGACAGCATGTTGGGGGAGTGTCTATGCATGCTTCCAAAGGCAGAGGCTATAGCTCACACAGTTCTGTGTCTGAAAGATGTCTGCCTCCAGCATCAAGGATTTGAACATTTTTCACGTGATGAGGGCCCATTTGTATCTCCTTATTTGCCATCTCCTTCATTCCATAATAGGCACCTGTGTTTGGGGCCAGGGGCCAGAGTCAGAGCCCAGTAGTGGCCAGGATTGGACCCCATGCTCTAAAAGAATTAGGATTCAGCCTGCAGGTAACCCAGTCTGAGTTGGGCCTAGGGCTTAATCTATAACTAGGTTCAGGGCTTACTTACCTATCCAAGATTATGGCTGAGTCTATAAGTGGATGAGGGCTCAGTCAAGAGCCAGGGTCAGGGCCCACCACTCTGTGGTCAGGGTCAGAGGCACAGTCTGTTTTCCCTTCCAAAAGGTCTTGGAGGCAGGAACTCATTCCTGAACATCTCTTGTCTCATACTTTTGCTGCATAATGAACTCTCCGATAGTGTTTGTTAAATTGAACTCTGCTGATTTGAATCAAGACTGATCATAGTCTTTGAGGATTGTTCTATGGCAAACATTTGTGGGCATTTCCTGAGTGAGCCTATCTGGTACACTGTCCCATAGCTTTCTAGGTGATGAGCTTATCATTACTGGAGGTATGCAAGCCCAGTGCCACATCAAGATGAGGAAACAGGGGATTGTGGTCTCAGCAAGGGATGAGCCACAGTTCAGAGATTCAGACCATGGGCATCCAGTTCCAGGACAGCAACCATTAAGACAAAGAATGAGCAGAAACAGCAGCTGCCCAATCCCCAGACGGGGGCCAGTCCCCAGCTTCCGATTGTTCCCCATGTCTTCAGCTCGCTGGGGTCAGCCTCATTCATCAGCGATGCTGCCTGTCATCGGCCCTCTGACAGGCCTCTGGCCACCGGGGTCTGCTGCTTGGTGAAAGCCCTTATTAAAATTAATCTCATTTTTACGACGGCACCATCTATCTTCTGTCCAGTGGGAACTCAGGGGTCACTGTATTTTTGTTTACTGTCAGCCTACTTCCTTTGGCCATAAATTGCTTTCCTTCCCAGCTGAGCTGGAGCCCTAGAGAATAACGCTCTTTTCTTTTCTTTTCTTTTCTTTTCTTTTCTTTTCTTTTCTTTTCTTTCTTTTTCTTCTTAAAGCCAGCCCTGTTTGGGTTGCCTCATTTCTCTCACCCCTGCTGCTGCCCTCCATCTGCTCTCTATTTAGGGAGTCAGACTAGTTCAGTTTTCCCTGTCTCTAGGTGGCAGCCACCCACACTCTGTCGTCTGTTCCTCTCTTCTTGTCCAGAGTACAGTGTTTCTGCAAGTCTAAGAAATAGATGTTAAACATCTGTGAAAGGCAGAACCTTGTGCTAAGGCCACCAGGAAGCACAATCCAGTAGGAGAGACTGAGAGGGTATACACATGGTTCTGCGATTCCTTCTGCCTAGGGTGCTCCTTCTCTTAGAAAACTCCTACTCATCCTTCAAAACCCAGCTCTAATTGGGCCTGCTCTGGGAACCCTATCTTGATCCTCTTCCAAGACTGAGTTACTTGCCATGTTCTCTGTGTTGGCACAGAGGACTTCTTCTTATTATAGCATTCCCATGCTCTTTTATAATTATCTGTTTACGTATCGTTCCTTGAAAGTGGGGAAAATTTCTGTATTAGCTTCTTAGGGAAGCCATAACAAAGTCCCACAAACTGGGTGGCTTGAAACAACAGAAATTTCTTCTATGGTTGGGAAGTCTGAAATCAAAATGTTGGCAGGGCCATACTCTCTCTGAGGCTTCTAGGAGAAAACCTTTCCTTGCCTCTTTCAGCTTATGGTAGTTGTAGGCATTCATGGCTCTTGGCAGCCTGTCTCCAGTCTCTGCGTCTGCTGTTCCATGGTGTTCTTCCTGTGTGTCCGCATCTCTGTGTTTCTTCTCCTCTTCTTGTAAGGACACCAGTCATATCAGATTAGGGGCCCACCCTACTCCACCATGACCTCATCTTAACTAATTTCATCTGCAGTGACTCTGTTTCCAAATAAGGTCATATTCTGAGGCTCTGGGGGTGAGGCCTCCGGCTTTTCTTTTCTGGGGGACACAATTCAGCCCATAACAATCTCTTATTCATTACATTCCCAGCATTCTAGCCCAACCCTTGGCTTGGAGTAGATGCTCAGGAGATAATGTCAAATAAATTCACACTTTCTGAAATGATTAAATGAATATGTAAAATACAAGGTAGTGAAATCGTGAGAGAGAGAAAGGGGTGCTCCATGTACCAAGTGGAAAAGAGACGAATTCCACCTGTGGGGCTGCTGGGAGGGCACTTCCACCAGGCTTTGAGGAATAAGTAGACGTTCAACTGATGCGAAACCTAGAAGAACACAACAAAGGAGCAAAGTCATGGACGCAAAGTAAGGACTAGTCCCTGGACCCAAGGGGCCAACGGAAGCTCGGCAGGTAGACTCTTCTGCAGTCCTAGGTCTAGGAGTGGCAAAACCAGCACCGAAACCCACGTCTCCCAGTTTCTAGGTCTTCTCCAGTATTGTGTCTCTTGGTTGCATTAAAAATCAAGTTCCTTTTTTAGTCCTTGAAAGACCCGTGGCTCCTTTCTTGGAGGAAGATCTTATTTGCCTCAAAGAGGCAGATCACCGGTGCTTCTCGTTGAGACTTGTTGGATTTAGTTCTCATCGTGGGTCTGCGGGCCTCTGCTGATTCCCACTATGGAAGCCCATTCTTCAGACTGGCCCATGGAGGCAGACAGCGCAATCAGGTCCAGTCCCTTCAAGCAGCTTTGGGGTATCGGGAGCAGACGGATCACAGAGACTTGCTGCCTACCTGTCCTCCCAAAGCGCCTCATACTCAACAATCCCTCCCGCATCTGAAAAACAAAACAAAACATGTATGCACGGGACTAGAGCCAGCATGGACAGAACACACTTTACCTTTTCTCCCGAAATTCTGAGAGTCCTTAATCCTACCCACGAAGCCCTGCATCCGTGTGTGTGAAGGAAAGGGCTGGGCCCAGTGACCCCAGGGCGGACACGCTGGGTTCCCTGCTCACTGACCAAGGCCAGTGCTTTCGCGTCATGATCTGTAGGTGAGGCTTCCGGGGGCATCTCCCTAGGGGGTTCTGGGAGCGGTAAATGAGCTAACCTGGACTCGCAGGGCTGCGCCTGCACAGAGCAGGCCGGAGATGAGCAATGGGCGCCGGGGGTGGGGGTGGGGGTGGGGATGGGGGTCTCCAGCGGGTCCGTGAGCTTCCGGTGGCTGCAGGCCTTCCGAAAAGTCCCTGGCAAGGGAAGGCTGCTCCACGAAAGGCGTTGTTGAGTGGGAGCCAGGGAGGATCTTCACGAACCAAGGTCCTGGGGCCGCAAAGTGAGGGTGCTCAGTCTCGGAGGGACCTGGACTCAGGAAGCAATCACTGGACACCAACAAGACGAGGCAGAAAGCAACACTTCATGCAATTTCAGTCTTGCTAATCCTTTTCCCCCTCTCTTTATATATTTTGATAAGTGCGTTTAATTTTTTTTCTCTCTCTCTATTCTTATAATTGAGTTTAATTTAGTCTTTTAAGATGTACTGTTATGTGAATCTAAAAAATGGCAATAAGTCAGGCTGGGGAGGGTCAGAGGATTCTCGGAGGACAGCTTCTTCATCACTATCCTCCATGCGAACGGACTTCCTTGCCAGCTGCTGGGCTCCCCTTCCCGCCCTAGCGTTTGTCAGCTTCCTCCATGGGCACGGCACCGGGTGGGGGTGGGGGGAGTAGCCTCCCTCCCCAGGAGCCCTGCAGCAGCTCCTCGCCGGATTGGGGCCGCAGTCCCTTCTCCCTCTCATCCCTGTGCTAAGGTGCTATGCTGCTTCAAGACTGCAGATTGGCATTCAGGGCCCCCCAGGATGTGACCCAACCTCTCTTTCCAAACCTCTTTCCCACCCCTGCCTCCAACGGATCCTTTCCTCTCGCCAAACTGGACAGCTTGTATGGGAAGAGAAAGGAAAAACCATTAGGCCCCGAATGCAAAACCGCAGTTAAAAAAATGTCCATGTGTCTATAAAGTTTGTGATTCTTTCTTTTACCATGTTTCCTGACATGACTTCCCAGCCCTCTCCACCTTCTATCTACTGCCCCCCAACTCCGTGGTCCAGCCAAGCTCCCTGGCCTGGCCATAGAAATGTGTGTCTGCACAAAGCTCCTGCCGCCCCTCACTTTGCCATTACTTTTGTCCTGTATCATTTCCTGCCTTGTATTATGCTTCTTTTTTCTATGTTTCCTCTACTGGGCGCTGAATTCTTTGAAGGAATAAGCCATTTGTCATTCATTCATTCATTCATTCATGCCATGGAATGTCTAACATGCTGGGCCTTTCCTGTGCTGTATGATACCAAGATGAATGAGATGGGTCCTTGCCTTCAGAAAGTTCAATTCTCAATTGTAAAGTTAAATTAAAAAAACAGTGGTTCGGTGGCTCAGATGGTTAAGTGTCTGCCTTTTGCTCGAGTCATGATCTCCAGATCCTGGGATCCAACCCCTGGAAACCCCCATTTGCTCCCTGCTCAGCAGGGAGTCTGCTTCTCCCTCTCCTTCTCCCTCTCCTCCTGCTTGTGCTCTCTCCAACTCTCTCTCAAATAAATAAATAAAATCTTAAAAAAAAGAAAGCCAGTGGTTGATAGCCTCTTGGGGTCTTTGACCATTGGGATTTCAGTGAATGCCCTCACCAGTGAGAGTGTGCACTTAAAATATTGTGTATATCGTGTACCCCTCTGGGCGTTTCCAGAACTTCCAGAGCCACGGGGCAGGTTCAGGAGCTCTGGATCTAAGGGAACAGAGATGAACAGAGCACCTACTGTGTGTTGATTCCTGTAGAAGGTACTTTACCTGTTGTATCTCTCCATCACCACACCTGCCAGCCTCCCTTGCTGCCTGGCAGGGGTTGGCACTGCCAGAGACTTGGGACAAGGAAACCTATGCCTGTCTGAGGGGCATGGCTCACCCAGAGTTTTCGACCACTGCTCAGGCCACTCCAGCTTTCTTGTCCCTGCCCTGCTGAGGGATGGAGGGGCAGAGTGGAGGCTGTTTTCAAAGGCAGTGATTTTGTGTTTCTCTAAGAAACAGTTTCCTATTTTAGACTTGTCCCTGGAACAGAATGGCCTCTGGCCAGCCAGCCTCACTTTGGGAGGCAACTGTATTTGGGAGTTTAAATGTCATAGGCCTATCACACGAGAGCCTCTGTCTGAGCCTCCCTGACATTTATGCCTGTGCCTGCCCATTACAGCACTGAAGTAACTGGAGTGGGTGAGAAAAATCACTCAGACGCCCCCTTCCAGAGCCTGGAAGTAAGCAGAAGGGACAGCTCAGAGAGTGGGGAAGAGAAGTCTCTAGTCTCCAGAGGCTGCTGCCTGAAGGTGTCCCCATGGTAGCACAGAGGCTGGACCTTCGTCCTTGAATGCGGCCATCTTGGTGTGTGTTTGCATGAACAAACAATCTAGAAGTCTCTTCTTAGTCACTTTTTCTTTTTTCTCCCTCCAGCAGAAGATTTGTGGTATCTGGGAAAAAAAAAAAAAAAAAAAAAAAGAAAGGAAAAACTATTAGGTCTTGAATGCAAAACCACAGGACTTTTAAAAAAAAAGTGTTTATTTTTCTGCAAAGTTTGTTTTTCTTCCAATGGGAGCCAAGACGCTCTCTAATGCCGGCCTCTGCTGGCAGCTGGGAGCAGTGGAAAAGATTGCTCCGTATGGAAGAAGTTTGCTGACTAGGGAACAGCAGACCCAAGTGGACCGGGGGTCTGACTCACACGTTTTCCTGCGAGTGGCTCGTGTGTGGGAGAAGAGGTTGTGTCTGAGGGGAAGGGGACCAGGGGGGACCATGTGGGCAACCCGTGTCCTGACTTCACTGGAACAAGAACTTTCGGGACTTCTGGGCAAAAATGATGGCTGCTGGTTTCTGAGTCCCTGCTGTGTGCCAAGCACGGAGCCAGGTGCTTTCCATTTATATCATTTGCTCCTTACCACAGAACTGCAAAATTGTTACTATTATTCCTTCACATATGGGAGAACTTGAGGCCAGAGAATATAAATAACCGTCCCAGAGAGGCTAAGTGACACAGCTAGGATTTGAACCTGGTCTGGTCGAATCCCCTTGCCTTTGCTCCGAAGTCCTGTTCTGTACTGTCTCCCAAGTGACCTTGGGTAAGTTACTTCACCTTTCTGTACCTCAGTTTTCCAATCTGTACAATGAGTATAATGGGATTTTTTGGAGGGTTCAGGGAAAGATTTCTGCAAAGCACTTAGAGTTGTGCCTTCCATGTATTTTATCTATTTCTTTTATGTACTTCTTTATGTATTTCTTGTACTAATAGTAGTGGTTATTATTCTGTTGGTCACAGGCTTGTGCTTGGCAACTTGGTGTTGGAGGACAGGAAGGAGAAGGGAACTGGCCGCTGTCATCAGTGGATGCACGGTCTGGTTGCACAGGAGTCCCCACCCTGGGGTGTTGCCTCACGTGGTGAAATCTTGAGTGCTTAGTCCTCCCTGATGGAGATTTTGCTATCAGATCCTTCCTTCCTGGACATGTCTTGCCCGTACAATACGGGCTAGGCTTCCTGTCATTGTGGGCTCGCAGGGGACGGTCGCGTGTAGTTGCTGCCCTGGGGACATATGTGGCTCACTGGGGAGAACAGATGGGTCAGCAGTGGATGACCACATGGTGTGGTCAGCACCGTGATGAAGGGACTCACTGTGATCGTGTCCACCCCGCCCTCACGCCCACACCACATTCCACCTTGGCTCTGAGCTCAGCTATTTTCTCTTCCACTCCTTCCACCCCTCCTTTTCCCCGGGGACCCCCTCCATTTCTCAGGTCTGACTCAACTGCCTTCTTGGGTTTGGGGACCCCCTCTGCTGTCCGTGCTCCTCGTGCTCCTCCCTGGCAGCCTGAATCTCCATCACAGCCTTGTCCTGGTCGACTCCTGGGCCATTCCTGGTACCATAGGGAAAGTCATGCCTCACCCTGCACCTAGCATGTGCTTAGGGAGTCTTCACTGAACTTTTAGACTCTGACCTGTTCCCCTGAAGTCTTTCTGTCAGTCATGCCAAGGGAACCTCCAGCTCTGAGTGGAGGCAGGAGAGAAGGCTTGGCTGGGCCCCCACTGTTGCAGCAAGCCTGGGCGTAGAAGATACTTCTTGGAGGCTGACAAACAGAGGTCAGAGACCAAGCTCATCAACACTTTCCCTGATGCCTTGAGTGACTTATTTAACCCCACTTTCCACATCTGTAAAAGAGGTAACAATAGTACCTACTTCATAGGCTCGCCAGGAACTTAAATGAGATTATAAATAGAAAGCACTTAGCGCGGGGTGTCTGGCACATGGTCAGAGCCCAATAAATGTCAGTTGTTGTCGCTGTGGTTACCATGGCAACGATGAGACTGGCCAACCACTGTTGGCCTGGTGGAGCCCTGGCAGCAGTCAACCAGTTTATCTGCCGAAGACTGATTTCCCGCAGAAGTGTTGGGAGAGCCATTGAGGTGACATCCTTCCTGCTGGAGGAGAGACGTGTGTGTCACTATGTCAGTGTCACATTTTAAACATATAGCTCCTGTGTGGGGCTCCTCCTCCGAGAAGCTTTCCCTGACCACGCTGGCGAGGCTCTTCTCTCTCCTCTTTGAGCTCTCACGGCACGTAGCATCTGAGCTGCCCATTTAGCACTTGATTACAGACTGTCTGGTTTGCTCTCTAATTGCTTTCTCTGTGTATGGGCTTTTCTGCCCGGCGAAATCACAAGATCTGTAAGAATAATTATTGCATCTCATTTATGGCTCTCAAACACCTAGCTCCACACTCTCTGTGTAGTAGGGATTTAACTGATGTGCTGATCTGACCTACCTAAAAACGTTTGGTGTTCACCTGCCGTAAGAGAAACACTAAAAGTAGAAACATGGATTAAAAAGAATTCACAGTCACAGAAATGTTAATGGCCAAGAATATGAAAAAAAATGTTTAATCTGGCTCATTAGAAATCAAGGGAATGGAAATTAAATTGAAATCCCATTTTCCTTATTTATAGGCACTTGTTTAAAAATGATAAAAGTGCTGGTGAGGTGGGTCGGGGAACCTCTCTCAAACGTCGTTGTGAGGAGGGCAATATCATTGTTTTGGTGATAATTTTCAGTATACATCAAGAGTCCAAAAAAGCCCGTGCCCTCTGACTCAGTAATTCTACCTTAAGAAATATTTCCCAGAAACTACAACGTGATACAGACAGACAGTTATGTGCAAAGGTGGGCATCACACTGTTATTTTTAAAAGAGAATTTTGAAGGATGGGCTAAATAAATTACAGCATAGTAAGGCTCAATAAAATAGGTTTTTAACCGAAAAGATGTCAACCCCTCTCATTGTTTTCATAAACAATGAAGATTAAAATATACTATTTTTAACTATGAAAATTTAAAAAGTAAAATTTGATAAAACACAACCAAGTAAAATAGGCTTAAAGATACCATTGAGAGACCCATCATCGATGACAATTTGGCAAAAACAGAATTTAAAAATCTTCGTGCAAATTTAAAAAAAATGTGCCTACCTTTGGCCTAGAAATTGTACTTCTAGGAATCCAATCCCTAGGTATGCCCATACTGATACGCATAGATATTTGCACGAGGTTATTTATTGTGGCCTTGTCTGTAATAACAAAAAAACCTGAAACCAATTGAAATGCAAATCAGGAGAGGACTAAAGAATGAGGTAGAGCTTAGTTGTGCATAAGGAAAGCATATAAAGGTATGTTAAGTGGGAAAAAAGAACAAGATATACAGGAAGATCTATAAACTATATTACTAAGTAAATAGTCACAATTAGTACATATAACGTGTTTCAATTTGTGTAAGAGCAACAGAGAGTTTGAGATAAAAATATAGATATTAATAGAGACTTCTGGGAGAGGTGGTGTGTGTAGTGTTTCAAAGTATAAATTCAGTATCCAGATTATTTGAGCTCAGTTCCCAGCTCTGCCACTTTTAAGCTGTGTAACATGGGTGAGTCACTTAACCTCCCTGTGCTTCAGTTTTTTTAATCTTTTTTTTTTTTTTAAGATGTAATTTATTTATTTGAAAGAGAGAGTGAGAGGGGGGAGTACAGTAGGGAGGGACAGAGGGAGACAGAAAGAGAAAACCCCGAGCAGGCTCCATCCCAGGACCCTGAGATCACGACCTGAGCTGAAGTCAGAAGTTGGTGGTTTGACCAGCCAAGCCTCCCAGGCGCCCCCACTTTCTTCATCTTTAAAACACTCTATGTGTCAGCTATTCTTACTATTTTTTAAACAAAAAAGTATACTTTTGAGGGTGGTCATATTTGGGCAGTGAACCCGGGAGTTTAATTTTCATTGTATAACTGTTGGAGCTACTCATTATCAGGGCAGGTGCATTTTTGGCTGTGGACATGCTGCAGCAGCGGGAGACAGATGGCATGGCTGACCTGGGTCAGGTTTTGTTGACGAAAGGTCAACAAAAGGACTTTCATGATCAGGCAGGCAGCCCTTAGGGGGCAGCACCCCAGCACTGGTACCTGCACGGAGCTCCAGCACCTCAGGGCCCACAGGGCCAAGCGGAGGGCTTGGTTAGCCCAAGCTGGAGAGCCGGCTGTGGGGAGAAGGCTTCTGATGGGAGCTGCGACTCTGGAGAAGTAGGAGGCGGCCAATCTGTCCCAGCCCCAAAACCAAGGGACCCCAGCGGATAGAAACGGATCTCCTGCCACGCCTCCCATTAGCAGGACCCAGCCAGATGGCAGAGGGTGAAGAAACAGGTGCAGGCATCTATACCCATCAGCGCACTGAGGCCTGGGGCAGGGAGAAGAGGGGAGGAGAGCACATCTGGACAGATCCCACCCCCTGGGTGGTACATCTGACCCCTACCTTCAAGGGTGTGAGAATGAAAGAAGTTGATATGTGGAAACTCCTGGAACATACTAACTGCTAAATAAATGTAAATAACCGCCAGTACTGGCATGATTTTCTACATGCCTAATGAAGACATCCCACACACGCATATTATTTCCATAATAGTTCATAAAAATTATATTTTGAAGAATTCTTAATGACATGGGAAAAATTCTTAGGGAATGACATTAAGTGAAAAAAATACAAAATTGTATATTGGGAATGATTTCAACTTTGTGGAAACAGACCACAGGCAAGCAAACCATACTTGCACAGGATAGGGAGACCGGGAAGATATCTGAAAGTGGCCATCACTTGGGACGCCTGGGTGGCTCAGTAGTTAAGCGTCTGCCTTCAGCTCAGGTCATGATCCCTGGGTTCTGGGATGGAGCCCCATTTCGGGCTCCCTGCTCAGCGGGAGGCCTACTTCTTCCTCTCCCCCTCCCCCTGCTTGTGTTCCCTCTCTAGCACTCTCTCTCTCTCTCTCTCTGTGTCAATTAAATAAATAAAATCTTAAAAAAAAAAAAAAAAAAAGTGACCATCATGGTTGTTCCTGAGGGGTGAGACTGTGGGGAATTTTAAAATGTTCTTTTTCATATTTTCTGTGTTTTAGCAATTTTCTACAATGAACATATTTGCTTTAAAAAAAAGAGGGGGGAGGAAAAAGGAACATTTAACTAAAAAAAGCATGAAACAGCCTATACATTCAATGGCTTTTCATGGATAAATGCTGTCCATGCTTTAACAAGTTGATGCTAGGTTCTGCCATTATTAAAAGAGGGAAGTGACTCAACAAGAGTTGGCCTGGGGAAGACAGGCATCTGATTCCCCAGGCTGCTCCCTGAAAGACCTCACCACGTCGTCGCCTCCTTAGGCAATAAAGTCTGAACGTTCACCGATGCCGTCCACCCTTCTAGCCTCCTTTCTGGCCACTCTGACTGCTCCTTCTCCTTCTGGTCCAAGGAAGCCCTCCCACAGGGTGTCAGCCCTCCCACACCAGCCCTGATGAAGGCCATTCCCTCTGTAGGAATATCTTTCTTACCTTGTGACCTGGTTTACTAGTCTTCCTTCTTCCAGACCCAAGCCCGGTGTCACCTGCCATCAGGAGCCCTCTCACCTCCCCTGGCTGCATTAGGTGCCCCTCCTGGCCTTCTGCGGCCCCCATGCCTAACCTTCTCTGCACTTAACTCCCTCTTTAAAAACTATTATTATTACTACTATTATTATTCTTATCATAATCGGTGTTTTGTTTAAAGTATAGTTGGCCCTGAACAACACAGAGGCTGGGGGTGCTGACCCCCCCATGGTAAAAACGCTGCATATCACTTTGACGCCCCCCCCAACCTAATACCACTAATAACCTGCTGTTGACTGATCGCATAAAGCATAGATTAACATGTATTTTGTATGTTATATACATTATATGCTGTATTCTTACAATAAAATAAGTTGGAGAAAAATGTTATTAAGAAAATCATAAGGAAGAGAGAACACATTTGTAGTACTGTACTGTATTCATGAAAAAAATCTGCATATAAGTAGATCTGTGCATTTCACACCTATAATCCCTTTCTGTTTTCCCTTTCTTCCATCAAACTAGAAGCTGATGTCTGCTGACTAGATTAGGCCTGCAGATTTTTGACTTACAGGGTGTGAAAGATGATTACATTGTCAACATTTAAATACTGGGGGATCTTGCATAAATATCTTTATGTTTGTCTTCTCTTTAAAACTGTCTACAACAGTTCGGTGCACAATCGTGAGTGGCAGCTGTTGGAAGGAGCTGCAGAGCCTGTTTCCTTTAGGCGAGGACGGCTGGCCGTCTTCATGCCCCTCTGCTGTCCTACACCGAGTCCCAGTGACTGACTTACCGGCCTGGCTTCCAAGATAGAGAACCCATTTGGAGCTTGGTGCCTTAAACAACAACCATTTACCTACCTCAGAATTCTGTGAGTCTGCAGTTTGGTCTGGGCTCATCTGAGCGGTTCTGCTGCTGGGGTCAGTCGTCTGTGGGTGGCCGGGAGTTGGATGGAGTAATGAAGCGACAGGATCTTCATCAGCCAGCAGGCCAGCCTGAGCTGCTTCATACAGGGCGGGTGCAGGTTCCAAGAGCAGAAAGAGGGCGGGGCTCCATGTCCACATGCTTTTCAAGCTAGGTGTGGTCAAGTCTCATGTACTCATGTTCCCTTGGCCAAAGCAGATTGGGGGGTGGGGGGCAGCGGGGGGCAGTCCAGAGTCAAGGGCTGGAGAAACGGACTCCGTTCCTGGATTGGTAGAGCTGCAAAGTGACCTAACAAAGATGTAGGCATGCAGGAATGAGAAGAATTGGTGGTCATTTCTGTCATCTTCCACAAGTGAGGACCTTGTCTTATTTATTGCCACTCTGCAGTGAAACAGGACCTGACCTGTGGGAGGATAATCAGTAAATGTTTGTTTCATTACATGGAAATGAATGCAAATGAGCCTGTTTTTCTCTGGCTTCAGAATGTCTTCTCAACAGACTCTGCTAAGCCTTCATTCACTTACCTTGCAGCTCCAGAGGCCCCTGGAGCTGGAGAGAAGCCGGGGTGACTGGGGCCTCTCAGGACCCGAGACAAAGGTGCTGGCTAGGGGGGCCTGCTTTGGATTAAGGCACCCTCTTGGGCTGAATTATCTGGAGCGAGAAGCCACTGTTGGATCTGTGGCTATTCTCAGCAAATGCCCATGAAGCCACAGCGGAAATGCTAGTTTGTTGGAGCAGTCCCCTGTGATTTGGAAATTGTGGTATGAAGATCAGCTAACGGCGATCTTCATTTTGGGTGGGGAAGTGGGAGAAACCTCTCCAGCCATGCAGTCCTGCGCTCGTCCTCCCGTATGGCTGGGGCCCGCTGCCGCGACCACGGCCACCTTCAGGCAGTACCGGACAGAGAGGTATGCGTGACGACAAAGCTGCTCAGCCCTGCTAATGTGGGATGACTCGGACTGTCGCTCACAAGATGGCCAGCTAGTGAGCCCTGGGCCAATGAATTGTGGTGCCGGCCACTACCTCGCTGTCCCTCTGCCCTCAGCCTCCTGCAGGAACGTGGGTGGGGATGGATGCTAGGTCTCCTAGGCACCCCTCCAACGCTGAGGCTGCGGGAGGTCATCTGCATGCACCCGTGCCATCCAGTCCAAGATGCTCGCAGAACCCGTCCGAATGCCCACTCTCGTCTGGCTTTCTCATTGGCTCCCACTGGTTCAGTTCCTCACCTCTTTTGAGCCCTTGCTCAAATGTCACCTTCTCAGTGAGACCTGCCCTGACCACCCTGTTTCAAATGGTCCTCCACTCCCCGTCCACTCCTCATACCGTCCTCCTCGTCCCACTCTCCTCTCTCTTTTTTGCAACATACTTGCGACCTTCTATGCGTCCTATACTTCGGTCCATGTGGGTCTTGCTGTCATGCGTGCCTCCCTCTCAGAGAATGCATGTGCCAAGGGGCTGGGGTCAGAGGCAGCCTAGGGTAGTAGGACTAACTTTGCTTGTGTCTTAACCCCAAACTTTCTTAGCTGAGTGACCTTGGCTCCATGCTGTGTACCCATGCTAAGCTTCAGTTCCTTCCCTGAGCTATGGGAGTCAATAATTATAACTACTTCCTGGGACTGTAAGGATTATGTTTGACAATGGAAAGTTTTTGACAATAAATGTTTTTTATTTGACAATAAATGTTTTTGCTATCAAAATAATGGCTGGCATTCATACGGTATTTTGCATTTCTTAAAGGGTTTGTGTGTACATAATTTTAACCATACGTGTTTGAGGAAGAACAGAAAGCCCCATCGTATGTAGGATACTGAAATTCGGAAGACAAGTGGGAACTGACTTCATGTCACAGAGTTGGTGAGTGACGGAGCCCAGAGCCAAATCTGGGACGTATCTTACCATAGTCCAGCCCAACACTCGCTGCTTCACATTTATCTCTTTTATGAACTAAAAGAAGAAGGGATTTGGGGAGGGGGGTTGTGGTTTGTTTGTTTTTAAGTGACACAGCTGAATTAATCTTGAATTAGGGCTATCCTCTGCTCTGAGACACATCACATCTGTTGAACGGGGTGCTTTACTGAATCAACAAGCTTTTAATGAAGATCTAAAGACCACCTGGGTGCCCAGCCTGGAGCTAGGGTCTGGGTGGGGATGAGAGAAGGTGGGGGTGAGGGGAGGTCCCACAAGGTGGATCTTATTTGGGGATAGCCCCTCATTTCTCAAAGCCCAGCACAAATCAACACTAGAAATCTGTTCCTTGGGTGGGAAAGGGAGGGAGCTAGGTCCTGTGCAGTACCCCGCGTACGTCAGACATTAACATATATCATCATATTCAGTTCTTAAAGGAACCTTTGGCAGATTTCCCATCTTACTGACAAAGAATCTGAGGATAGAGAGTTTAAGTGACTTTCCCAAGGTCTCAGCTAGGACATAGTAGAGCCAGACACGCACCAGGTCTGCCTGATGCCAACCCACGCTCTCCGTCTTGTACCAACAAAGGTCCCCTTCGTAGGTGTTGGAAATCTTCTAAATACTGCCACATCTATTCTTTTTCACTCACTTCCCCTTTAGGCAAAACTCCTTGAGGACAGGGACTATGTTGTTTATCTTGGTAACTCTCTTGCCCAGCACTGGGCTGGGATTTTCCTTATGAATAGTGCTTTTGTATCCTGTTTAAGAAATCTTTCCCTAGTCCTCATTCATGGGGTATGTTCTATGTTGTATTCTAAGAATGTTATAGTTCTCTGTTTCACTTTAAATCTAAAATTCATTTTGAATTGATTTCATATGGTGTGAAGAAGAGATTAGTTTTAATTTCTTGCCATATTGTAAACATTTGACTGAGTCCTATCTATGAAAATGTCTCTTCTTTGTCCAATGCTCTGGGGTGCCATTTTTGCCTTTAATCAAACACTCATTAAAGCATGAGTTTATGTCTGATCTTTTTTCCCCATCAATCTACTAAGCTATCCTTGTAGCCAGTACAAACTTGCTTTAATTAGTGTATCTTGCTAGAGCTTTATGGTAAGATTTTATAGCTAGTAGTAGAGTAAGATTTCCCATCTCCTTTCTTTCAGGAGTCTCTTGGTTATTTTTGGCTTCTTGCATTTCTATATAAATTTTAGAATCAACCTGTCAGTTATCATAAACCTATCACTGGGATTTGGATCGAAATTGCATTGAATCTATAGATCAAGTAGAAGAGAACTGACATCATTGAAATACTGAGTCTTTAAATCTATGAATGTGGACTCTCCCTCCATTTCTTCAATGCCTCTTTAATTTCGCTCAATAACGTTTGATAGTTTTTGATGTAGATTGCACATGTTGTTTTTATTCTTAGATACTTAGATTTTTTTAGTGCTGTTATAGTTGCCATCTTTAAATTGTTTGGTGTAAATGTACAGAAATAAAATGGAATGTTATTTTTTTCTTATTTTTGGGAGAGATAGATTCTTTTTTTTAAAATTTTTTATAAACATATAATGTATTATTAGCCCCTGGGGTATAGGTCTGTGAACCTGTCGCCAGGTTTACACACTTCACAGCACTCACCATATCATATACCCTCCCCAATGTCCATAACCCCACCACCCTCTCCCCGCCCCCCAGATAGAGAGATTCTTAAGCAGGCTCCATGTCCAGGGTAGAGCCGGCATGGAGTTCAGTCTCACACGTAACCCCAACGTCATGATGTAGCTGAAATTGAGAGTTGGACACTTAACTGACTGAGCCACCCAGGTACCCCAGAAATAAAATAGAATTTTAGATTATGAATCTTATATCTATCAACTTGGGTGAAACTTTATCTTAAAGTCTGCATGGTCTGATATTAATACGGCTACACCGGCTTTTAAAAAAATCAGTTTGTATATTATAACTTTTTCTATCCTTTTGTTTTCAATCTTTCTGTAAAATTGTATTTTAGGCATATTTCTTCTTTTTTTTCTTTTAAAGATTTTATTTATTTATTTGACAGAGAGAGATCACAAGTAGGCAGAGAGGCAGGCAGAGAGAGAGAGAGAGGGAAGCAGGCTACCTGCTGAGCAGAGAGCCGGATGCGGGACTTGATCCCAGGACCCTGTGACCATGACCTGAGCCAAAGGCAGCAGCTTAACCCACTGTTCCACCCAGGCGCACCTAGGCATATTTCTTAAAAGCAACATATGGTTGGATTCATTTTCAGTATAGGCTGGCAATTTTTAAATCTATTAATTAGAATCCATTAGGTCATTTATATTTTGATGTGAGTACTAAAATATTTGGGTTTAAATCTACATCTTACCATTAGTTTGCTATTTGTCCTGCCTGTTCTATGTTCCTTTTTCTTCCATCTTCTCTTGCTTTTTTTTCTGGATTTATTGAGCATCTTTATTATATAATTTGTCTTCAAAAAAATTTGGTTATTTTAACTTCTTTTACTCTCTTTTAAGTGATTTACATAGAGTTTTAAAAATATGCTGCAAACTATCAAACATTATACAGTCTTTACATTTTTACTTTTATTTCTTCTTGAAAAGAGAATCTTAGAGCACTTTAATTGCATTTACCCTTTCTCAAATTTAATGCTATTGTTTTCATGTGTCTTAATGACCTGTATTTCTAAACCACACGAAATGTTACTGTTATCATTTTGTACTGTCCATATTCCTATGTATTTACCCATATATTCAGTCTTTTTGTTGTTCTTCATTTCTTCCTGCCTATCCAAGCTTCCACCTGGGATCATTTTCTTTCAAGATTTCCCTTAATATTTCTTGTAGTTCAGGTTTGCCAGTGATAAGTTCTCTCATTTAAAAAAATCATCGAAAAAATACCTTTATTTTGCCTTCATTTTTGAAGACAATATGCACTGGGGTTGAATTCTAGATCACATTATTTTCTTTCAGCTGTTTGCTGTTATCACTTCCTTGTCTTGTGATTTCCACCGCTTCAAGTGAGAAGTAAACTATTAATCCAATCACTGCTCCTTTGGTGGTGATGCGTCTTTTTTATCTGGTTGTTTTTAAGATTTTTCTGCTTGTTTTGCTTTTCAGCAGCTTAACTGTAACATGGTATAGTTTACTTTGAATTAATCCTGCTTTGGTTCTGCAAAGTTTATTGAGTCTGTGGCTTGCTTCTGTCGCATACTCTCTCTTTTCTCTATCTGGGACACTAATTATAGGCCCGTCTTATATTCTTTTGTTATTTTACATCTTGCTGTCTCTCTGTATGTCATTCTGACTATTTTCTTTGAACCTACCTTCTAGTGCATTCATTCATCTTCAGCTAGATCTAACAGGCCATTAAACGGACCCACTAAGTTTCTAATTTCAGAGATTTCATTTTTAGTTCTGGAATTTCCAATTAATTCTTTTTCATTGCTTTATTTTCTCTGTTGCCATTCTCCACCTTGTTTTACCATTCCTTGAACACATTCAGCATGGTTATGTTAAAGTTCATATCCAATTAATTAACTTCTCTGGCTTTCCTGTGGGTCTATTTCTATTGCTTCATTTCTCTTAAATCACATAGTCTCATGTGCCTGGTTATTTTGGATTGTGTTCTGAACATTTTATGTACAAAATTGTAGAGATAAGTTGTGTGCTGGGCTCATAGTGTCTTCGACCAGAGGAGATACATTTGGCTCCTGCAGGTGTTTACGGCTATGGCACTGGGACTTCTGAATCTTAGTTATCTAGTCAGAGATTAAGATCATTTAGAGCTGGGCTATCTTCCCTATTAGTGGAATATATTTTCTGTTATCCCTTTCTCCTGGGGTGCAGCCCATTAGGGTCTCAACCAAAAGCCTTCTTGGCAGACCCTGGGCTCCCAGTTTTGTCCCCTTAGTTTCATGAGTCTCTTGAAAGCTCTGTTCCGTGTCTCAGCCTCTCAACTGCCTCTATTGGAATCAGCAGATACATTCAGGGGAAAAACCACCTCAAATGCTAAACACAGGTGTCTGAATTTCCTTCTTCGTTCGGTTTGTTCCCATAACTCTTCACTGCCTTGTTGGTTTGCCAATGCCTTCAAACAGATGTGTTTTATTATTATTGTTTGGCTTTTCTAGTTGTTCTTATCAGGAGAGTTTGGTCTGAATTAACTAGTCTGCCAATACCAGAAACCATATTGAATTATAAATAATAGCAACAGTGATAAAATAACAATGACCACAGCGATGTGCTTGATAAATGTGACCATCTCCCAAAATTGTATGTGTATATAAAATAAATTTTACAGATATAGAGAATGTATAGCACACAATTTAGAAATAATAACAAAATATAAAACTTTTTTTATTAACTCCATATAGCCAATTAATTCATACAGGATGCTTTTTGATTTCATATTTGTAGTCAACCTATGGTTGAACTGATAAAAGAGCATGGTTCTGAAATAGATGTTAGTTGATCATTTTGCTTATATTAACAAGTAAGATGAAAGTAAAATAAGAATGATGTATGTTGGAAATTCACTCTTTCATCAATGATGTGAACAGGATCTTTTTCTATTTGTCAGTAGTCTTTGTGTTTTGGAAGAGTATTTCCTCATTGTTTGGTGTGTTATGGATATGACAGTTTTTTAGTTTGATTTGCATTATGACTATTTTCTCCATCGCTTTTTAAAATCTAGCTAATCAAGAAAATAATAAATCAAGTGCTGATTTGTAGCTTTGCCAATTTCTGAGGTATAAATATTCCCATCCTGGCTGATTCTAAGCTACCAAGATGACATCGCTCAACACGGAATTGGGAAGGGATACACAATAGCACGCCACTATGTAGTATTTCCACCATGCAGAAACAGTAGATGTAAATAACCTCAGGAGAACAGATAATCATAGTAAAATGCAAATAATTAGGAAATGGTGGGCTTTGAGTATTATAATTTTTAAATTTAATTTCTTTAATTGCATGTTTATATACTTTGATAGAAAAATATTTTAATTCTTTTTAAAAAAAATTTTATTTGTTTATTTGAGAAGGAGAGCATGCGCAAGCAGGGGTAAGGGCAGAGGGGGGGCAGACTTTGCGCTGAGCAGGGAGTTCTATGTGGGCCTTGATCCCAGGGATCATGACCTGAGCCAAATGCAGATGCTTAACTGACTGAGCCACCCAAGCACCCCCCAAATATTTAACTCTTATTGGCAGCTGTTTTCAATAACCAAATCATATAATTCCTGAAAACTTAATCAGCTCACAAAATGGTATGAGCTGATTCCAACATACCACTTGAGCACCAATCATTGTACTTCCTCTGTGTCGGGTGCTGCACCAAATTCTGTACATACGTTATCTCATTTATTTCCAAAAATTTATTTATTTGTTTTAGAGAGGGGAGGGCTGAGGGAGAGGGGAAAAGAGAATCCCTAGCAGACTGCACTGAGTGCAGAGCCAGATGTGTGGCTTGATCTCACAACCCTGAGCTCATGACCTGAGCTGAAACCAAGAGTTGAACGCTTAATTGACTGAGCCACACAGGGGCCCCATATCACATTTAGTCACAACAATATGAGGGAAGTTTTGTTTCGCCCTATTCTTTGTGTACACTCTGAGACTCAGAGAAGTACTTTGCCCAAGGAAACAACTTGGGTCTGGATCTGTCTGACTTTATCCCTGGTGATAATGGCAAAATCAATAATAATAGTAATAATGGTGACAAACAACATTTATTGACTACTAGCTCGGTGGCAGTATTTACCCACATGAGCTCTTGTAACCCACTGAATTCTTTTAACTATCACCTGTGTTCCCTTCTGTCCATGCGGCCAATACTTCAGGGAAATAGGTCATTCTGGCACAGGAGGCCGCACCCTGAAGATGGGACGGGGACCAAGAGTCAGTAGCGATCTGATGCCAGGCGGGGTCAGTCTCCCTTGCATTGGCTCAGCTCCTCTCTGGATGGTCTACAGGGAATCTCTGGGGCTCTCTGCCACTGCCGTCCCATCTGCATACCTACTGAAACCCACCGATGAGCCTTCTTGGACGGCAGGTCTGAGCACTGTCCAGAGGAAGCATTTGCTCTCTAGCAGGGCTGTCCCAAGAAGAGTGGGCGCCTGGGCAGGGGAGTGAGATCTCTGGCCTGGGAGATCTCTGGCCCAGGAGGTGAGAGCAGAGGCAAGAGGTCTTGCAAGGAGGTTGTGACTCTGATCTTCCCTTCTAACCCTCCACCCCCATGCAATTTTTCTGCTCACCCTGTTGGCTCTGCCTTCAGGGGTCCAGACCAGACCCAGACCCAGCTGTTACTGCCTGGGTTCCAGCCATCCCTGGCTCTTACTGAGACTGGGGAAGACTGTCGCCTCTTCAATGAGCTAAGACATTTCATGTCATTCCTCTGCTCAAACCCTCCACTACTCCCCAATCCCACTGGGAGTGGACCTCACTCCTCCTCCCACCCAGCCTCACCCCTGTACCTCCCTCCCCACCGCTGCCGTCGCCTGGGCCCCACCATCCTGCTTGCTGCCCCATGGACGCTCCCACCTCTTTCCTCTAGACATTCTCCTAGCTCGCTCATTCAGGGCCTGCCCCTGGGTCTTGGCTGGGCACCCCAGTCCAAATCACCAGCCCCTCGCTCCTTCCCTCCTTCCTGGCTCTGTGGTTATTCACAGCACATGGTTCTGCCTCACAGACCATCAACCCATGCCATTGTTTTGTCTGTTGTCTTTGTCCTCCCGCTAGAGAGTAAGCTCCGTGGAGGTAAGATTTCTGTCTCCTGTCTGCTGCGGTGTCCCCAGCAGCAGGAAGAGGACCTTGGCATTCAGTGAGGGCTCCCTAGATGGAGGCTCTTTGAAAGCCTGACTTTCAAATGGAGTCTGATCCTATGAAAACTACAGTGGCCTTTGGTTCCAATAATTTGGGGATCCATGCCTCCTCCTCTTCCTCCTCTTCGGCCCAGCCAGAATAGAATGCCTGATGCGTCTCCTCACTGTCCCTCGACCGACAACCACCACTTCATGGTGGTTGTTCCTTTCTCCGCCAGTCCCAGACCCAGTCCCCTCCACCCTAGGCTTTCCATGTGGCCCCTTGTCCTCTGGGGGCCCCACTGACCTGTGCTCCCACGCCCCAGTCAGAGGTCCAAGGACCAGAGCTGTCTGGGAAGGCAGTGAGTAGACAGGTTTGTGTGACAGGCCCGGGGATTTGTTCTAAATCAATGTGGAACCAAGCCATGGCCTTTGTTTGGAGTCCCAGGGCTGTGCTTCTCCCACTGCCTGGCTGGGCCGTCCTGGCCCTAGCCGTCTCTCCTTTCCTGATCTACTCCATGGATCTGCTCCTCTCTCTCCCCTGGCCTCTTCTCGCCTCTCACTGATCATCTTCCTGCTTCTTGTCAGTCCAGCTCACTCCCTCTTGTTCTCTCTCCCAAGTTCCTGCCTCTCCACCATCCCCATCCCCGCACCAAGGCCTTGGCTGCCCTCTGCTTGCCCCTTTTCTTCACTGTCTCTCTTGCTGTCTTGTACTATCTCTGAGACTCTCCACCCCACCATGTCTTTGCTCTTAAATGTGTTCTTCATCCCCTTTTGTCCCAGTCTCTGGTGGGCGGAATCAGAGGAGAGCCAGGAGAGGCCTCCCTCCCAGCGCCCAGGAGCTCCGTTGCCCCTCGGCACCTGCACGGCCCTGCCCGCTGGAATGTGCTCAGGCTGAGGCCCGGAACGGAGGAAATGCATTTGTTATTTCTGATGGAGACGGCCCCTTCCCAGGAGGCCTCAGGCCCCCTCCCCTCCCCCTTGCCTGCCCATGAACTCTGGGAGCACCTGAGGGAGAGCTGCTTGCCGGGAAGAGGGTTCCACGCAGGAGCAACTTTCCAAGGAAAACACGGCCTTGACAGATCATATGTTGGGAGGGAGCTGGTTCCACACGCCATAAATTGCCAGCCTGACCTCCCCCGTGGGGCCCCGCGGCCCCCAAGTTGAGGTTCTCCTGCAGGGCCAAGCCAGCGGCTGGTGTAGCTGGAGTTGGTGCCAAGACAGGAGGCTGGGAGGCCTGGGTCTGGGTGAAGCTCCAGGGGCCCCGGAGGCCAGGCCAGCAGCCCCGGGCAGAGACAGTTCGGGTAGGCCAGGCGCAGGGACAGGAGCAAGCTCTGGGTTTGTCTCGTGTGCTTGTCACCAGTACCACTTTGTTCTCAAATTAGCTCCGTTTCAGGGAAAGAGGCATTAAGCTTCGCACAAGGGGATGACTGCCACAGTACCTTAGGGACAGAATTGAGTAGGCATGACTTAAGAGCCCAATTCTGATCCCCTGCCACCCACTCTTCATGGTCAGAGGAGATTCCTGAAGGAGAAGGGAGTTAGCTTGGGCCTGAGTGACGAGCAACGTCATTCATTCATTCACCAAATATGTACCAAGTCTCTATTCTGTGCTAGGTGTTCAGCGGTCACAGGGTTAATCTCACAGAAGATTAGAAGATTAGAAGCTCACAGTCTTAGGATTAACATTCCCAAGGTAAGAAGTGATAGAACTGTATGGAAACTACCTGTGGGAACTGGGGAAACCTAAAGAAAAATCCAGGGAAATCTAAGGACCCCTTATGGGTGGGAGGAAAGCAGTTAGGGAAGGCTTCCTGGAGGAAGTGGTCTGTGAGCTTCCCTTGGAGGAAGGTACTACAGGAAGGGTGGCATGGAGATTTGCATTTACATCTGGAGTATATGGAATGGACTGGCGGGGGCTAGGGGGCGCTAGTTGGGAAGATTCTGGGACTTGGTGTAGTGATCAGGGTGGACTAGAACCCTACCTCAGCTACAGAGCCATGGTGGGCCACACAAGCTGCTCTGTAGCTCGGGTTCTTTGTCGTTACAAAGGGACCCATCACAGTACTTACCTCTTAGACCTGCCCCTAAGATGAGGTGAGCTCCCGCCAAGGCCGACTGTGGGTGTGAACACTGGGTGTGAACTAGTCCATGGTCCAGGTGTGCATGACAGAGCCACTTCCTGTGTGGCCTCAACAGGAACTGAGTGCTTGAGTCCCCTCCTCACTGAGCTGGTAGGAAACGTGGCCAGGATGAGCTGCTCTGATTGTCAGTCAGCTGCGTTAGACCTGTCCCTTGCCCCTGCCACATGGCCCCTGGGGGCTCCGGGTGGCCGCCCTGCCTTCCACAGCACAGGCTCACCAGGGCCATCCTTGTCCTCTCCGCTTGGGGGTGTTCTAGCTTGGGTTCTGTGACCCTGCACAGCCTAGGTCTGAGAAGTCCAGCTCCTTGCCCCTTGCTGGGGCTTCCAGGTCAGTCGGTGTCATTTCTCTGTCTTAGCTTCTCTGCCCAGCACTGTTTCTCTTGGGAAAAGAAGAAGAGGGGACACTTGCTGGCTGGGCATTTTCTGCCCTGCCATACACCTCCCTTGGGGCAGTGAGTGTGGAGCTGTACCCCCCCCCCGAGGAAGAAGGAACCTCGGAGGGAGGAATAAAACATCTTAATTGTCTTAGCACAACACCTGATGTCCTCATTGGCATCTGAGTTCCAAAAGAGAAAGTAAGGTGCAGGGGACTGGGCACCAGTCACCGGAGGAGGGAGATATGGCCTGTAAGCACAGTCTAATGGCCGAACTGAGCAGTCTGTATGGGGTCAGTGGTGTGGGGTCAGGGAGACTGGGGAAGGCAGTCTAGCAAGGTGGTGAAGTAACCCATTCTGGGAAAGTAGGGACTGTGATGGCATTCAAGGGGAGCTCAGCCTTTCCCCTCCACTGCCTCTCAGAGCTGGATCTGGATGGGAATCTCCCCACCTCCTCAGCCTCCTTTGGGAAGCTCTTCCTGGGAGCTGCGAAGATCCCTCCCCAGCACGAGGCCAGAACGGAGACCGCCACTGTTCCAGCCATGGTGTAGGACAGACACATGTGAGTGCAAGGGCACACTCAGACCCCCAGACTCCTGGGCTAGGATCCACACAAACGCAAGGACACAGTTCAAACACTCATATTCCTGTGTGCATACGGATATGGCCAGGAGGGCGGGAGGCTCACAGAGGTGTGCACAGCACCCTCTACACTTAGCCATGTTCCCACACCCACCACACCTCTGTTCACAAACACGTGAGTGTGTGCCATTCAGTCTGCTTTCTTGCAGGCAAAGACACCCATAAACACATATGCACACCGGGTCACAGATGCAGAGGTCAAAGGGCACACATGCAGACACACTTGAGTTCATCTCTACACTGACATGTGTGCCTACAGATCCTTACATGCGTGGCGGTGTGTAAGCGTAACGCAAACACACACACACTCATATTCACACTTCATCAACAAATATTTACTGATCGCCTAGTTACGGGCAAGGCACGATGCTAGGCCTGGAGAACGGGGCAGTGTCCTTCAGGTAGGACCTTCGGCGGACCAGGCTGCCAGAACGCAGTACCAGAGACAGACAGAGGCTTAAACAAAAGAAATCTGTTTTCTCACAATTCTGGTGGGTGGGAAGTCTGAAATCAAGGTGTGGCCCGGACTGGTTTTCTCTGAGGCTTCTCATCCTGGCTTGTGGATGGCCGTCCTCTCTCTGGCCTCACATGGTCTCCCCTCTGGGCAGGTCTGTGTCCCCATCACCTCTTCCCATAAGGACACTAGGCATTTTGGATTAGGGCTCATCCCAGTAACCTCATCAACTTAATTATCCCTTTGAAGAGATTCCATCTCCAAATATAGTCACATTCAAAGGTACAAGGGGTCAGGATGTCAACCTATGATTTTCGAGGGCACACAATTGAGCCCATAACAGGGAAATTCCCTCTAATGGGGAAGACAGCACAAACAGAAGTATAAAATGATTCACCTCTGATGAAGGCTATGAACAAGCAGAAAGGGGCTGAGATAGAGGCAGAGACAGGCAGAGTGCGCTTTTAGACAGAGTGGTCAGGTAGGAGTCTGCAGGCACTGGCCTCCCATCCTGTCCCCATCCTGTCCCCGGCTGAGCGCACTTTGCAGGGGCCAAGTCTATCCCGTCTGCATTCCAGGCACAGGGCCTGGCCTGGGGTGGGGCTCAGCAAGCGTGCTGTAGGGGGACGATGGCTGAGTATGGGTCTCTTCAGTTGCACATCCCCTGTTCTTGTGTAGGAAAGCCGAGGGAGAGGCAGACAAGGCAATATTCCGTGCCTGAGTGCCTGGGTGGTCAGACCGGGTGTGGACGGCCTGGCAGGAGCCCAGAGCTTGAGCCTGACAGAAAAGCAGGAGGGTTAGAAGAATAGAGCCTCTAACGGCTGCCCAGAATGCCAGCCCTGGGTCTGCTGTGTGACTTTGGGCAAGTTACCTAACCTTTCTGAGCCAGTTTTCTCATTCATAAAATGGGGGATAAATGGTAGCTGCCTCACAAAATTGCTGGGAGGATTAAATGAGATTGTGTGTGTAAAATGCCTAGCATGTTGCCTAGCACATAATGAAGGAGTAATAAATGCGAGCTAACATTGCCATAATTGCTGGAGGACAAACACGCCACGTACCTGAGTCATTCTTGGCTCCGCCTGTCCCCTACCACACACATCCACCGACGATTAAACTTTCCTTGAATCAGCCTCCTATGTGAGCCTTCAGTCTGGCCAGGCCCCTCCTCCATGCCCCTTGGTGACAGCCTCAACTCTGAGCCGGACATCCCACCAGCCTCCTCCTTGCCTTCCCAGCCTCCAGCCTCTCACTCAACAGCCCAGCCACCACACTGGCCTCCAGAGAAACGCAACAAACTGCAAATCTGATCAGATGACTTCCAGGCTTAAAATCCTCCAGAGCTCCGTCTTACTCACACGGCAAAGGACATTCAAGGCTTTTCAGGCTCTGGTCTCAAATTCTAGCCACAGTGGACATGTGTCATACCTACCACTGGATATGGAGCTGCTTCCGGAGCCCCAATGATCTGTCTTGCTCAGACGTCTGGGCCTTCGCACATACTGTTCCCCCAGCTTAGAACGCTCCTTCCATCTTCTCCACCCTGACAACTCTTATTAAGCTTCCTTCAAGATTGAGCTTAAGGGGCAGGAAGGCTGGAGTTAACGAGCCCCCTTGTGGGGCGTCAGGGAGGTTGGGAGCTCTCGGCCACACTGCCATCGTGCATGGGTCAAGCTCAGGAGCTTGCCTTACTCTTTTGGACGTTCCTGGCACCTCAGAGGGTCTGGCTTCATGGTTCTCAGAATATTCTTTGAGTGACTGAATGAAGGCTTAGCCCTATGAGGTGCAGACTGTTCTCTAGATTTACAATTAAACTGGAGTTCAAAAAAGTTCAGCAATCCGCCCAGCTTACACTGTCAGGCTGCACTGTGCTCAGAGCCCTTTACACACACTTTTCTCAGCCTGGAATTCTCCCTTTTCTCTCTTTCCTGGCTCATTCTTTAGACCAAGCTTTGATAACACTGCCTCTGGGAAGCCCTCCAGGCTCTTTCTTCTGGGCTCACCCAGGGCTTCTTCTCTCATAACGTTTAGAGTAGATTGCCTCTCCCCTTGGATTGCGAATGCTGCTTCTGGGAGCTCCAGGCCCCATCTATACAAACAATTGAATAATCTAAAATAAGTATGTCAGCACCATTCTGGAGACCCTGCGAAAGAAGTACCATGCTGCTAATGGAAGTTATCCATTTGCCATGATGTTCTAGCAGGACCAGAGCCCCCAGACAAACCCACAGAAGTGAATCCTGGAGCTCTTGGGGTATCTAGTCAACCCCGTGCATGAAGTAGATGGTAGGAAAGAGCCCTGAAGGGGAGAAATGGACTAGAGCCTATGTGAGTCTCAGTCTGGTCTCAGGGAATCTCACCTATATGGTACTACCACCCTGAGCAATGGCAGGTATTGGCAATGGACCTAGAAACATTTGAGAAAGGTAATCCAAAGTGTAGGCCTGCCTGAAGAGTGGGACAGGAGCAGGGGCCCTGCTTGCCCAGGTCAAAAAGCCATATTGGCAGGGGCCTTATCTAACCTATTCAGCACTGGGACAGTTTCTAACCTGTCTATCCCGTTAGCCATGGGACCATTCATATGGCCTAGGTGGTCTTCACACCCCAAACCCAGTATGAGTCTTTAGAGTAATGTAGTAGTTGGAAGTATGTGTGGCATTCACAGAAGAATAGTCTCTAGGTTAAGGGCGAATGGCATCGGTTATTTTCTACGATCAGTCCACATCTAGAATTAGATGTTCAGTGGTGAGTTCCATGTTTGAAAAGGAAGAGGGAGTGACTGGACCACATTTAGCTATTAGAAGAGTATTTATATAGAAGGAAAAGCAAAATCAGTATTATGAGACCACAGAGGGCAGAGCCAAGGTCAAGGATGTAAGTGGGGAAATTTCAGCTAGATTTTAGAAAGTATATTCTCATTATTCTAGCTCTTCAGAAATGGGCTAGGGCTGCCTAGGGAGACAGTAAGGTCTCTAGGCCTAGAAATGTGCAGACAGTGGGTGGCTAGGACCACCCTCTGGCAGGCTCTGGGGCAGATTCTTGCCCTGGGAGTGGTTTAGTTGAGCTCCCTTTCCAACCCTAAGCTTTGAGACTAAATCTTCTTTGAGAATCTCTCTTGTGCTGGTCATCATGGGGGTGAAAAGAGAAGAGAGATGGGGCCCCAGCCCCCAAGGTGCATGGGTCATGACGGGTGGCAGTAGGAGTTCTAGGGCCTATGAAAGCTCAGAGGAAGGAACCATCTAGCACCATGACCACAATTATGTCTTCAAAGGCCAAAGATTTGGACCCTCCAAGCATTGCTGTCCAATAGAACTTTGTACAATGATGGATATGTTCTATATGGGGGCTCACCCATATGGTGGCCCATATGGTGGGGCTCACCCATATGGTGGCCCTTGAGACATTGCTGGGAGACTGAATTTTTGATGGACCATCTCTGTGTGCTGAGGGTCTATTCTAGTGGGCAGCACTGTTCCAGAGAGTTACAACATTCCATGACGCTGAAGACCCTTCATTTCCTTCTTTCAGCGCATCAGTCACACTGAGAGGGAAGTCTCTAGACTTCGAGCAGAGCACCTAGCTTCAGCACTGGATAGACCAGCTTGCTGTGTGACTAGGACAAATCTCTCACCTACCTGGTCTAGAGCTTCACTAAAATGAAGAGTCAAACTATAGTAGGGCTGGCTTACTCTTTCTTTCTTTCCTTTAAATAATGAGTCAATGGGTCTGGGATTTAGAGATTCCTCTTTTCTCTATTCAGTAGAGAAAAAAAGTCTTCATTCCTTTATTCCTCCTTCCCTGCCTTTCCTTCCACTGACCCCAACCTTCCGCCACCCAGACCTCAGCCCCAGCCACCCGAAGAACTTTTGTATTTGCCGCTTAGCACTTGCTGTACGGGTCTATGACCTTCTTTAGAAACTTTTTCTTTACGAGTTTATTTTGGCTTGTGTCGAGCATTCATAAAATTCCTAGGGAACTGGAGGTTTAAAAGTCGGGCTTGTAAAAGGAGTAGGTGGGAGGGGGTGGGAATGGGCCGGGAGGGGAACGGCCAGCGGCCAGCCCTGGGAAGCTAGAGGAAAAGGATAAGCCTTACATTCTCTCTACTCAAGGCCTCACAGCCTGTGAGTTTTGGGTCTTCTGGGTCACGCAAGGGGAGAAGAATTGGATGAGGGGGTGTGGGGGGATGTGAGGTGGAGAGACTGGGAGGGAGACACGGAGGCTGAGATTCTCCCATGGGGTGGGCAGAGCCGGGCCCCGTTCTGATAAGGGGTCCCTGTGGCTTGTCTCGGGTTTTTCTTGTCATTCATCTCTTTTTTTGGCCTAGCCGCTCCTCAGCAGGTTGGAGGCGCTGGTGAATGGCTCAGAGAGCACCAGGCATCTGAAACAAATTAGGTCTCTCTTACAGCCACCCAGAGGCGGGTGATGGATGGAGGCCTGCGTTCACAGCAAAGCTAATTGGCAACACACAGAGACATCCAAGAAAGTATATTATTTTGCCAGACTTCGAAGTCATTGGTTTTTTTTTTTTTTTTATTATAGAACATTATACAGCCAGAGATAAAAAGCACAATGAAAGTTTTAAATCTAATAAAAGCATTTGACTGTGGAGTAAAAATAACATACACAGAGAAGTTTGATTTGGATTCAGGTTTTATTAATGTTCTTTCACTGCAAAATGTTTCCAATTAAAAAACAATTCCAAGAGCGCCACATTAATAAGCTGCTTGTCTTTTCGGAAGGGCTGGAGGTTTTGAAATGCAATGGTGGACAGATAATCAGACATGCATACACAGTGCCACTGGGAATAGATTTCTAAATCAGGGCTTGCGGAGCTCATCCCTCGATAGAAGGGGAAAACCTCATGGCTGAGCTTGGAGAAAAAGTACCTGGAGTTTTTGCAGTATCACCCGATCCAAGGACCCCCAACTCATCCACAAACCTGGTTACTCTATCACCAGCTGGGATCAGCAGAGGCTGGAATAAGCCGGCCTTCCCTCTACCCATTTATAAAACAATGCTGTTGGGTTCAGTGGTCATTCAGGAATTTTGGATTCCTCCTTATTGATGGTTCCCAAAGATTTCTTGATCCTTGTTTTAGGAAATGTTAACTATTAAATACGAGACTGATTAGCAACAAGGAGAGCAGACCACAGTTGGAACGCGTCAAAGCAGGGGCTGGGGCTTGTGCCTAGTCGTGTGTAAAGGATCGACTAGTAACTTGACTGACTCCAACTGGAAGTTTGTGAAATAACCAGCCATCGTCCTAATATGCGGGGATGACAGATTATTTTTAAAGGGTGGTTTTCAAAGGTACTTTGTGTTCGCAAAGTGAGTGGTGAATTAATCAGTTCCCTGACTAATTCTCAGCAAGTCGTTTTTAGAGTAATTGGTCATTTTCAATACAAGCTCTTGCTTAACTGTATCCAACTCTTCTGTTCTCTTCCCCCACACAACTGGAGCTGTAACGCTAGGGAGGAAATGGAATTCCAGCCCTGTGCTTTCTGAGGTGACTGAAGAGTGGCCCGGAGGCCTGGCCTCTTCGGGTCAGTTTGGGGAAGTTAATCTCTCTTTAGGAGGCCTTTCACACACTGATTCGTCCCCTGGGCCCAGAAAGGCTGGTCACAAGCCTATGGATAAGCACTTCCTTCCCCAAAGACCAGAAGCAGGGTCTTTGTTCTGGGAGGGTGTCAGAGAGCCTTGGGCTCAGGTTCCCCGCTGGTGGGTTTGGAAGCTGAATGCAGTCCTCGGCCACATCCCCAAAACTTCTGCAAGCTGTCTCTCCCATTTAGCCTCGCAGCTCAGGCCCTGATGGAGAGCTCCCCAGAGTGGGCAAAGACAGCCCTGAAAAGCCACAGAGCCCCCTCAGTCAAGGCAGACCTTCTCAGCCAGGTTTCCAGAGCTTTCACTCCCAAGAGGCCCTGCACAGCCAGCTCAGCACCAGCTGAAAAGCCCTTCTTGGGTCAGCTTCCCAAACGGAAGAGAGGAAGGGAATGAGCTCATTTTTCTTTGCAGTGGCCCCGATCCTACTCTAACTTGCCCTTCGTCACCTTCTGCATCTCACGCTGACTTCCGGGGTCCTGGGGGAAGGGCACAGTCCGCCAGCTTCAGGTCCCGGGCCTGGTTTCCCGAGGAGGGTCAGCCCACCTCTCCGTCCGACCGCATGACCCCATGACCTGTCCCATGCCCTCGTCTTGGCCCTGCACCTCAGCACCTTGGAAGGCTGGCTGGGTCTGGCGGTGACCACTGCCCCGAGGCTCTCTCTTCTCCACCTTCCCAGGGCCTGGCCGGCCTTTGAGTAAACAGATAGCCCAGCGAGGTATGTGATCAATTAGCTTTGCTGAAAATACAATCATTTTGTTATTCCAAGCTGATGAGAAGGCCTCTTCGGCCTGCTCTCCCAGCCTCCACATGCCAATCAGCCCGTGTCACCGATATAATTTTCCACATAAACACAACCTTTGTGCAACATCTACTCTTGTAAATAGATGTAATTCCCAAACCAAATAACGCACTTGGAGGGGAAATGATATTATGCATGCAAAAAGAAAAGCCAGCGATTTTTACACTTTCCAGGCAACAATAGATTACCCCTAATTGCGGGGGGGGGGCGAGGCGGGGCGAGGGAGGCGGCTGCTGCTGGGAAGCAGGGAGGCCAGCTTCCAGGCGGGGTTTTTTTTCCTCCCTCTGCACATGTGTGAGAGCGGACCACCAGGAACTGCTTAACCCGGGATTTGTCCTGTTTAGGCAACGGGGAGGACGCGGTGGTTGCTGTGGATGTCTTCAAGGAAACGGCAAAGTTCCTTAATTATAAGGTTTGCTCTCCCTTGCCAGGAGAGACCCCCTCCCAACCTGAGACCGTACACATCCTGTGGCAGAGTTGTCCCCCCAAATTCCTGGACACAAATGGCCTCGGTGGGCTGCGCAGTGTGAGTTCTTCTGAAATGCACTGCTGTGCCTTTCTCAATGTTCTGCTCACTTAAGTGGATCCCGAAATTAGACCTTAAAAGCAGCGGAAGTCCCCCAACAGCCGGGAGGGAGAACGCCACAGAACCCGCTGTGTAATCCTGGCCAGGTTCTGGGCACCGGCTGCCTCCCGGGCTCTCCGAACGCCACGGAAATGAGAGCCTGGGCACCCCCTCCTGCGCCTCTGGTCTCCCAAGCTCCCCTTGAGGTCAGAGTGGGTCCCCCAGGGGTCCCAGGCCAACTGCAGGCACACGAGTGCTCCAAAGGGAGGGAGTGGTGCTGGGAAGGAGCTGCGGGCTGGCTGAGCCATCCTGGCACAGTGCTGGGGGTCCCCGGGTCAGCATGCGGCACAGCCAGCCCCGTTTGGGGTCAGGCAGTGCGACACCAGCCGGAGTCAGATGGCACCACAGCGAGCCCCAGGGCTTTTCTCCCATTTTCCTGGACAGCGACAGTTACAGAAGATGTAGATTCTGACAAGGATTATTTCGGTCTCTTGCAAAGATGCTTCTATCAGCAGGTGAGTGATGACTTCTTGGCCTTAGGAAGGGCTCGATGCTTTCATATAATGCTCCTGGGTCTTTACTGCATCCAAGTTTGAAACAGTGAGTGAAGAGGTAGAGAGCATGGTGGATTGTCCACAGGCTCCCTTCCAGGTTCTGACTCCAGGCCTGGCCCGGGGGCTGATAGCACTTCAGCTACAAAAGATTTTTCTTTCTGACCCCCGCCCCCGCCCCTCCCCCCCTGCCCACGAAACTCAGCCTAAGAACACTTACCCCCCCAGCTTCCATCCGTCCCGGGCTCCTGAAGGCCATCTGAAACTCATTAGCTGCTTGAAATGATTGTCATGGGAGCCCTTGATGGGGAACAAGAAAGGGAGAGGGATACTTTTAAAGGACAGCAATCGGGACCCAAATGCTGGCAGATGTTTGGAAACCTGGTGGTTGAGGAGGGGCCTCCAGGAGGCGTGGGGGCTAACTCCTCGGCCTGACCCTGGGCCCCGGGCCCCCCACCTCCCCACGCCTTTGTCTGCCCGCAGCTCTGGAGCCCAGGCAGCACAAACCAGACACTTTCAGGTCTCATTCCCCCCAAGGAGGAAAGCTGGGCGGCCCTGGGACAGGCTAACTGCCTGATTCGGGGGATGGCTGTGGGAGCTACTCGATTCTTTGCCTGCTACAGCTTAATTCCGGTACTTTGAAACCGAAGTGACTTTCTATTTGCAATAATCAAATCCTAAAATAAGCCAAGTGTTGGAATTAGGAGAACAGACGATGTTAAAAACCACAGAGCCTAGAATCTTAGGATGATAGAATTTTCAATACAGAACCTGGAAAAAAACTATCTTTGTGTTGTAAGATCCTGGCAACCAAAAATATCAGAATTATAGATTATTAGAATTCTTGAAAAAATGATTTATAGAATCACAGGAAAGCCTTAGGGTCTTAGTAGCATAGAACATTAGAATTATGGACTTTCAGAACTAAGAAATCAGAATTCTAGAATTGTACAACATTAGAAATGTAGAAAAACTTATAGAAAACCAGAATTGTGGTCTCTTAGAATCACAGAACTCGAGAATGGTGGAATGTTAGAATATTAAATTAAGGAAACGTTGGATGATACAATCTTAGAATCACACAATATTAGCATCATGGAGCGGTAGAATTAAGGAATCATAGACTTCTATAATCATAGCAGTTTATAATTACAGGCTCATTGGATTATAGACTCTTAGAATCACATAACATTTGAATCAAAGAGTGTCTGTTTTGTTAGAGAAGTATAGGATCTATGAATTATAGAATTTGGGAATTATAGGCTTTTAGATACAACCTTGAAGAATTTCAGATGCAGAAAGGGATTTAGAGGTCATTTGGCCCTACTCCTGGCCCAGTCCAAATCTTTACCTAACCCTACACACCACACACACACACACACACCTTGACACAGCCCCTTGACATCCCCGTGTTTATGTCCAGACAACACAGTCTGATTTGATCATTCTGTACATTTCCTAGAGCCTAGAATCTCCTTTTCTGCCTCTCTCTCTCTCTCATCATTATAAATTCCTACCACCCTTTGCTTTTTGAGGGACCGTTCTGTTTTTCTTTCTGCAAACCATGCAGAGTCTTAACTCCCCATTCTGGTGCCTTGCCGGACAAGACTAATAGGTCACAAGACCTATTCACAAGAATAGGTATTTGTGAAACGAAGATTTGGCCCATTTGAGGCATAGGAAGGGGACAGGGCAGGCCTGTGTGTCTGGCATGTGTGTCTATGGCCTCTCTCTCAGAAACAGCAGCAAACAGGTCCAGATTTGAACCTAAGCTGTGTTTTTCCTCTGGAAGGACAAGTAGTCGAGGCAGGGACTGGGCAGCCTGGCCTATCGGGTGAGAGGAGATTGGAAACTATACACCATTTCATGCTTATTTATTTTATGATCCTCCCGGGCTGGGGTTTACACAATCCGGACAACATGTGGATTAGATAATTGGCTGGGAATTACCAGCCTCTGATGGTTATCACACTTGGGGTGGGGGGGATAGAAGCCGCTTGAGGAGGATGGCTCAGTGATGAGTTGATGATGTTATCATGTCCTCGTTGGGGTTCGGAGAGATGCGGAGGCTCTTCTCCAGCCGTAAATCCTGGGGCCGGGGTGTGGGGAGACAGTATACACAGAGCAAGGAGGCGGATGGTAACACTGAAGATTCTGTTACAACGTGGAGGAATAAACAAAAAAGCCAAACAGCCAGCTTCAGAGTCACCCTCTTCCTTTGGAAAACGTTCGTTTCCTAGTGAGTTCCTCGCAAAACTCTGTAAAAGGACTAGCCAGAGATCAACAGCTTAAATATAAAACCTCCTACTTTTTATTTAAGCATTATAAAGACAGAGTCTATGCAGTGGTCACTTAAATGTGAGGCTTCCTTCTTCAAAAGATCTTTTCTCTGGCTCAGCTTATACTCAGAATCTCCCAGTCCGGTGTTCACCCACAGCTCCCTGGAACTCCTTAGGGAGGGAGTTGCTGAAGTTAGAAAGGCTAAGAGACCTTGCAATTTGCCCCGTAGACCAAACTTTGTAAATAACCTCTTTCACCAATTTCAAGTCTTTCCTTAAAAGCCAATTTAGTTTAGAAGCTGCAGAGCTCCCCAAAACCAAATCGTAGCACCCGGCTAGTTCTAGGAACACCATTTCGATGGAGCGGAGATTTTTCCAAAAATGAAACGCCTGCCTGAGTGGCAGAGTGTGGTCCACCCCAGGTGCTTGGCCCAGCCCTGCCCGTGATGCTGTGTGCCTCTAGGCAAGTAGACCTCCTCTCTGGGCCACAGCAGGCCCACCTACAGATAGGAAGTTGGATTAAATAATCTAAACGTGGGAGTAAAAATATTAGAAACAGGAAAAAACAATTTGGCTCTGTTTCCTTTTTGTGAGTTGAATTTCAAATTCGTCAGGCCAGTGTTTCTATTTATTTTTGAAGTAGTTCAACCAAGAATTGCTGTTTTCATGGCTCTAGCTTTTGATTTCAGATGCTAAACAACAAAACCACGACCCCAAACTTCCTCAACTACTGATTGAAGCTTTTATACACATTTTCAATGGTGCGGCATATTGGATTAACACAAAACGACAAACGCCGTTGCCTTCTCGGTACTGAAAGAAACAGTGGAAAGGAGCTAATGGGATGGCAAAACCGGGTGTCACGGGTCCCACTGTGTGACTCTTTGTGTCCCCACTTGTCACCTAGGGAGGGGAGGGAAGCAGGGACAAATCTAGATCTTGTCTTCCTTCCTGGTCCAAAGCACAGTCCAAGTTTCAGAGGCCCCAGCCCTGATTCTAAGCAAGACTGTTGACTGTGTGACGCTCTGTGATACTGGCCACCCCTCTGGGGCCACCCCTGCTGATCCCAGTGATGGGAGGGGTGGGGCTGAGGGAAATGGAGAGCCTTTACAAAGGGGACAATGGCAAGTCTCCAATTTGTGGCCAAGTCCCTTTCACTGGGAGTCTGAAAGGCCAAGGAGGGGGTGGGCAGGGTGAATGGGGCCCGAGAGGATGAGGACTCTCTTGCCATGGCCCCATTGAAAGTCCGTGGGCCGGTCAGCGATGAAAGGAAGTGAGTTAAAGAGGCAAGTGAGGGGGCTGTGCTGGGGGCGCAGTGAGCCCCTAACTCCCACTAGGGACGGGACTGATAGCCGGCCAGGCAGGGCTGCCCCACAAGGCTGAGGGGGACAGGCGGCTGGGAGGTTTGTAAGGTCCTCAGTTGGGCTTTCTCCTTCCTCGATGGGAAGCCCGAGTTTTAACCTATGACACTACTGCACATGTTGCCATGGTGGATGGGGTGGGGTTCGTGGCTGGAACATTTGAGACGGAATTTCTGGAAAGCCCAGTATTGGCGATAAGGTTGACGGGGGCTGGGGGTGGGTTGGTAGGGGCCCCGTTTAACCGCAGGCTCTAGCCCGGTTTATTTAGCTGAAGTATCCTGTCAGGATAGCCCCCAGCCGACTCCCTCGGTCCCACAGCTGGTCACTACAGACAAACAGCCAGTCCGTTTCTCCAGCAATGGGTCCATGTAGACAAACAATAGGTCAGTCCAACCAAAACAGTCTGTTCAGCTATAAAAATGGTGGTGGCGGCAGCGGGAGTGGCAGAAAAGCAGCAACGATATCAGTTCAGTTTTTAACAAGTAGCCGTGCAACCTCCTTAGTCATTATATAAGGAAACAACCCGCAGCTCATGAATGTGACTGCCGGCTCTGCATGAGCGCTGAGCGGTGCATGATTCCATAGCTCTGGAGGTAGACGCATCGAGGAATAGGCCTTTGGTCCAGGCCAGCAACCTTGTGACCGGAATTTCTCACTGCCCTCCCCTCACAGAGGCCCAGCCAGACACTCTCTAGCAGGGGGAATATTCCAGACCCTTTGAGAAGTCTTCGAGAGGGGATTTAGACGCTTCACAGGTATTTCCCTGTGGGCCCCCTATCTTCCTAATGGCCCCTGTTCTTTAAAACAAAATTCTTAAAACAATTAAGTTCTTTAAAACAAAATTCAAACGAAACAAAAACCTCTCAGTTTGTCAACAACATTTCTCAGTTAACTGGCGAGGTAGAGAAAGGGGCATGCTAACTTGCCCTTTTAGGGGAAGGAAAGAAAGAAAGGAGGAAGGGTCAAAGGAAGCTTGAGGAAGGAGAAGACAGAAGGAGGAAGCAAGAAGGCAGGAACGGTAGAAATAACAAATCTACTTCGCCCTCGAAGAGCGCTTTATGGTAGAACTTATCAGAATGTATTTTGTGTTCATTAATCCATAACTACTTTCATTAGTATCAAATACTTGTGCCCATTTTAAAGATGGGGAAGCTGAGGCCCAGACCAGCAAAGTAAGTCTGCCCAGGTTCCCATAGTCAGTTGCCGGTGGAGCTGGGATAGAGGCAGGGCTCCTGCTCTTGACTCTCGCTGGGAAGCTCCAATGATAACATTATTACGACTGGTAGGGAGTGGGGCTTGGGAATCATGCAGTCTCATTGTAGGGGTGAGGAACGGAAACTCAGACTTGCCCAGAGTCCTTACCGAGAGAGCATAGTACTTTACGAGATTCCCCTTCCTTCTCTGAGCCGGACGTTCCCTCAGGGGCAGAAAGTTCTTCCTTGTGTCTGCCCAGACTCTCTCTTGCTGCAGCGCCAGCTTGGATGCTCCTCCTGGTGGCTGGTCTCTGGAGAAGAGTGTGCCAGTTTTGCGGAGCCTAAGAGTGGGTTGGAAACCCCTCTTCCCCAGAGGTAGCGGGAGGGTCTGGATGGCGGAGGAGGGCCCAGAGGGCCGGCTCTGTGTTTGGTGAATAAACACGGGAGTCAGGTTTCTGGCCCGTCACTCTCTAGCCTTTCAGCGAGTGAGGGCCCAGGCGCGGCACATGAAGAGGCCGGGGCCTGCGGGGGCTGGGGCCTGGGCAGGGCCCGCTTGGGGCAACCGGCAGAGTCGGCCTTCGCAGGCCACGGAACTTCACACCTTTGAAAGGCTCCAGAGAGGCACGCAGAGAAAATAAACTGTTCCTCCCATCCGTGGCAGGCCGGCCATCCTTAGGGGCTCCCCGTCATGCACACGGAAACCCTGTAAAAGGGCCCAGTGTTTCCTTTTCCACTCCCCGAAAGGATGCGTGCTGAGCCCTGGGAGGACGGCAGGGGTGGGCGACAGGGCTCTCTCCTGGCCAGCGCGGTCTGCTTCCAGCCCCGTCGTGCCTGCTGGAAGAAGCCGCCTCTGCTCTCTGAGCATCGCCTTGCACATCTGGAAAACAGGAGGAAAAATACCTCCCTTTGAGATTGACTTTGTGTGTGTCTGATGGGGAAATAAGGCGTGTATGTGAACGTACCTAGCACCCAGTAGACGCTTCATCAATGCGTCCTTCCTTCTCTTCCTATCCCTGGAACCTAAAGCAAGTCTGAGCTCCTCTCACAGCCTCCATTCCCTCCTCTTTAAAGTGGGGTTCCCGACTCCCAGACTCCATGAGGCAGAGGGTTAGCGCACTGCCTGGCTCCTAGGGGCTCTCCCGCAGTGGTTTCTTTCTTCCCCTTCACCCTCCCCTCTGGGTCTCAGGGGTCACTGCTTTGTCAACGGGAACGGCAGTGCCCTTGTTGGTGGAGAATGCTATGAGAATGAGTGTGATGCCAGCACCTTGGTGGGCGTCACCGTGCCGTGGAACTCTAGGAGGGGTTAGGTCTCAAAACCCTGTAGAAGAAAGCAGAGTATAAGGATCAGAGAGCCCAGGGGATACTAAAACCAATCTCACACTTGGGCCTGGGCTTATCGAGTGGAATGGTTCAGGCAGGATTGCTGGGGGGTTGGGTAGAAAGGGAAGTCCTTATTGTCTCTTGACACCAAGGGGGGCTTCCTGGAGGAGTGCTCTGTGCAAAGCTCTGGAGCTTGGTCTTTTTACCCAGGTCTAGTTTGTTGCAAATGCCTGAGGCCCAGACTACTGCTGGCTCCCAGCAAGTTGGGAGATAGCCCCAGAAGTGCCTCTTTTCCCCACCTAGGCTTTTCAGAGCTGGGAGGAGACAGACCTAGGACCAAGAAGTGGACAAATGTAAGAGCAGATCCCAGTGTGGGCTCCAGCAAGAGAGCCGGCTGTGTCCAGGGGAAGCAAGCTCCCTGTCATGGTGGGGTCCTGCAGCAGCCGGGAGGCCCTGGGACGGTACAGAAGGGGGACTGTGGCACGGGGTGAGAGGTGGGACTATCTGAGACAGGCTTTGGAGTCAGGCACACCTGGACTTCAGTTCCGGCTTTACAGTTCACCCCTGTGTGACCTTGGGTTAGTCTCCTAAACTTTGTAAAATCCCAGTTTCCTCATATGTAAATAGGCAGTTAATTCCTACTTCAAAGAGTTGTTTTGGAGAGTAAATAAGACAGTGCATGTAAAGCACTTAGCACAGTCAGAAACTTGTGGGTTCCCCTGGCCCAGCTAAGAGGCTAAGATCAGACAGGCCGAGGTTTGTAGGGGTTTTAAGATCCTATACTTTGAGGATTCTGAAAGTATAGGAGATTGAACATTTACATAATGTTTCCCCTGTGTCAAATACTTTGTTAGGGGCTTTACAAGTACTCACTTTTTTCTTTTTAAGATTATTATTTATTTGAGAGGAAGAAAGAGAGAGAGAGAGAGAGCACGCATGAGTGTGGGCGAGGGAATGAGCGGGCAGGAGAGAGAGAAGCAGGCTTCCTCCCAAGCAAAGAGCCCAAGGAGTCTGACACGGGGCTTGATCCCAGGACCTTGAGATCATGACCTGAGCCAAAGTCAGATGCTTAACCAACTGAGCCACCCAGGCACCCCTCACTTGCTTAATCTTCATAAGAACCCTCTGCGACAGGTACTGTCATCACCCACAATCTATAGATGAAGGAACGTGAAGAGAGGGAAAGGTAAGTGGGCTGGCCACAGTCACAGCTGAGGAAGTGGGTGAGCGGAGGCTAGACTCAGGTCCCACAGTCTGTGCACCTGAGATTCTAAGACCACAAGATTCTAAAGCCGCTCCGTGTTCCCAGAAACCCAGAGAATTCACTATTATGTGGGCTTCTTTAATAATAATAAATGTTCAGGATGAGAAGGTTCTAGAGAAGGAGTGGGCAAACTTCCTCTGTAAAGGGCCAGTCACTATCTTAGACTTGGCAGCCGTAAGGTCTCTGTCAAGGCTACCCATCCCTGCTGTTGTAGCCAGTCACTAAATGAATGGGAGCGGCTGTGTTTCAGTAAAAGTTTATTCTCCAAAACAAGTGGCAGGTGGATTTGGCCCAAGGGCTGTAATTTACGGATGACTGTTCTCCAGACACAGAGCACACATCTTCTGCTCAGCCCAGCGCCCCGGTGAGGGCTCCCTTCCTGGCCGATTGTCGGGAGAGTCTCGCTCTGCCCTGCTTTGGAGAGGCCGAGGGGCCTGGGATGGCCAGGGTGGCTCCCCGGGGCGGGGGTGCCTCCGACTGTGCCTCTCTCTTTCGGTCCTGGAGAGGCTGTTGAAAAGGCTCCTCTTTCCAGCAGGGGAGCCTCATTACTCACGGGCTGGGAAACAATGTTAATTTCCCCCAAGCGGGAAGCAGCTGCACTTATGAGCAGGGCTCATTTTGCTGCATGAATATTTATGGCATGTCCCCTAATTAAGCCCAGAAATAAAATTTACCCTGTGCACAGGGGCCATGGAAGACTGGAAGGCCGTGTCGGGAACCAGCCTCTTATGCCTGTGAAGGACGGTTGTCAACGAAACATTTGTGTCCAGAGCCACTTGGCCTGGGCCAGTGTCCACAGGAGGGTGGGGTGGGAGGTTTCCCGGAAAGGGCAAGCACCCTTGGTCCGGCCACATGCTGGTGGAGGGGGGCTACTCCGGCCACCTCGCTGAGCCTGGCTGGGTCACTATTTTCTCAGACCTGCATGGGGTGACACAAAGGTGCCTCGAGGCCAGGGCCCTAACAATATTGGTTTTTTTGGTCAGAATGACTCAAGTATTTCTTGACTGGGCTTCAGAAGTCACTCTAGCAGTAACAGCTCAGGGAGGCAGGCCCCAGCTGGGGCTAGCTAGGTCTGAGCTCTCAGTGAAGGAGGAAATCCTCGGGGTCACAGCATCCTGAGACCTTGGGAGGTGACAGAAGAGAAGGCATTGTGGGGAATGGTTCCCACCATAGTGCTGCAGTTTTCTTTACCTCTAGGTCCTCCTTCTCTCATACCTGGCAGCAGAGGAGAGGGCGCTCTGCCCGGCCTTGAGTAACCTTGAGGGTTTCCGGAAACCATGAATCTTAGCTTTCCCTTGAGGGCTCCTGTCTCCAGAGAGCTGCTTGGGCCTCGTATCCTCTTCCGAGGAGCCAATAAAGCAAGCAAATGCCATAAAGTTTCTCACACCAGACTGAGCTCTGATGAATGGTTGGAGTCAGACCGGAGTCCAGAAGCCAGAGTTTCAGAATACGATCATCAGGTTGACCAGGAACTCTCCCCCGTTCCTTTCCAGAATGCAGCTTGTCTTTGATTTCTCCCTTCTGTCACCTTCTCAGTGATTTTCGTCTTACAGTTTTTCATAGCACCCAAGAGATCCCATCGTGTGCCTCTGCCTCCCCTTCTAGGCCACTGGTGAACACTGGGATAGGGAGGGTGCTTTCCTAAGGTGGGAGCAGGTGTGTAATTGTCCCAGGGCCTTGACAGTTGGCACGCCTTGTCAATTCCAAAGTTACAAGATGTGGAAGCGGAGGAGACCCCCAGGGTGGAGAGGAGGACGTGACAGGGGGCTAGGGGGTCAGTCAAGGCTAGTACCCTCCACCTCCCACATGAGGGTCCCAGGGACTTGGGGCTCTCACTCTCCACCTTCACATCCTGAGCTCCAATCTGGTTACCATCGCTTAGACCCTGAGAGGCCTCCTTTTTCACACCTTCTGACACCAGATGCAGAGGCTGCCTCCCCAGATGGGAGGATCCCAGGTCAGATCTGGGCAGGTAAGGTGGCAATGACACTGGACTAAGGTCGGGATGACTAGACCCAGGTTCTTGGCTCAGCTGAACCAGATCCTAGTCACATACTGAGCCTTGATCCCCATACTGCTGAGCCTTGACTCCACCACAGATTGTTGTCTCAGCTTGTAATGCACAGGTCATAAGAAAGTAGGAGGAAAGCACACAGTTTCCTCCAAAGCCACATGGCAACCACAGAAATCACTTAGCGCCATTCACGTTGAGGACATGCACCATCTTCACGAAGCCAGGATGTCGTGCTCTTACTGGTTCAGAGATTTGAAGCAGAACACATCAACGGAGGCGTGACTTCGGGAAAGATCACTTTACTTCCCTGGGCTTCAGTTCTCTCATCTTTAAAATGGGCATTATAACCCTCCTCACCCACCCATCCCCTCAGCTTCTTACGAGGATCCCATGAGATCAGGATCACAAAGGTGCTTTGTGAGCTGAATGCATTGATGTGGGAGAGAATAAGCATTTAAGTTATCCCAATGGTTTTGTCATTGTTTCATGTTTACTCTCCTTCCTGCCCAGCTGGATGAACTCAGGTCCCCGGGAAACCTAAATCCGGGAGTAAATTCTGTTGGTTAGGGGGCCAAAAGGAGGCCAGGAGCTCTGCGGGGGCCCCAGCAGGGCCCAGAAGACTAGAGAAGCAGCAGGGTTAGAGGCTGAGCACCCTTTGTCCACACCTGCTGGCTGGTACTGTGGCACCCACACAGTTGACACTGTGTCATTTAGCGCTAAGACAGGCTCCCTAATGAGCTTAAGGGCCCTTGCGGCCCAGGCCCCACGCTTCCATGGAAACCCCCACTGCTCCCGAGAGGACCCCAGGAAGTTCTGATGGGTCCAGACACCTAGCTCTCTGCCCCTAAATACTCTCCTGCTTTCCACCTTCTCGTGTACGAGGAGAGAGAAATGTGGGCCACATACCTCAGTTCATTTGCATTAAGGTTATCGCAGGGCTTTGTAAGAGCCGATTGCACTGGTGTGTCCTGTTGGGGAACCTTAGGCATCTTTTGAAGGCTTTTGTCTCCTCTTAGGGCAAACGGGGACTCCCATCGCACCAGGAACAACCGACTTGAGATCTTTGGTGCTTCCTTGCCCTTCCCCCGCATTTGGAAAAGGCCCAAGTCAGTGTCCCCTGGAGCACAGCAAACCTTCTACCTGGCAATTAAAGACCTCTGTGATTTGCTCTAAGCTCTCCTGATAGCGCGCAGCCCCTAGCATCCTACCAGGCAAAGCACCATTTGCCACCAGAACACGCCAAGCTGGGAAGTTTCTCAAAGTCTCTGTTGATTCCATTGCCTCTCCCTGACTACACCTCCTCCCTACCATTCCTGGAATTTTACCTGTTCTTTGAGATCCAGCTCTGGCCCAACCTCAGCCTTCCCTTGATCCTCCTCAGTGAAGGAATTTCTGGCAAAGACTTTGAACCTGAGTAATATCAGTAAATGTTTCCTGAAGAATGAATAAATGAATGGATGGGTGATGAGCTCAGGTAAACTCTTCTCTCTCTATTTTCTTTTTTCTTATCCCTCTCCTAAAATGTGCCAGGCTGAGATTTTGGCCCCAGCAGAGGTTTGATAACACATGAAGGCGTGAATGGATGGGCCGTGAATGAAGGGGTACGGGTAGCCATTTACAGAGCACCTATCATGGGCCAGGCCGGGGGCCAAGCGTTGATGTAAGCCATGAACGAGACATGCTTTCTCTGCCCTCATGCCCTTACCTTTTAGCTGAGAAGTCAGCCTTACAGAGAGCTCCCCGGTCTAGCACTTATTTAGTTACTCTTGGGATAAAATGCCACGGGAGAGGAAAATTAATAAGTAAGTAAGTGAGTGTGTGTGGAATGAGTGAAGACAGGAGATTGCTAACAGAATAAGGGAGGGCATGAATGTGTAAATGAATATTGAGGAGCATAAATGAAGGAATGAAGGATGAAGGTTAATCTCACCAGGACAAGAATCCGTGCCACGTGACCTAGTGTTTATGGCCCCGAGGCCTAGAGGCCAGGTTTGCCCCAAGTCAGCTCCTCGCCCGTAGCCAGGCCCTCTGCACCCCGAGGTCAGCGCCATCGGCACTGTCTCAGCACCTCCAGAATGGAAAGTCTACCTTGGAAAGGGCTGCAGAACTTAGCATGTAGAATCTCAGGGCTTTCAGGGTCTGATTTTCCACAGTGCGAGGAATGAACCTCAAGGCTTTCACAGCGACGCACAGCACCACATGTACCCTCTGCGGTGAGAATCAGGCTCCGGGAGGGGTCTGCCCAAGGCACACCCTTAGGGTGCTGACTCCAACGGCCTTAAGGAGTCTTTGCTCCTTAAGTCAAGGCCTTTTTTCATCTCTTTCACCTTGCCTCATCCTCTTCGTCTTGAGCCCCCCTCCAACCCCCTGGCTTCCTCCCTGTTCCTGGGGCATGCCCACAGCCTCAGCTGGGAGGCTTTGGGCTCCCCTGTCTCTCTGCCAACCCTCTGCCGGGGATGTATTCCCAGGCATCGGCAGACCAGCCCCCTCTCAATTCCTTGGGGCCTCTTCTTAAAAGTTACCCTAAGACCTTCTGTGGCCACTGGACCTGTAATTTTATCTCTGGCTTCTTCCTTCTGTATCCCTCTCCCTTCCTTTGGATTTTCTTTATAGCACTCGTCCTGATCTAATAATGCACTGTATGTTTTCCTTAGTTATTTTGTTTGGTATCTGTTTCTCCTGAAGGAGCGCAGGGATTTTGCACTGCTTTGTTCACAACTGAATCCCAGCCACAGGGGTAGAGCCTGCCCATAAAATAGGTACTGGATGGGTAAGTGAAGCAGAGGCCCGGCTCCAGCCCCACCTCTCCTTCCAAAAGTCACAGCCACTGTCCTCTCTTCTCAGCCTCTTTCCTGATCCCTCAGCCTCCTCCCTGACCCCAGCCTCCTCCTGACCCCTAGCTGCCTCTCTGGCCCAACGTGATCTTTCCTCTATGATATATATGACCATAGGATGCTCTTTCTGGAAACTCTTTACTGGTCCCCTCTTTTCTTTCTCCTGACTCTGTCTTTCCTGACCTCGTGAACTAAAGATCTAAGACAGTATAGGAGAAGCATCAGATCCATGGCACGCAGTAACTGGTAGTTACTGTCATCTCTGAAGACATGGGCATCCAGGTGGAAGGTACAATGAGGCGGGAGTGGGCAGTTGCATGGTGTAGCAGTGTGTGGAACAGCATGGACCAGCACATGGGAATGGCAGCAGTGTGTCATGAACTGAGAAACCATGGGGAGCTCAGACTTGGCGGCATGGGTGGGAGAATTGGTTGGGTCAGATCCCAAAAGGTATTAACTGCAAAACTGAGGAGCTCTGCCTTATGCTGCAGGCTGTAGGAAACCTCTGTGAGCTCCTTCAGCAAAATCCAACACATTGCCCAGCCCTGATGAGCAGTCACGTGCTACAGTGGGTACTGTGAAATCTGTGTTCTTGTCCCCATCTTACATATAGGAAAACTAAAACACAGGAAGGTTGAATAACTCTCCCAAGGTAATCTGCAGCCGAGATTTGACCTGAAATCTTAGTATCTTTTTATCACCTTCAGGTCTAGCACTCAACAAGTGTTTGTCTTGCCACAGAGCGACCCCAGTAACCTGGGGGCTGATGATGCTTAACCCCAAGAGCCGTCTTCATTCCCAGAACAGTTTCCCTAGCTCCAAGCTGTGAATCGGGCCTCCACACGGTCTTCGTGGACTTGGAAGTTTAGAAGAGAATTCATAGCACTTTGGAAAACACATTTTCTTTTAAAGAAGAATTTTTTGTTTTCATTTCAAACAGCTCTGGCTGGTGATGAGTGGTGAGGAGAGGTGCCCTGTTTTCCATCCCAACACCTATTTCCAGGTGGGGGCAGGGAGAACTCCAGCCCGAAATGTTATTTCAGAACCTTTCCGGGCCTCGCAGCTCCATTTCCAGGCCACATGCTGCAAAGAAAAGCACGATTTCCCATTACGTCGTGTTGCCCTTTCTGGTTTGAGCACCTTTCAAAGCGGGGAGACCCGGTCTGCTCCAGCACAGCCCCTCCTGTCCCCATAAATAAAGTTGCACTGCTTGCTGTGGGGCTTAAACAAAGAGCCTTGCTGGGTACCTGATGGCCACACTCCTGATAGACATGCTTGCCAAGAGCAGCAAACCCCGGCTGCACCTCCCAGCCCTTCAAGAGAGAGATAGAAGCTGAGGCCGGCGTGACGCGAGCGCTCCCTGCCCGCTTTCTGCCATCTGAGGCACATTCCAGAGGAAGCGGGCCAGCGGAGTCTTGTCTTCTGACGGGGTGCCGACAGAGATGGATGTCACGCTCCCTGCCAGGGAAGGCCACGTTCAGACACTCCCAGATAGCCAGCTGCCACTTTATTAACAGCAAATATCGCCATCTGAACCAGGCTGGGAAAGAAAATATTTATGCTTGCCTGTCAGGAAGACCTTCATTTTTCTTCCGAGGAAGCCAGCCAGGGTACGGGTCCAGAGCTGGAAGGATGGGACATGTCTGTAGGCCCTTCTGCCGCTCAAGCTTGATGAAGACTCCGGGATATCCTCAGGACAGCTCTGGGCAGGCACGAGGGGCTTCAGGAGGGAGGGAAAGGGGAGCCCAGGAGAGGTGGGGCTCCATTGAGCTGGACATGCAGGAGTCTGGGTGTGGGTGGGGGTGGGGGTGCTGCAGCTAGAGATCACGTCCAAGTGCACCATTAAATGGTCTCACTATTAATTCAAAACATGTAGCTGGAATAATACAAAAAATGACTTTGTGTTGAGAATAAAATCATCTTGTATTTCAGAAAATGCCGACACTGGAGCAAAGCCTTGTTCTTTAGCTGAGTTGATACATGAAAATCAACTTAGGTTATTACTGTATCATGGTCATTCTTTTGAACAAAAGTTACAAGCCAATTCTTCAATGGCTTCAGGGATGCCTGTGGATCTGCAGCTCTGGGAGACAGCTGTACCAATTATGGTAATTGGGTTATAAGGTGCAAGGCTGAACAAGTCAGGTGGCCCTGGGGAATGGAAGCTTTGGTCTCACGGGCACAGCAGGAGTGCTCCCCCCAGCTTTGAGGGCCGGGATCACTATCCTCCCTACAGAGCATCACACTGCAGTTAAGAGACCTGGGTTCAAATCCTGACTCTGTCATTTAGTGGTTGTGCAACCAACTCCGAGCATGTTATTCAAGAGTTAATCCTTTGGAGAAAATGGAGCCAATAGATGGTCCGTCTTGGGGCTATCTTGAGAATAGGGTAAAGTCTGTAAAACACTCGGCACGGTGATAAGCAGCCGTAATGGTGGGAAGGGCACACATGGCATTACTTTCTACAAGTAAAGCAATAATCGGTATTCATATGTGAATCGATATCTGCAATTGTGTGCAAGTATAATTCCTGGTTCTTTTCTGTACTGGTCTGCTTGGCTGCCATGACAAAATACCACAGCCTGGGTAACAAACAGTAGACTTTTATTTTCTCGTAGTTCTGAAGGCTGAGAAATCCAAGGTCAAGGATTTGGTCCCTGGTAAGGGCCCTTTTCTTAGCTTGCACAAGGCCACCTTCTCACTGTGTCTTCACAGGGCAGAGAAAGAGGAAGCGCTCTGGTCTCTCTTCCTTTTCTTATAAGGACACTAATTCCATTCAGAGGACCCTCCCTCACGACTCATCTAAACCTAATTACCTCTCAAAGATTCCACCTCCTAATACCATCACATTGGAAGTTAGGGCTTCAACGTATGTGTAGGAGTGCTGATGATATCACTCCATCTTTTGCCCTCCATCTTAGTCATGTTTGCTCAATGACCTCTCTTGAGGCTACATGTTCCAGCCCCCTTAGAGATTAATATACATGTCTTAGAAATGCCTGCCAAGGCCAGGATCAGGAGAGGCTTACTTTGGACTCCCATGAATCTGTTATAGTCTTTCCCCATTCTGATGCATAGGTGTTACACAAGATCTAATTAAAAGTTAACTGTCCAGGGGCGCCTGGGTGGCTCAGTGGGTTAAGCCTCTGCCTTCGGCTCAGGTCATGATCTCAGGGTCCTGGGATCGAGTCCTGCATCGGGCTCTCTGCTCAGTGGGGAGCCTGCTTCCCCCTCTCTCTCTGCCTGCCTCTCTGCCTACTTGTGATCTCTGAGTGTCAAATAAATAAATACAATTTTTAAAAAAGTTTACTGTCCATTTGGTGTACGCCGATCCTTTTTTTTTTTTAATTTTATTTATTTATTTGACAGAGAGAAATCACAAGTAGATGGAGAGGCAGGCAGAGAGAGAGGGAAGCAGGCTCCCTGCTGAGCAGAGAGCCCGATGCGGGACTTGATCCCAGGACCCTGAGATCATGACCTGAGCCGAAGGCAGCAGCTTAACCCACTGAGCCACCCAGGCGCCCCCGCCGATCCTTTTAAATGCATGGCAGACCTAATGTGTACATGAGAGCCGATAGCCAAGCACGGGTTAGAGTCATGGGCTCAGGCTGCAAGAGTGGGTGTATCCATGAGCAGCGTGGGTATACATATGTGTGTATGAGTGAGGGGAGGGCATGACTCCAACCACAGTAGGCAGGTGTCCCTCAGGCCACCCTGGCAGGGCTCCTGCTCCCCCCAGCCCATGGCAGCTGCTGAAGGGATCTGGGTAGAGGGGCTCTGAGGCTTTCTGGGATGGGGCATCTGGTAAGCCTCACTCCTCAGCTGTATGTACTGCGGGCTGTGTTCTACACTGCAGAGGAGCCCCAGCCTCTGAGAGCAGTTTCCCTGGCTAGGGGATGTGGAACCTGTCCTTGATGTTGTGGGGGACTTTATTAGCTCATCTTCATTCAGCTTGGGACCCATCTTCATCTATTCAAATGGATCATTTATCTCATTTATAGCCTTCCGAGCTTCTGCCCAAATGACATTTGCTTAGCAATTGGCCTGTTTGAAAAAGCCGATGTATTAGAGCGAAATGCTGCACCGTCTTTCTGAGCTGGCAGTGCAGGGAGACAGACCCATGGGAGAGGATAGGAGGGAGGTGGGGGGCATTCAGGTGGTCAAGGATCCCACGGAAACAGGCAAACACATTATCCACTCCAATGCAGGCAATTTTTTCCCCAGGGTGGCTAATTACCAGGTGGCTGCCTGGGCTTTCTACTTGACTTGCTGAATTAGAATGCTCAGCACAGAGATCTGTGTTTATGCTCAAATTCTGTTGTTCCTCTTCCCCAACCGGGAGAGGAGCTCTGGCTGCTAGCTCTGGAGCCTGGAGGCTGCCCAACTGGCATTTTGGGGTCCTGGACCGAGCGGCTTCTCCATAGAAACTTCTGCCCTCTTTGTGGGGAAAATGACAGGTATGTTAGTACCAGCACACAGGACGTGTCTGCACACGTATCTCCCCTCTTACATAAACAAAACACAAAGTCCCAGGCACACAAATTTGCCCAGATTCATGGGCCCCCACCCTCGGAGACCCACATATGTGAACAGAGTGGTAGAGGCCCTCATTCGGCACATCCACTCACCGAGTATCCCGAGATCCCCTGAGACCTGTACCCATGGGCCCACATGAAAAACACACGCCTGTACATACATGTGCATACACACACACCTAGACTTACATGCATGCTTCAAAGCATCTTCACAGCCTCCCTGGAACAAGTGTGTAAGAGCACACGGAGAGTGAGGGCAACAGGCAGGATAGAGACAGAGAAACGGTCAACAAGGATTCTCAGAACCCAGCCTGATTCTCAGTCACGGTCTCAGATCAGGATCGGGTATGACGAGGCTAGATCAGATGAGATACCAGATATCTGATACCAGATTCAGAAATCACATGCAAATCAGAATTGTTCTGTTAGAGTCACCAGTGTCCAGCCTCATACTGGGTTCCTCCAGGATCTGGTAAACCATCAGTAAGGTTTCTGATATGGTGGTTGTCAAGAGAGTTGGGAAAGTCTCCCTTGTATGGGAGCCCAGAACCATTTTATCATTAAAAATAAAAGTAGAATTGAACAGCTCACTGTTGACTATTAGGAGGAAGAATAATTTGGGCGAGAACTCTAGGATTTTTTAAAGTGATGATGTTTTTGTTTTTAATTTGTTTTTCCGAAAACATGGACTAACTGGGAGCCAGCTTTTTCCTGGTTGACTTCCTTGTATCTTCATTAAACAGATAGGAATGGTGACAACAAACACACCTTGTCCAGATTTTGGCTCAATCACAGATGTTTCAGACTCACTATCTAAACTGGAAGGTCCTACCCCTTCCTGCTACAGATAGGGAAACTGAGGCCCAGGAAGGGCATCCTGTTGCTCAAAGTCATAGAGCTTTTAGTGATTTCTTTGAGCTAATGTATGGAGAGCACACAGCAGGAGCTCCATAAGTGTTTGCTCTGTTATTAGGATTACTGTTCTATCATTTGTCATTATCATTGCTCTGTTATTAGGATTACTGTTCTATCATTTGTCATTATCATTAGCTGAGCAAGACTAAGAATCCAGATCTTCCTCCCATCTGGTTTATGGTCAGAGTTTCCTTCTCAGCTGAGAATACACTGAGAAGGCAGTAGAATCTGGGCACCCCGCCCAGTCCCATCTTCTCTAATTATGTCCTGATTGATGGATTCCAATACTTCCACTTCCCAGGGAAAAGGGGTAAAAGAAGGTTGTCTATAGAGTGGACAGGGTGGCAGCAGGACATACTTCCATGGGAAGGGGAGTGGCCTTACTTGATGAGGGGTTTCAAAGCACAGCATCTTACTTCTACCTCTGGGAGAGGAGGGTCTTTGGAGACAAACTTGGATTAGCTTCCGGCGTGATAGATCAATTGCAGGTACCGGGACCGGAGCGCCCTTTCTTCGGCGGCTCCCAGGGGAGTCTCTTCAGGCCAAGGAAAGCTTTGTTCTAACCACTTCTACTGAGCCAGGGTTGCTGGGTGGTCTCAGGGCAGGAGGGCAGAATAAGGGTGGGCAGGGCAAGACCGGAGTACGGGGTTGAAGACTGGGGGTGGGATGATGAGGGAGGAATCCGCCCATGGGTATGAGGTGGGCTGGTGCAAAGGGAGAGCTGGGGTCAGCCTAGGGAGGTTTGGAGGCACTGGGGGTAGGAGCCACCAGCAGATGCCAGAACTGCAAGGAAGGTCTAGGGAACCAGGTGGGGGTCCTTGAGGGTGTGAGCATAGATGAAGCGCCCTTCCGCAGACCCTGCCATCCCAGGTGGCTAGTGGGAGGGCTCTACCACTAGGCCCTGAGCCCCCTACGCTTTCTGTCTGGGGCTCCAGAACATGTGGCCGACACTCCCCCTCCTCCCACCCCCCCTTCTATCCCCCCCGAAGGACTGCCATTTGGAACGCATTTGCAGACACATGGATTGTTTTTAAGTTAATGCTTTTTAATTCACTCTGTTTCCCAGTTGTCGTTTTTTATTGAAAAGGCGGATTCTGCCGGTGTGTGTTCCTTTGCGGGGGCGGGGGGGGGGTGGATTGTGTGTTTTACAGGCCGAGATCCGATGAGAGGCAGAGACAGAGACAAAGGGACAGCGAGACACGGGGGAACGAGTAAACTGGGTCAGAAAGCAAGAGAGACTGGGAGAGGGACTCACTAGAGGCCGGGACCTAGGCACACACGGAACCCTGGAAAGGAAAGAAAGGGACACAAGGCCCTAGAGTCAGGGCGCGTGTGCTGAGAAATCCTGCCAGGGGAGGGGGAGACCCCAGAGGACAACTAAGGTGGGGCTGAGCTCTCTGATTCCCTTCAACGTAGAAAAGGCCGAACTGGCCACCCGGAGAGAGACAGAGGAACGCGCTGGGTGGCAGCCTGGGTACTCAGGACCCGGTACGCAGGACCCGGGTCACCGAGGGCTAGGGATCCCAGATCTGAGAGAAGAGAACCCGGGAGTCAGGGGCGTTAAGCCAGCCCCGGGTCCCCGCAAACCTGTTGCTCAGCCCAGCAAGTGAAGAGTGATGCCCCGGGCCTGCCCACTGCCTAGAGCGAGTGCCCTAAGCGCTCTGGGCCCTGGCTCTACCACCTATAAAGAAGAGTGCCGGTGGCGGCAGGTCTAAACGGCTGCTGGGCCCAGGGAAGTGAGCTCGGTCAGCGACACCTCAGCTGGGCTGTCACAGCAAAAGTCCAGGGGAATGGAGGGATTTTCGGTCGTGCCGCTGCCCCTCCGGGCTCATGCTTATGCAGCGGGAGAAAGCGCGACCGCGAGCTCTTCTTTCCTTCGCAGCTGAGAATCATCTCGTCTCCCCATCCCCCTACCCCTCCTCTCCGCATCTGCGCGGGGTTCCAGCGCACCTCCCCCAGCCTCGTCCTCCAGCGTGCGGGTGTAGACACAGCCTTGGACACACAAAGACGCTCATGTGTCGGCACGTGGTGGTCTCGTAGACACTGGGACACACAGGGGCGCACACAGGCGCCCGACGCAAGGGACCGAGGATTCGGATACAGCTGTCCCCCGGCCCGGGCCGAGGGGCCCCTGCGGAGAGTCAGTGAATCCACGGCGGAGTTCCCCGCGGCAGCGGCTCTCAGGCCCGGAGCCCGAGAACCGAAAGCCTGGATAATAAGAGCTAATTACACGTGCGCAAACAGCCGCAGCGAAGGGCTCGGGAGTGCAGCGGGGCGGGCCACCTCCCCCGGGCTGAGCCCCGCGATCCCGCCCCAGCAGAAGGGCTTGGCCCGCGGAGCTCGGGCTGAGCCTGCGGAAGGACGCGCAGGCGGAGAGCCCGGGCCCGGGAGCCCGCCGAGCCCTCTGCCTTACGCGGGCCGCGAGCACACACACACGGGCGGGAGGGGTCCGGGAAGCCCGCGGCCGGAGGGTCATCGCGGATTAGAAGCCAGGACCAGAACTGGGTCGCAACTCCCATTGGCCTTGGCCGAGCCGTCCCGGGCGTGGTGGGTCGGAGCATTTGGACCCTTGGGCTTCCCTTATCGTCGCGGCCTCCTTCAGAGCATCCCTCTCTGTGGAAGATCCGAGGCGGCTCTCGATACTCTGTCACCCGAGCACAGTGCTCCCAGGGAGTGCCTGCTGGACGAGAAAGGGACAGAGTCTGGTGCTGGCGTCGGGAGACCCTACCCGGATGAGCCACACCGCCCCCGAAAGACTGACTTCCCTGAGCCTTCGTTTGCGCGTCCACGAAACGGGAATGCGGCAACAGGCCCGCTTTGACTGAGGGCTTCAGATGCTCAGTCCAGGGGGACCCAGAAAGGCGCGAATTCCTCCTGTATGCATGGGGCTAGTTTGCCCTGCTAGCCTGAATCAGCGATCTCATTTCGTAGCTTTAGGAGCCTTTGGCCGACTGTGTTGCAGTGGCTGAGGGGGAAGGAATTATATTTCTATATTTATAGATGCAGCTCAGAGAAGCCAAATGTTTCATTAGAGGTCACACAGCGGGGACAGGCATCTGGTTTTCTGGACTTCACATTTAAAGTTCAGCCTCTGCTCATTCTCCTGCTCCGCTCCTGGGCGCCTCTGGAACCCCAGGCACCTCTGGCTCTCTGCGAAGCTGGGGAGCTGCGAGCCGGTGTGCAGATCGTGAACAGTTGTCGCTGTCTGCGGTCCCGCGGCCCGGGCTCGCGGTGGGCCCATGGCGCCTCCTTGCGCTCATGGCCGGAGGCGCACCCCGTACCTGGACAGGCCGGCCCCGGGCATCTTGCGGGACTCCGGACTCGGGGTGGGGCATCTGATTCTTCCCCTTCAGTTTGCCCTTGTGCAGGAGATGGTTGATGAGCTGCAGGTGACACGAGGTGCTAGAGTGACACGCTTCCTCTACCATACTCATTAAATTGTAAGGCAGGATGCATACCAGGTCCCAGAGTTGGGACGTCATGGTTTTCCCTGCCTTTCCACCTCTCTTGTTCTTTATAGAAGCCCAGGGAGGCTGGCAGGGCAGGAATTGTTATTCCCAGTATACAGATGGGGCAACCAAGGCAGACCCAAGGCCACTCACTGGCCAGTACTGGAGTCAGCAGCACATAGACTGGACCCACCTCCACGGCCGCTGGTGGACTTCGTGGTATCTCCGAGGCTGAGAAAAAGGACTTGGAGTCAGACATGTATTCGAATTTCAGTCTCATGAGGGCTGTGGGATCTCAAGCAAACCACAGAAACTCTCTGGGCCTCAGTTATGAATCTAAAAAACAGGGGTGATGACACCTTTCAAGATTGTTGGGGGAGAAGGGGCTTACTAGGGCTGGGGGGTGTACAGAGAATGGAGTGGAGTGACCTGTGTCTGCGCCTTCATCAGGGAAGGAGGCAGTTGCGGTGACTGGGAGGGGATAAGGGTCAGAGGACTGTACCCCTCCTGGGGTCAGTATGAGCCTGCCATCTCAGGGGGCTGGCTACTACTGGGACTTAAGAGCAGCAGCTGGTTGCCTATGTCCATAGCCCTGAAACCTAGTGACCATATCCAGGTCCTTGGGCCTATCATGGGAGGCCTCCTCCTCATTATAGGTGGGGACATACAAGCCCTGAGACACAAGCCATTTCCCTGGGGCCAAACAGGGGGCTCCAGAGACCCAGGGGCAAGGAGGCTGCAGCTGTGAGGTCCAGGTCTTGAGGAGAAAATGAAGAAAGGAGGAGGGAGCGGGTAGGGTCATTGGTCTATAGAGGTAAGACTCAAGAGGGAGGCAGGGTCTCTGGGGCACCTAGTGGGGACACAGTGGAAGGGCTGAGGAGGGGAGACATACCAGGGCAGAGTGATGAGAACAGAAAAGAAAGCTGTAAGCCCCTCCATCTGTGCCAGACTGTGGATCTGGGGCAGGAGCCCTCCTTAAGGTGAACCAAAACCCGTTTGGTGAAGGCGAGGTTTCCTGAGCCCTGGCTGGGAGGGCCAGCGCCTGAGTACCAAGTGCAGGGGTGTAGGGCAGCCTGAGCCCAGTGGTTCCCAGACTTCTAGAGTCAGAGTCAGCTGAAGTTGTTGCCCCTCCTTCTGGGGTTTCTGATGCGCAGCAGAGTTGACATTTCTAAAAAGTTCCTGGATGATGCTGATGCTGCTGGTCTGTGGACCAAACTTTGAGAATTATCCCTTAACCCCTAATCCCTGAAAGTTCTTACCAGCTCCGCATTTATAGCACATCTATCTGGGTCACTCTGATTCTGATCAGTTTCAGAGAGCATTTCCTGCAATGTAACTGGGCCTTCAAGCCCCTTCTCTGGGTCCCTTCACTCCAGTAGCTCAAAGAAGAATAAGTTCTCCATCTGCCAGCTGGGGCAATCAGGCAGGCTTCCTGGAAGAGGTGGACTGAACTTGAAGGGCTGCTAGAGGGGAGTTAAGGCAACAGCTGGCCTGAGGCAGAAAGGTGGAGATTGAGATAGAGTATGACCCTCTGATGGCTGTGTGTAACATGGCAGGGACTTGGGCCCCGCTGTAATCATCCGCTCCCCCCACCCCACCCCTTGATGGGAGGAAGGGGGACTACAATAAGCACTCATATGAATGTACATGAATGTAGTGTTGCCAGTGGGTGTGGCTGGGGGCAGGCCTGGGTGGCTGCAGAGTCCTTTAGATGGTGGCTCCAACAGGAGCGGGGCAGGAGTCGGCTCCGCCGCCGCCCTGCCTGCCTTGGTTTCTCCATCTGAGGAACTCACGTCACGTGTTTGCCGTTTCCCTGACCTTCCCAAGCTGCCAGCAGGATAATATATGGAAATTGCTTTGACCTCCTGAGAAAAGAGGGTCTCCAGGAATAGAAAGTTCAGCCACTAATCCCGTCCCCCCAGACTTCCCACTAATTCCTGCTTCCGATGTCAGCCTGGCAGGTTGAATTTAGCAAAAGAAAGAACAACTTAGAGGGATGATGGTTTTTCTAATGGCCCCAGTTCTCCAAACACATCCACACACAATACACATGCACACACAGCCTGGTCACAGGCCCACCCTCACGCACAGCCCTTCTCTACTCTGGCATACACACTTGCCTCCCGCGGAGCAGTCATAATTGTGGAGAATAATTAGAACTAACATTTGCACAGTGCCCTGCCACTGACAGAGCAGTTCCAGCACACACTCTGACCGAATCCTCACAACAACCCGAGAGGCAGAGATTACTGCTATTATTAACTGAAGCTCAGAGAGGTTAAGTGACTTGCCCAAGGTCACTCAGCTAGTAAGTGACACACGGCTCCGATCTGGGTCTCCTGACTAGAAGTGCTGTCTTCCTTCTGTTGCCCCATGCTCCTGCCTCCGTGCAGTACGTGCATCCCCTTGTTCACTGGTTCATTCATTCATGTGTTCACTCAACAGGTAGTTACAGAGCATCAGTCATGGTCCAGACTTGTCCTAGGTGCTAGCTGCACCTTCTCGCCTTGCTCTCCTGGAGGACTAACGAGCTGGGCATTTTCCCCCTCTCCATTTTACAGTAGAGGAAATGAGGATGGACTAAGTGACAGAGTTGAGATCTGTTCCCCAGCATGACTCGAGAGCGCCAGCCTCATGCTGTCCTGCTCCCATGTGCATGAACACCCAGAATCACACACACCCCAGACTGTGTGCAGTGCAGTGTACTTTCCTAGGCAGGGGCTGGAGCAGCAAGCGCCTGCCCAGGTCCTGCATATCAGAACCCCCAGCCTGTCCCTGTCACCCAGACATTTTAACTGAATAGGCCCAGAAAATCAAGGATAGGATTTTCTCCAAAATGCCATTGGCATCTCTTGGGACAGAGTCACATTTTCCTACTGATTACACAACACCGTAGCATTTACAATAGTCACTCCATCCGTCAATACCAGTTGGAGGTGGTAAGAAATGTCTCCCCCGCTCCCCACCCTATGCTGACCCAGGCTGAGAGCAGAGGCAGAATACAGGGAAGAGGGGACAGGGTCCCTGCCCTTCCCAGAACCCAGAAATAAAAGAGAGATGTGCCCCTTTGGGGGATGGTCTGGAGGTTACTGTCACTAAGACCCATGAACCACAGAGTCGCACAAACTTAGATTCTGATCCAGGCTTTGTGCTCTGCAGCCATGTGATTTGCAAAATTTAATTACTTCTTCTTTAAGAGTCTCAGTTTCCTTATGTGCAAAATGGGGACAATGAAACCTCCATCACAGGGCTACCTGTACAAACTGAAAGGGGCGCTGTTTGCAGGACTGGGGTGAGCAGGAAGAGTTGCAGACTGGTGGACCTAAGCTGAGACACAGTCTCAGACCCCATCCTGTCCTCTCTTGGAAGGGCAAGCCCGATTTCCAGATGGAATTGCCTGGGGTCTCCTTTGCTCTGTCCTTCAAAAGAGAGTGGAAGTGAAGGCAGGTGACAAAGCGGGTTGACATCTGTCGTGTACCCATCATGCCGGTATGATGCCAGGCATGCTTGGAAGTCTGAATCTAGAGGTCTCTCTTCTCTTGACCCTGAGCCTGTGGGTCAGAAGGCACATGAGTCCATGACCTCATCCAGGCCACTCCAGGGAGCAAAGACAGGATAAGACTTTGAAGAACAAGGGGCCCGTGTCACAGGAGCTGTGTGTGTGTGTGTGTGTGTGCACATGTGTGAGTGTGTGTGTCATTGTGGGATGAACATGGTTTCTGAGGGTTGGGTTTCTTGCCTCATTTATTTAGTAAATATATATTGAGTACCTACTGTGTGCTAAGATTGTTCTAGTTTCCGAGGTTACAACCATGAACAAGGAGGGCAAATTTGCAAACCTCATGGAAGCTGGATTCTAGTCTGGGAGACAGAGTTCATGTACACCAAAAAAAAAAAAAATCATGAATTCTAGCTCTGCTGTGGGTCTTTGAGCAAACCACTTGGCTTCTCTGAGCATGAACATCTCCATTTTGGGTATTACATAATGACTTCTGCCTCCCAGTGCAATTCTGAGAGAATATATATAAACTGAAAATGGGTTGCAAACTGGAAAGCCCCATGCTCATGTGCATTACTCTGGGTGTGTGTAAACATGTGTGCTCGCCAGCACCTGTTTTCTTTGGCTCGGTAAATATAGCACCTGTGGGACTCCGGAACTGGTCCCGAATTCCATAAAACCCACAACCCCTCCCACCAGAAATGAAGGGAGGAAACCACATGTCTCTGATACACTGACTTCGGGTTTGGTTTTGCCTGGAGACAACACACCCTTCAAGTTTCTCTGCTGAGAATGTGTTTCTCGAGCTCTTGTGCAAACAGGTTTCATTTTAAGGAGGGCAGAGGACGTGGAGCTGAACTGGGGAAACACTCCATGACCAGATGCAGAGAAAGCCCAATGAGAGGCATGGACAGAGGAGCTCCTGAGCAAACTGTTATCCTCCGAGTGTTCCTTCCCTATCTCTGGCTTTGGGAAGCCTCGCACTTTGCTGGATGCGAAGAGCCTGGCGCCAGTATCTGAGCTTCTGCGCCATAGTGGCTCTCAGGGCAAATCACCCATCTTCGTCCAACCCCTGCCCACACCGCCCAACCCAGCTCAGTCTGGCTCCACCACACACATTCCAAACCTTCCAACTCAGCCCAGTCCAACCCCTCTACCCAACCCCGGCCAACCTCTCCCAATCCACTCATTCCAACCCCTCCCTGCCCAGCTCAGTGGTGGTAGATACTGCAGACTGGCTCGCCCAGCCTGGGTTCCTCTCTCCTTCTAATGCACCCTTCAGTCTCACAGAAGCTGCAGAGCTAAAATCTACATTTCCCGGACTGCCCTATGCTTAGAGGACTGGAGGTGATGAGGGCTTACCAACCGGCATGCACCCATGCAAAGCAATTCATTCGGAAGTGAAGCAAATGGGCAGAAAGGCAGGAAATGAAATATCCATTCAAAACAGTATTTGCAAAAATAACATATGCAAACAGTACGGTGTGCCCTATATCCCTATATCCCTATCATCCAGCTTCAATGATTGTCAACATTTTCTCACTTTTGCTGTTATCTTCCCAAATAATTTCTTTTCATCACATTTTTTCCCCCTGAAGACAGACCCTGTCTATGCTTTCATCCTGAGGTGTGCATTTCGCTGGTTTGGACATACAGAGGAGCATGTTTCTGGAGCCAGAAGCTCAACGGGTGGCTTCCCGACTTGGCAGATGGCTTCCCGATGGCCTCGAAAAGGAGCAGCTGCCTTGGTGGTCCAGTTCTACAGCATGGCTTTGGGAGATGGTCCCAAAGATGCAGCCTAGAATCTGTTTCTGTAGCTCTTCAAGGATTTCTGTAAACCATTAAAAAACCCATTCATACATTTATTTCCGCTTAAACTATCCAGAGTGGATTCTGTCTGTGCAACCTAACCTAACCTAACCTGCCCAAGCCAGTCCATCCCCAAACCATTCCAACTCAACCAAGCCTGTTCAGTCTGGCATGACCCTGATAAGTAGAGCCTGGCTGAACCCAGCCTTTACTAATATACACCCCCCCACACTTCTTTCCACCTCAGCCCATCTAGACAACAGGCAACCTATCCTAGTCAGCCTATGCTAACTCTTTTTAATCTAAACAGGTCATTTATTTCCAACTCAATCTGTGTGATCCCATCAAATTCATCCCAACTCAGTCCTTCCTGGTCCTAATCTTACCTATTCAATGACTCTCAACTTAACCCATTCCATGGCAACTGGGCAACATAGCCCTCTACCTCCACATATATTTACTGAATATCTTTTTGGGAGCCACCACGAGGGAGCAGAGCGAACTGGAACTTCCCTACAGATATAAGGCTGCATTCTCTCTTAGCATTTCTATTCTGTCTCTCTTTCCTATTTCTCCCCCCATCGAACACACCTCCTTGTCTGTGTCCATTCCTTTTGGCCACCCAGTGCTCCCACAGTACTTTCTGTGAGTTCAGGCCTCTGGGGAAGCCTCTCTCCATCCCAGTCCTGCTTTCCTGGAGAGGGCCCTTAGAACCTCCACCTCTACAAAGCCTACCCATTGTAGTAGGCAGAATTTCTAAAATGGCTTCCCAAAGGAAGCCTAATCCTGAAATTGGGAATATGATGAAAAAATGACTCCTGTGATCACGCTATGATCTATGGTGCAGTCAACCTTAAGATGGGGCAGTTACCCTGGATTATCTGGGTGGCCCCACTGAAATGACATGAGCCGTGAAAAGCAGTGAGCTTTTTCCAGCTGAGGGCAGGACTAGTCAGAGAAATGCAACAGGAGCAGATGTTAGAGGGAACAGGAGCCTGAGAACTTGCCTTGCAGCTGCTGGCTTCACAAATGGGGGAGACCGTGTGAAAACGAATGTGTTTGACCTTAGGAGCTGAAGTCAGCAAGGAGATGGACATGTTGGGCCATACCTGCAAGGATCAAGATTTTGCCAACAACCTGGAAGTACATTCTTCCAGAGCCTCCCCACAAGAACCCAGCCAGCTGACACCTTGATTTTGACCTTGTGAGGTCTTGACCAGAGGACCCAGATGAGTCCATTTGGATTTCCGGTCTACAGTTTGTGGGAATTTGTTACATAGCAAAAGAAAACAAACACGCTCCTCTTACATCTACTCTTTCAGAATTATCATGACTCTTTTCCTCATCAAGCTGAAGAATTAATTATTGTAGAATTGAAGAATAGAATATTGGACACAAATACACCTGGTTCCCATTCTGGTTCAGTCACCTACTGGCCAGGTGACTTTAGCCAAGTTATTTGAGACCCTTCTAGGCAGAACTTTACTCATCAGTCAAACATAAAGATAATGACTTTCTTGGTCAGTTTGCTAGGAGGATTAAGTATAATACACATTCCATGCCTGGCACATAGTAGGATCTAACTCTTTTTTATTTGTTTGGGATAGCAATAAGCTCACATGAGCAATCTGTTCATAAATATTAGAGTCAGCAAAGCTGTTATTTTAAAATATTTTATTATTATTTTTGTGTATGTGTGAACTGTTATTTTGTACCACCATCACTAGCAGTAGGACAATTAAAATACAAGACCATCAGCTTAATGGAGAAGAAGAGCCAGTCTGGAGTTTCGGGCACTCTGATGGGGAAGGTCCTCTACAGAGACCACCAGCTCTGCCTGGGTTCCTATTTGGGCCTCGGAGTAGTTAACTGGAAGCACTGGGAGGCCACAGGAGGAAGGATATGCAGAGAAAAGGACCCAGGGTTCAACAGATAAGCAACTCCATTCAGTACTCATGAGATGCCCCGCCTGGCCCACCTGTCTGGATGGGGCAAGGGTGGGAAATAGCTGAGCCCAGCCGAGGCTCTCTTGCCTCAGGGGCTGCGAAGCCAGCAGAACCGTGCTCATTGCGCTGCCTCTTGTGATCATCAAGGTTAATGGAAACCATTTCCCACCCTGCCCCACCAAGTCTGAACTTTACAAGTGACTGGAGAGCATTTAGAACGAGCGCTTTTGCTCTGGAGAAGGATAGGAGGACTGATGCCCATGCCCAGCTGGGCGTCAGAAGCGCTGTGATGACCTGAGCACATGGGGAGGAAGGACCCTGCAGCATCTCCGGGCCCCGCATTCAGGCCCCACCTGGCTTCTGTCCTCTGTCCCCCACCTCCAGCCAACTGTCTTACCCCCACCCCCGCCGTCTCGAGGCTCCTTGCAGAAACCGGGCTCCAGCCAGGGTGCTGGAGGTGGTTTGCACTCCAGAGCCCGTGTAATGATCTCTGTCCAGCTCCACTCTTCAGTGACCTCACTTTGGGAGCTCCAAGTCCAACACGGTGAGTCTTTACTCTGCCGAAATTGGCAGAGGCTGCCCCTGGGGCTCTTACCCTGTCTGAAGCTGATGTTACACATTCACCAACACAAAGCTTCTAGTTTAGGTGGACTGGAGGGGTTGGGGTTCCCACCCCCTCCTTGGCCTCAGTTCTCTCCTTAGTCAAATTCAGGCTGCCTTCGCTACCTTCTACAGGACCTTCTTTTCTCCCTCTCTCCTCTCTCTTCCTTCCTTCTTTCCTTTTCCCTTCCTTCCTTCTCTTCTTCCCTCCCTCCCTTCCTCTCTTTCTTTCTTTCCTTCTTTTTTCTTTCATTAGACACCAAGAGAAAGAGAGGATGTGCTGATAACAAAATTATTGTTTTTGTGGTAATACTTCAACAACAAAATTCGTGTCATAATAATCACATTGAGGAAGTACTTTCTCTGTGCCAGACTCCATGCTACCATACTTTTTTTCCGTCTTCTGTCTTACTTGTTCAATTGGCCAGTGAGCTAGATGGGGCAGAGAACAACCCCCATCCCCCGCCGCCCAGCTCTGAAATCTGAGTACCCGGATAAAAACCTGGTCGCTACCTCTTTCTAAGTTACTCTGACTAAGGTACTTAATTTCCATTCCCTGATTTGTAAAATAGGAATGATAATAATAATTTCTATTTAGCGTTGTTATAGTAAGTGAGAAAATCCATGGAAAATGCTTAGGCCAGTGCTAGTCACAGGGTAGCACTAAATTCACCTGAAATATCATCATCCTTGTGTGTACAGAGCCCACATAGGCCTGGGCCATGGCAGGTGGCCTATCAGTGTTGGAACAGGGAAAGATAGATAACAGATGATAGAGAGGAATCATTTAAATTTACTTCCCCCCAGCCTTCCCATTTACTTTTACTTGCTTATCTCACTCTTTCTCTCTCATAGATACTCTAGAAAGAGTTGGAAACTCATCCATTTTTTCACTCAATACACCCCAGCCAGGCCTGGGCTGGATGCTCCAGAATGAGGTCTGGGTTTAGCCCATGAGTCATGGAACCCTCTGGACTTCCACTGGGGGACAGAGAGAGTGGCCAGACCTTCCGGAGGCCACAAGCTTCGCACTTGCTAGAAACAGGGGTAGTGGCAAGTTCACAAGACAGGAAACAACAAAAGTTGGAGAGGTTATGGAGAAAGGGGAACCCTCCTTCACCGTTGGTGGGAATGCAATCTGATGCAGCCACTCTGGAAAACAGCATGGAGTTTCCTCAAAACATTACAAATAGAGCTACTCTACGACCCAGCAGTTGCACTACATTTATCCCAAAGATACAGATGTAGTGAAAAGAAGGGCCATATGCACCCCAATGTTATTAGCAGCAATGTCCACAATAGCCAAACTGTGAAAAGAGCTGAGATGCCCTTCAACAGATGAATGGATAAAGAAGATGTGGTCCATATATACAACAGAACATTATGTAGCCATCAAAAAGCGTGAATACCCAACTTTTGTGTGAACATGGATGGAACTCATGGAGGAGATTATGCTGACTAAAGTAAGTCAAGCAGAGAGAGTCGATTATCAGATGGTTTCACTTACTTGGGGATGCTAAGGAATAATGTAGAGGACATTCAGAGAAGGAAGGGAAAAACGAAGTGGTAGGGGGAGCAGAGGGAGAGACGAACCATGAGAGACTATGGACTCTGGGGGTCAAACTAAGGGCTTTAGAGGGGAGGGGTGGGAGGATAGGTAAGCCTGGTGATGGGTATTAAGGAGGGCATGAATTGCTTGAAGCACTGGGTGTTATATGCAAACAATCAATCATGGAACACTACATCAAAAACTAATGGTATACTGTATGGTGACTAGCATAATAAAAAAAAATTATTAAAAAAAAATGAAACAGGGGTAGCAGCAAGTCGAGAAGTTGAGATGCCCTCCTCCGAGAACTGCCTGACACTGTGGGCCCGAGGGTCAGATGGCCCTTCATTTGAACCCTGGCTCTGCTGACGTGCATTGCTTGTTCTTGGGTGGGCTCTCTCAAAGCCACGGTTCCATCCTAAGTCAAAGAGGAGGAAACCATCAGCCATGCTGTGCTTACCGTGTGAGTCTCTGTGTGTGTCCTTCCTCTGGGCTTACTTTGACCTTTGTACTTTAACTGTGTAAGAACTTGCTCCCTCAGTGATTTACCTGGTAGCCCCCCCCCCCACTGACTGCAGATAAACTGAGGCCCAGAGAGGTGAAGAAACTCCCCAGTTTCTCAGACTTGCCCTTTGTGTGTAGTGGGCAGCAGGACTCCAGCCCAGCTCTGGAGTCCAAGTTCTGCCCAGGGTGTGACCCCCCTCCCCCACCCAGGATGGAAGAGAAGGCCACCAGCTCTGCTCAGCCCAGGCAGGCCCAGTGCTGGGAGGCCTCAACTTCGAGATTCAGCTAATCCCACACAAATAAACCCAGGTGTGGGGTCCAGCCTCGGGTTCGTGGGGATGCCTCTAGGGAGGGACTTGAGTTTCGCTTTGTGTCCAGCTCAGCTGGAGAATAACAGAGTTGGCAGCTGCCTGAAGGTCAAAGAGGTTACATGGTTGGGAGGTTGTGGCTGGAGTGAGATGTGGTTCTCAGAGCCCTCAGCTGGGAAAATTTACGCCCCACCGTATCTCCACTCCACTGCCTTGGGAGGGGGCTCTGGGGACCTCCTGAACCTGGCTCCAGACCCCCTCCTCCAGGAAGTCTACCCTGAACTCTCTCGCTCCCACCAAACTCTTCTGCCCCTTCACTCTTTTTTCAGTGAAGCCTTACTGTATGCCGGGTCCCAGGCCAGGCACTGGTCATGCTGGCATGGATCAAACCCCGTCAGGTAATAGAGCTCTCCGGCATGTCAGGAGTAACAGACAAAAAGAGGTGATGTCCGTACAACACGGCAAGAGCTAACATGGCAGCTTCTGTTTAGGGAGGGCTTATTACAAGCCACAGGTTTTATATGCATTTTGTCATTGGATCGTCACAGGAAATACAACCCTGCACAGTCGTTATCATTCGGTCTGATGACAGAGGAGACAGGCATTTGGAGAGCTGTCTGCCCGTGTCTCACAGAGGAGGCTGAGCAGCAATCTCTCCAGCACCTGTTCCTGCCCTGTGGGCTCTGGGAAGGAGGGGTTAGGGATGCTCTCTCGTGGAGATGACACCTGGGCTGTGCTTAGAAGCGGCGGGCGTGCTGGGAGGAAGGCGATGGATCTCGAACTGCTGAGGGGTTCGTAGAAGGTCGGCAGAATTGCCTGTCCGCTCTTTGGGGCCAGGCTTGGTTGATCTGACTGCCTTCTCCTGGGTCTTTTGCTGCCTCATCCTCTTCTCTTGGGCCTTTACCTTTATCCTGCTTCTTATTGTGCTCAACCCCCTTTTCTCGCAAGACTTCACCATGCCCTTGGCTTCAGCAGCCCATTTTTCTGACAAGGACATGTGTCTCTCGCTTGGCTAAGAAATCATGTGCCTTACTGCCTACTTGACCTCTTCACTTAAGGGTCTTGAAGGGACCTGAACACGCAGATGAGGCCCGAACAGAATCCCGTTCCAAGGCTCCATCTCTGTGCCTGGCATCAGCAGCCAGCCCACGGCGCATCCCCAGGACAGTCAGCCTGACATGTCCCCAGCCTACCCATCACCAAAGCCTGTCGAGCCACTGTGCACCCACATCGCCTCCTGCAGCCCTCCGCCTCCTTGAGACAACAGCCTCCTCACTGGCGCCCTTTCTGCTGTTGTTCACAGCACCATCCATCTCCAACACTGTCGCCAACGGGCTTCTTTAAAAACACAGCCCGTTCTGTTGTTTGACCTGTGGCTTGCTATTGCTTTCGGGATAAGATTTAGTTCCTTCCCAGGGCGCCCAGGGATCTGCTGACTTCTCCAGGTTTATCTTTCACTGTGGGCCCCATGGGCCCTCTGCCACCGACCACAGTGACTCCTTTCTAGTTATCCGAATGGTCGAGACTGCCTCCCACCCAAGAGCCTCCGAATGTGTGATTCTCCTGCTGAGAATGCTGCTTCCGTCACAGCCGGCCCCTGTGGGGTGAGTTCCCAGGTTCCGGCAGATATCATCTCTGCCGGGCCCTCCTCAGGGAAGCGTCCCCCACCTTCAGAGAACATTGCCTTGGCCTGTTAAGTGCGCTCATTGTCCCCTGAGCTTTTCCTTGGTTGCGCTTATCCATGTGTAATCACATATTAGAGTAAAAACATTGTTCCGCCATGACACGCGATCGTGTAGGTCGCTCGCCCCTGTGCCTGTCCCCAGCACCTAGCATAAGAACTATTTCCTTAGGGATGTCTGGGTGGCTCAGTGGGTTAAGCTGTTGCCTTCGGCTCAGGTCATGACCCCAGGGTCCTCAGCAGGGAGCCTGCCTCTCTCTCCGCCTCTGCCTGCCTCTCTGCCTGCATTTGTGCTTTCTCTCTCTCTTTCTGACAAATAAATAAATAAAAAAAATTTTTTTTTTTTTTAAAGAACCATTTCCTTAGTGATGTCGCCTTTCTTTTTGGTCATGTTCTCTCCCCTATTAGACTGCTGGTTCCTCTGTGGAAGGGCCTTGTGTGGTTCACCCCTGTCCTGCCCACAGTGCCCAGCCCAGCCCAGGCTGTGGGCCAGGACCTGCCAGGGCAGGCCCCCAGGATCTGGTCTGGTTTGGGGGTGGTGACCGTGGGTGCAGGCTGAGGCTGAGATGATCAGGGAGGTGCTCACGGCCTCTGGGTACAGCCCTGCATCTGTAACTGACCCCTTTGAGCTCAGGGAGTGGACACACTAGGCCTTCCCACTGGCTTACTGGGTTGAGTCAAGAGCTCTCTGGACTTTAAATTACTCAGGGGATGGGTTGTTCTTCATCCTAAGATTCCAAACTGATAAGCAGCATGGTGCTGGTGGGAAAGAGGTGGGGGGTGTCAAGGACCATTTACAGAAACCTCAGGAGAGGGCAGAATGATTTTGAGGCTCTGGGAGATGTGCCGACTCAGAGTCCAAGGGGCTTCTACCCCTGTTCCCACGGCACATGGGGGATCCCTTCCCCAGTAGACTTCCCCTTCCATTCCTCACTCCTGCACGACTGCTGGCACTCACCCAGACACCTCCAAGTTCACTTTAGGACAGAGAATGTCACATCTGGTTAAAAGGGCAGTGGCAGGGACGGTTGGGGAATTTGGCCTCCCAGAGAGGTATGCACTGCTGGTGATGTGCCTTGATTTTTATCTCAGGTAACTGGCTTAACACTTTTGTTTTACAGTTGGGTAAACTGAGGCCCAGAGAGGGAAATTGTTCCTTTAGGGTCACGAAACCAAGTGATGAGGGCAGAGCTGGGACTGACCGTCTAAGCGATGCTCAGGAAGATGCTGGTTGGTAAGTCAGGCGTGTTGGTGCAAGGGCAGGTATGCTGGACAGAGACCCGGGGCCGAGAATCAGGAACCCTGGTTCTGGATCCATGGACTCAAGCTTGTGAGTGGGCAAGTCACTCTGCTTCTCTGGGCCCTGATGGGAGAAGAGCAAAGGATCATGATGAACTCTCAGAGGTGGTGAACTCTCAGCTCCCAGAGCTCTGATTTTGGGTGTGGTGGGCCCTCCTCTGTGGGGCACGGCCTTGCGGTGCTGGATGGAGCTCAGGGCCAAGCCCCTTCCCTGCAGGTTCACACATTGGTCATTCATTTACCAGGGCGGAGGTACCATGGGGAGAGGCCTGGGGCTCTTAGATCTTATCTAATCAAGATAGTGGCGGCTGGGCTGGGGCGTTAGAGTGAGTGGTGGAAGAAAGGAGGCCATTCCCCTTCTTTGAAGGCCACCTGCTTCCCTGACTCCTCAGAAGCTCTGGTCAGGTCCTTCTGGACAAAGCTGGTATTTGGGGCAGGCTGATCGTTCATGGAGGGTCAGCCACGTGTGCCACATGCCCTAATGCCCACCTCAGCAAACCCCCCGGACCCACCGCATCACCTTTCTGCTCAGCGCCCAGCAGTCCATGTGGCTTGGTGTTCTGCTGAGGGACCGCGCCACGAGTCTTGTCCAGGGAGAACAGGTTACACATTTCCCAGTGGGGAGACTGGGTCTCTTTCCCCTCCCACCCCCTCCCCACACATGACCCTGTCATACTCACTGGTTCGGCTGCCATCTGGAACCAGAGCCCCCTCCAGTAGGACACACACCACAGGCAGCCCGCGCCCATGCCCCAGCCTCTCTCGGGTTTAGTCCCCGCTCTGATGCTCATTTGCGGAACTGCCTTTCCCTCTCAGAGCCTCTGCGCTCAGCGGCAAGGTGGGAGATAAAACAGGAGCTGGAAAGAGATCAACAGACTGGACCTCACCGCCCTGGTGGGTTCACACAACTTTCCCTTCACCCCCTACCTGCTGTGGAGCTGGCCTTTTAGGTCACCTGTCCCCAGAGGGCCAGCAGCAGCAGGGTGCCTTGGGGGAGAGTATGGTTTGAGTCTCAGTCCTCCACATGCTGACTTGGAGGTTCTGGGCAGGTGGCTTCCCCTCTCTATGCCTCAGTTTCCTCATTTGTAAAAAGTAGAGAAAAGAATAGGTGTGAGGATAAATGTGATTCATCATGCCGCCCAGGGCACTTTCAGGCATTCATTAAATATGCTCTCTGACCACCAGCCTCACTGTGAAGGTGGGGGTGACAGATGAGGAGAGGAGGGACCAGGTGTGTCCCAGGGGAAGCTGCAGAGCCCCAGGGGATTTCCAGCAGGGAACTGTCCAGATTTACTCCGACCTACTGCTGGGCACCTGTCCCGGGCACACCTGGGCACAGCCACACTGAGTCCATGCACACAGCCACAAAGCCAGTGTGAACACATCCCTGCGGGGCCAGATCAAGGCTCTCCCTGTCCCACTTGTTTCTGAGATGAGCCTGGGGCTGAGGGGCAAGGATGGTGTCCCAGGTGGACAGGGCAGGGGCAGAACCAGAGCTGCACGGAGCTCCAGTGGTCCAGGGGCAGCAGGGACAGGGGGGAACCGTGAGGGTGCACACCACTCTGGCACCCCGCAAGCAGATCACATATTCAAAGGGGTTCCTGGGGAGCAAAGGCCTGGCACAGAGACACTCTGCAACCTCTGGGAGCGCAGGGAAGCCCTCAGAGGGTCCCACGGTAAGCCGCCAGCGCGCCTCACCGGGGGCCCAACCACCCCGCACAGCCAGCCTGCCCTCCCCGCCTCCCGCCGGCCAGTGCGGGGGTTCCTCGGCCTCCCGCTTAACCTGGGCGCGTGGGGCCGGCGGGGCCCGGGCCATTATGCGGGCGCATGGCCGGCCGCGCCGGGGCGCAGAGCAAACTTAACCTTCATTTGGGAGCGCCCGGCGGCGGCCGGAGCGCGCGGCGCAGCCATCGATCGCGGCTAATGGCCTCGTCTAAATGCGGAGCCGCTGCCTCCGCCCCCCGGGTCAGGGCGCCCCCCGCCCTCGGCCCGCGCTCCGTGCAAAATGGTGTTTACCAAAGTCAATATTGGCCGTGGCGCCCGCCCGGGGCGCAGGGGAGCCCCCGCTGGCCTCCCGGAACCCGGGGCCGCATCCGGACTGCCAAGGCCTCGTCCTTGCTGTCCAACTGCCCTGGGTCTGAGGAGGGGCCTCGCCCAAGGTCGCCCAGGGCCGGCGTCTCAGACGCTGGAACCTCTGGGCAGCGCCTGGGGTAGAAAGAGAAGCAGGGGGTCTGACCTGGGAATCCCTCAGGTTGACTCCCGGCTCTCTCTATAAATTTGGGCGGGTCCTTTCACCTCTGAGCCCTTAGTGTTGGCACTTTTAAACGCTCCCCCCCGCAAGGGTTGTCGAAATTATCACAATGGAGCCAGTGCGAGGCAGTGCCCAGCACAGAACTGACTCGCAGGGGCATTTGCCCAGTGGCTGGGCTCGTCCGAGGTAGTGAGGTGTCTGCTTCGCCCGTTTCCTTCCTCCCGTGCCTGTTTCAGCTTACGGACCAGCACCTCTGGAAGGTTCACCTGTATCCTGGCCTCACCACGGATGAATCTGAGACAAATGCTTGACTCCTTAGATTCTCTGCTTTGTCTCCTGTCAACGTGGCAATAATAATCCTTGCCCTCTTGGACCAAGCACTGAAGACCACAGGGCTCGCAGACAGCCCAGAAACTGGGAACATGTGGCCGCGGTGGGGTATGGGTCCCCGGCTACCATCACACCTTTCCAGCCTGCTGCCATTAAGCGCTCGTATGGCATCTTATTAAGCTCTTTGGACAAAAACCCACCTCCTTGCTCAGGTCCCCTTGCATTCTTGCACTGTTGATCTTCGGACTGATAAGAAAAACATCGTAATTGCAATTTTTCCTCCCTCCTTTCACTCTGTTCCCATCAGAGAAAGGAATTTTTAAGTGAGAGCCCCAGAGAAGGCTTAGGGACTGGTGCCACCTCCGAGCTTTGGCTGAGCAGGTTTACCCAGGGACCAGTAACCCGAGCCCGCCATCTGGTGGCCACAGCGAGGCCTACATCCCTGCTCCTAGAATGGGGGCTGGAAGAGCCCTCCTTCCTGGGAATTTAGACTCATGTTCAACCTCTGAAGAGTCACAGATTTAAAAATCACAAGATGGTATGCTCTTAGGGCTGGAGAATTTTAAATTCTTGAGTATTGTGTGAATGGAATTTTAGAACAGTACTAACAACTCCCAGAGAGGTTTCTCTGCACCAGAATTGCAGTAAGTTCTTGGTAGAGGCTCCTTCTTGTAATCCTCTCCACGACATCATCACATGGCAACAGTCGTGTCCCCATTATATGGGTGAGAAAACTGAGATTTCTGTTAAACAGTTTGTCTAAAATCACACTATGGTCATCAGTGGGTGAAAATGCGAACCCCAGGTCTCTGGGCTCCATGTCCACAGAGTCTTAAGATAGTTTAAGATTTCATAGTCTTAGTGTCATAGAATCGTAGGGTATTAGGATCTTAGAATTGGAGAATCTTAAGATGTTGGAATCATGAAATCCTGGGAAGAGGGCGTCTTAGACTTGCAGACTGGGGAACTGTGCAGGGTGAGGAATGGGAGGGACTTTCATATGGTGGGGGGGGGGTCCCTTGGGGAGGGCAGGCTGCTGGCTGGTTGGGCAGGACAGGGTGGGAAGTGTGAGCTTCCTATCTCTTGACCCAGCATTCTTTTCACCTCGGGTTTCTCAATCAAGGCTTTCCCAATCATGTTCTTTTATAGCACTGCAATAAAGCTGTGGACTTTTGCTCCAGAAAGCACATAAAATATCCCATTATTTGCCTCTTAACCCAGGCTTCTGTTTTACATCCTAAGTCTAAAGTGTAAGCCTCATAAAAGGTAATCATCTAAGGCCTGTTCAAAGAGAAGCCATAAAGTGGCCATTTAGCCTGATCAGCCTTCATTGTGCTCCCACGAGCACCCAACCAGTGGAAAGAAGACTGTGCCCCATCGCGAGGATAGGGGAGCACAAACCTTCATCCCTGATAACGTGCTGATTAACTTCCCTTTGGGGAGGAGTGCGCAGATGCTGAGAAACATAAATGTCACCGGGGATGCCATTTCGTGGCTAGATGCGTCAAGGGGAGAGGCCAGGGTGGGTCACGAAGGAGTGAAAGCAAAAAAGGGATGTGCGTGTGTGTGTGTGTGTGTGTGTGTGTATGTGTGCATGCGTGCTGCCGATTGCTAGGTAGTTGGTATATACTGGACACTGTGCTGTGTATGTGATGCACGTGATCACACTAATCCTCACCATCATTTTCTGAGGTGGATATATGAGCAAACCAAGGCTCAGAGAGGTTGACTGGTTTACCCAAAGTCATACAGCTATTCAGTTCTGGAGGTGACTTAGACTAAGGTCTTTCTGATTTCAAAGCCTTTGCTTTTAATCACTGTGTCACATTGCTCTGGGGTTGGGCCTTAAATGACCACAGTGGTCATTTGAAGAACAGAGGTCAGAAGGGTTCTGTGGATACCCAAGCCCGGAAGGCGAGAGGCAGTTCAGCTGCACTCGAAAACGCCCTTCCTCCCGGAGGTGGTCTCACCCTGCTCTCTCCAGTCATGCTTAGCTTCCCTGGCTCCAAGCTGATCAAGAAAACAGGTCTTCTTCTAGGCCTGGCTACCCAGAATTCAGCTCTATCCTTAGGCTGTCTTGGTTGGGTCTGCGCAGCCCAGGCTCCCGTGAGCCGCTCTCGGGGGATGCCCTGATCTTTCTTCTGAACCTCCTTGCTAGAAGGAAGGCTGTCTCCTCTCTCCCCCACGCACCCCCAACTGTCTCTGTGGCCCATCCAAGCAGATTAGAGCCCAGGGTTGGGCCCTGCTGCCCCTCTATCAGGAATCTGTCACCATCTTCCAGAAAGCACGTGTTGTAGGCTCTGTCTGTGACTGTGGGGACTCCTGGCAGGAGGCGGTTCCTGTCTCCACTCTTTCCCTTGTAAGCAAAAGGTCACCTGCCCACCTTCCTCCCACATCACCCCGCCACCATTTCCCTAAGTCTCAGCCTCATTCAGGCCTCATTATTTCATACCTAGGACAGGGGACGGGTCTCCTCACTGGTGTCCTGGGCTTCACTGTCCCCTCTTTTACCCCACACAAATGTGGGTGGTGCGCAGCTGAGACCCCTCCCATTGTGCTCAGAACACCTTCCAGCCCCTTTCAGGGGTGAAAAGCCTCCTCACCCACATCTATCGACCTCTTCAGGTTTCCTTGTCTTCTGGTTCTTTTGCAGGTAGGCTGTGGGCTGAGCTCGAATCCTAGCCTCACTGTGAGCAGAATGATCTTGGTCAAGTTACTCAACCTGTAAATCCATAAAGTGAGGATGATAACAGAAGCTTCTTTGTAGTGTTGCTGCAAAGATTCCATAACCAACACGCCCCCCCCCCCCCCCCCCCGCTGCCACACACACACAAAAGTAAAATGCTTTTAACATTGCCTGGCACAGAGCGAATGTTCCGTGAAGACACAAGGTTAACTATCATTACCATCCTGTCCATCACGTGATACCAGAACCCTTCTCCATCAAACAACAAGTCATTCTCTCGACTCCCCCAGCTGTTTCACAGCCTCCTGGATATTTAGTGGTCAAGGCAGATTCTAAATAGCTACAGGTTCTTTGGTCCTACTTCTTTGAAGAAATGGCATTTGCATTCCTTCTTCTTCGATGTGGCCATGTGGTGTAGGCTATGACTGCTTTGACCAAGAGGCAGGAAGGATGCTGTTCCCGTGCCCCTTCTCCCCCCCGCCTTTAGAGAAACAGATGGGTTCCACTTTTGTCTTGGGGAGTCTTGCCCTGCCCTGTGGTAAATTCGACTAGCCTGTTGGAGAGGTCATGTAAGGAGACCCTGGGACTTCATGAAGGGGTCTAGCCAAGCCAGATCTCCAGCCATGCCCACTAAGATACTGGGCATCCGAGTGAATGTATCTTGGATCCTCTGTCCCAGCTGAGGCACCAGACAAAAACTAAGTGACTCGGTTGACACTCTGTGGAGCAGAAGACTGGCCCTGCCAGGCCCTGCCTACACTCCTGACCCATGAAATCAAAGAGATGTAACAAAATAATTGTCAGTTTAAGCCAATAAGAGTTTGGGGACAATTTGTACATAGCAATAGGAAACCAAATCGGTGACCAAGGGGTGTTTGAGTTTGCAGAGAAAGACCCTCTAATACTGGTATTTAAAAATATTTTGAAGTATATTACTAAATTCATAACATCTAATAATAAGATGTTAAAACAGTTTTCTCAGTTATTTAAATGTTATATGTAAGTTTAAATAAACATACCGTTTTGCATAAACTTTAAGTATAAATATTATAATGTGCTTTGAATCCTCCAAACTCATGAAAAAAACAAGTAAAACATACACAAAACAGAATCATTAAAATTCAAGACTATGTTGACATTTACACTTATCCTGGGAGCATCTATTTGGTGTTTAGGTTATTTCTTCATGACTTTTATACTTAACTTTATACCTTCTTAGTTTTTTGGATTTTTTTTTTTTTTTTTTTTTTAGATACTCAGCTCGGGTCACAAGAACTTTCCAAATTGAAAAGAAAAGTTAGAGTGACTCACATTAAGATCTGGGTTATAATCATGTGGTTCTTGGTTGGGCATGGGATGTGATTGTCTCTCTCAAGGTCATTGAACAAAAGCTGCTGATCAACAGACTGAGTTTTTTATTTGTTCGTGTGTTTGTTTTGCTTAATCTCACCTTGTTACATCAGTAAAATTTGTAGGTGCAGGACTTTCACACTATTGTTAGTTTTATTGGCGCTGGGGGTATCTCCCCCCAAATTTTATACATTGCCAATTTTACCTGGTCAGTGTTATATAACCTGTTGTCTTGACATTGTGACATGTGGCTCTGATCCAGGAGCATTACTTCTAGAAACCTTCTATTATCTTACAATTAGTGAGTCATCTAGGGATTTGATTGGAGATGAGAGATTGGGGCTGCGTGAATTTTCTCCTCTCTGTGACATCCACCTGCTCCATCACCATGGGACACCCAACGGATGGCCCTCTCTATTCAGTTACATAATAAAAAGGAATTTACCTTGACCTTTTACACTTATCGTTTAATGACAACCACCTTTTTGCATGCTTTGTATTTACTTTTTTTTTTTAAGTGTCACAAATTTGTACCCTTTCACTAACTTACTTTGTTCTAATAAACCATATGTTTTTCTTCCCCTCCTCCTTGTCTTCCTTCCTTTTGATATTAGATGATCAGAACTTTGCCAGTGGAAGGTGCTCTAAACTGCCCCCCCCCTAATACACTGATATCTTGTAAGCTACTCTTGTTTTATGGGAACAGCTGGATGCCCCATATCCATCTGTATTCATCTGTATTTTTCTTTTTTCCTCCAGGACATAGAACCACCTGTCCTCTGAAACACACTGATTCTTTTCCTGGAGAGTGCTGCTGTGGGCACTCAGTGGGAAGACACAGTCTTGGTGCTGTGACTCTAGCTTTTCTGATTGGGTCTTATGTGATGCTCCCACATAGGGACTGGAGGTAGTCATGCTTCAGACCCACAGTGCTCTTCTGGGATGTGCTCTTGGCCTTGGGAGGTGGCAGACACTGCACTCTCCTCTACCACGCTGTCCCAGCCTCCCCTTAATTTCTCCAGAAGAGCCAACATAGTTTAGATCTTTTGATTGGAAGGTTCAGGAACAAGGGAGGGGCTTTTACTAGAAAATATACCATCTATACTGCTTGTGGCTTCTTCCAGAGCCCTAACACCTACCTCCACTCTAAGATCTCTCTCAGAGCATTTTCTGCTCCCTCCCAGCCTGTCCCTATAGGGGACACCCCCCACCCCCCCGTCCCTTGTCAGGAATCCACAGAAGATATCTCCATTAGAATTTCAGACCAACCTCCAGAAGGACTGACGAGAAGGGGTTTCCTGTCATTCCCAGGGGGCGTTCGCTCTTGACAGTATCAGGATCCACAGCTGCCTGGAGGGTGGGCAACAGGAATGTTACTTCCTGACCCTTATTCACAAAAATGGGGCCCTGTTCTAAGTGCCCCAATGATTATTACACCAGAAAACAACAACTGAATATGAATTGACACATTCCCAGAGTCCAGGTCATGCAGCTTAAGTGGCCCATGGAAGACATCCAGAATTGGCTTCATTGTGAGCTCTGTCCAGTCTGGCCCAGTTAGTTGTTACCAGAGACCCTTCAAGTACCATGCTTGGGCATCTTTTTAGGTTCCTGGCTTAGATCATCAGGTGTACTAATAAAAAATTGCACACATACATAAAACACAAGGAAGTCTAACTCCTAAAGAGCAAAGAAATATTTACCACTTTTCCCTTTTTCTAAAAATTTAATTTATTCTTTATTTTTATTTTGTTTTTAGAAGAGATGGGGGGGGCAGGGATGGGGCAAAGGGAGAGGGAGAGACAACCCCAAGCAGACTCTGCCCATCCCAACGCAGGGTTCCACCTCACGACCCTGAGATCAGAAAAGAGATGATGACCTGAGCTGAAATCAAAAGTTGGAAGCTTCTCGGACTGAGCCACCCAGGCATCCGCCTTTTTGTTTCTTTAAAAGGACGAAATCTACAGGAATACAGCACTCCCCACCATTCCATGTGTCAATTTACATGATCAAATATCTGCTAAACAGCTGTTCCAAAGTTTCTCCCCACTAGGAACTGGAGAGGGCTTGATTTGTAAGATGTTAATAAATGGCCAGTTCTAGCACATTTCCAAAATAAATGGATATCCTTTCCCCCAAAAATCATACATAGATTTAAAAAATGTAATGCATTCTTGGGACTCAACTTCAGAATGACAAAGGATGTACAGTGAAAAGTCTCCCTCCCACCCGCCTCCCGCTTCCCCAGGATCCAGGGGATCAATCTCTTATACCCCTTTCCCTTTTCATAAAAATGTATATTTTATGCATTTGCAAATAAGTGTGCATATATGGTCTTCGTCCATCCCTTTAAGAAGACATGAATGAGAGCACACTATACATGTTCTGCACCTCACTTTTCCCCCCTAACAGTGCATCTTGCAGAGGATACTGCAGCACCTTATAAAAATATTCTTATTCTTTTTCCCAGTCAGAGTGTGTTTAGCCACATCTGCTGTTGATGAACACTTAGTTTCTAATTCTCTGTTACAAATGATGTTACATTTAACAGTTTCTGTGCATGCATCACATCTAATTGGATCTGTAGCATCACCTCGGAGAGGTGGAGACCCAGGGCACCAGCCTGTGGAATTTGACATCATCAAAGAGCTACCCAAGGGAATCAAACCAGTTTTCCATGGGGGCCATTGGCTTCTGGGTTTGTATCCTTGCCAACAGAGTATATCATCATGATCCATCTGGTAGGCGAGATAAAGGATCTTAGAAAGTCTTTTATTACAATTTGGAGCATCTTTCCATATGTTTAAGAGCTATTTATATTTCTTTTTCTCTCAATTATTTGTTTTATATCCTTTGCTCATTTTGGAGAGTAGGGTGGAGTGTTAATTTCTTTAATTGTTTTTCCACACTTAGATTTTAAAGGGAATGTACTTTTGCCTGTGATATGAGTTGAAACTATTTTTCTCATGCCCATTATTTACCCTTCATTATATTATGAATGCTTTTGCATGCTTACTTTCCCATATGAATTTTAGAGTGTGTATAATTCTGCACCCACCCCCCAAATTCTATTGATATTTCTATTGAGTGTTCTTGCCATAAATAAAACTTGTATTTTTGTAGAGTCAAATTACTTAGTTTCCTTCATTGTGGCTTCTCAGTTTTATCATAATTAGGTCATCACTTGCCATGAGACTAGAACATTATTTTCTTTCTATGCTTCTTATAGTACTTTTAGTTTTTATATTTAAATCTTTGCTCCATTTAGAATTTATTTGGATGTTGTCTCCTGTGTCTACCTTGCTCCTCTCAATAGACCTGTGGCAGGCATGGTGGCTGAGATGTTCCCTGCCACAAAGATTCAACCTCCCACGTATGTTCCCAGCTGCTAAATGCGCAGGAGATGTTGGCTGAGCCCATGCCAATGGACAGACTGACTCGTGTTTCTTGACCTTAAATCAGGTGGGTCTCAGAAGATCTCAGAACTCTCTGTGGAGATGAGATAGTCTAGAGATTCTCCAGTCTCTGATGAAGAGTCTCGTAGACTATTCGAGCTTTTATCCAGGTATTCCTAATTTTTAAATTTTTTCTCTTAGATTATTTTGGTAATTGGGGGTTAATTCTAATAGTTCATTGTAAATAAAAACAAAACTCTTTACAAATATTTAAGGAAACAGAGAAAAGGAAAAAAAGGATCTTTGAGTCTTGTAATCTCTCCCCACTTAAAATTTTATTTTGTATGATTGAAATAATAACTCCTATTTAACCTGTTTTCTATCCCACAATAGCTCACAGGTGTGTCCCCACGTTATGATAAAGCATTGGTTTGCGTTATTTTTGGTGGCTGTGTACTATTCAAACAGGATGTGCCCTACCTTACTTAAACAGTTTTCTGTTGTTGAGCAGGAAGTTTGTTTCTACACATTTGCCATTATGTGCAATGTTGACCAAGAATCCTATGCATAAATCTCTGTACACATGATGGAATGACTGAAACAGTTTGAAAGGCACTTGGTGCAAACTTCCAGAGTGAAACCTGTGGTTTTAGAGATAGAGCAACTGGGGCTAAGACTAAGCAGAAGATTTGCTTCCGTCCATGCTGTTTTCTTAGTAGCTCTGTAAGTTCCTCTTGAAGAGGAGCCCTGCATGGGTTCTTAAATGCTGTTATTACTCATGGACTATTTGATGTATTGTAGTATTAACTGTTATTACAGCTAATGTTGAATTGTGAGCCACAGAGCTAGAAAGAGGAGGGGGAAAGACAGCAGGACCAAATGTTAGAGGACGATCCCACCTTGACCCACATTTATGGCCCTCTCTGTATGCTGTAGTTGTCTGTTTTAAAGTCTCCACTAGACACTTAGAGGGTTGCAGAGATGGTGAGATCTCAAAGCCAGGAAGACAAGGGCTGAGGATGTAGAGATGTGCCAGAACAAAGGGGAGAGCTGGGCTGGGTTGGGCTGGACAGCGGTCAACTGCTCTAGGGTTGGTCCATCTCAGATATGGACTCTAGGTGGCGCTGTAGCTGCAAAAGTTTTGGGCTGAGAAATTTTGGCAAAGCTGTCAGGACTCCAGAAGGGAGAAAGGAAGTCAGAGAAGCAAAGAGGGAGGGATAGTGCAGTGGAGGGAAGGAGAGTGGGGGGCAGGGGGAGTGGACAGAGTTGGGGAGATAGAGAGAGAGAGAGAAAGAGGGAGAACAATAATAGAAGGAGAGAACTGGGAAAGAGATGCCCCAGCCTGTGCTTGGTCCAGATAGCTGAGAACTCATTCATTTGTGCAACAGGCACGGACCCACACTCAACCTCTGCCTGGTCTGGGGATAAACTGAGGCTGAGCCCAAGATCCTGTTGTATATGAAAAGTGAGAGTGACCAACATTAATCAGGCCACATGTGAGTAAATAGTGGCATGGGCGCCTTGGGCCCTGAGGAAAGGTACAAGGACTTAAGAAGGCCCGTGATGGAATAAGTGACCTGGTTTGCAGGGGGAGGAGGACCACAAGCAGTGACTGCCCAGGGGAAGGTACCAGATATTGAAGGTGGCCAAGACTGAACAAGGGAAGAAAGGAGAGGGAGGGAATTTCTGGGCAGAGAAGACGCGTGCACAGGCTTGTGGTCGGAGGAGATGGTATATTTGAGGGACTGAGAGGAGAATCAGGGAGAGGGAGACAGTAAGGGAGGGTGTGGGCAAGGAGGCTGGAGAGAGGATGGGCCCAGGCCATATGGCACCTTATGCACAACAGAGATTTTGGTCTTTATCCTAAGAGCATGAAAAGGGGCTGAAATGTATAATGCAGGGTAGGCGACTTGCTCACAGTTGTTTCTAGAGATCTCTCAGGTTCAAGTGTGGAAGGGGCCTGAGTGACTGTGAGGACCCAGGGAAGCTGGCTGGGAGGCTCTGCAGGAACCAGCAGAGTTGTTTCAGCTAGGGAGTGCCACAGAAACGTGCAAGTCCCAAACACCGAAGCTAAAGTAGCCAGAACATGGTCAGCAGGGAACATGAGCCATTCCTACCACTAGACTCCTGGTGTTGGCCCTTGGAAGGAAATTGCCGCCATCGCTGAGACAGTGAATCCTTGAAGATGATCAGGTTTGGGGAAGAAGGTCATGAACTTGGTTTTGGACATATCTGTAGGGACAACCGTTCTCTCTTCCTGGTGCTTCTACCTTGGCTGATGGAATAGGCACTCCCACGCTTGTCAAGATGAGAAGCTTCCTCTTTTTCTGCGTCCCCTCTAAGGAAGGAAAAGAACTTATCAGTGAGACTGCAGGGACCAAGTGTGACCCTGCCACCTTCTCTCTCTTGTTGAGCTCTACCTGCCTGAGGAGCGAGATGTTCTGCTCACCTCCCATTTTCATGTGAAGCATACATGGGCGGAGTGTGTGTGAGTATGAAGGGTGGGGTAATCTTTAAGATTTTCTACAGAGAATTTCATGTTGTCCATAATCAGAGATAATTTTACTTCTTCCTTTCTAGTTTGGATGCCTTTTATTTTATTTTATTTTATTTTATTTATTGTTTTGCTTAATGGCTCTAGCTAGGACTTCTAGTACTATGTTGAATAGGAATGCCAAAACTGGACATCCTTATCTTATTCCTGATCTTAGAGGAAAAGCGTTCAGTCTCTCACTGAGTGCAATGTTAGCTATGCGTGTTCTGTATATGGTCTTTGTTTTGATGAGGCACTTTCCTTCTCTTCCTAGTTTGTTGAGTGGTTGTTTTTCCATTTTGCATGCCCCCTGCTCCCTACTCTGGCAACACTGATCTGTTCTCTGTACTTATGATCTCAGGTTTTTTTTTGTTTTTTTTTTAAGATTTCACATATAAGTGATATCATACAGTGTTTCTCTTTCTCTGTCTGAGTGATCTCACTTAACATAATGCCCTCTGGGCCCGTCCATGTTGTTAAAAGGCAGGATTGCCTTCCTTTTAATGGCTGAAATATACATACATACACCACATTTTCTTTATCTGTTTATCCGCTGATGGACACCTAGGTTGTTCCCATGTCTTGGTTCTTGTAAATAATGCTGCAATAAACCCAGGGTGCAGATATCTTTTAAAGACAGTGATTTCATTTCCTTCGGATAAAAAAACAGAAAAAAAGTTGCTGGATCACATGATAGTTCTATTTTTAATTTTTTTGAGGAAAATCCGGACTGTTTTGCACAGTGTCTGCTCCAGTTCACAAAGGTTCCTTTTCTCCACATTCTCTCCAACATTTGTCATTTCTTGTCTTTTTGATAATAGCCATTGTCAGGTGTGAAGTGGTATCTCATTGCAGTTTACATTTTCCTGATGTGGAATGATGTTGATGTACATTTTTATGTACCTGTTAGCTATTTGTATGAGTTATTTGGAAAAATGTCTAGTTGGATTCTCTGTCCATTTTTAAATGGCATTGTTTTTTTGTAGTTATTGTTTTTGCTGACATTAAATTGAATTGTACGAGTTCTTTACATATATTTTTCTTCCTTTTTAACTTAACACTTTTTAAAAAAAGATTTTATTTATTTATTTGTCAGAGAGAGAGAGAGAGAGAGAGCGCAAGCAGGCAAAGTGGCAGCCAGAGGCAAAGAGAGAAGCAGGCTCCCCACTGACCAAGGAGGCCGATGCGGAACTCGATCCCAGAACCCTGGGATCATGACCTGAGCTGAAGGCAGTGGCTTAACCGACTGAGCCACCAGGCATCCCAACACTTTTTTTTTTTTTAACTAAAATTTTTTTTTTTTTAGTGAGGGGTGAGGAGCAGAGGGAGAGAGACTCTTAAGCACGCTCTAAACCCAGCACAGAGCATGACATGAGGCTTGATTCTATGACCCCAAGATCACCATCCAAGCTGTAATCAAAATTTGGATGTCCGACAGACTGAGTCACCCAGTGTCCCTATGTATTTTATTTTATTTTATTATATTATTTATTTATTTATTTAACAGAGAGAGAGAGAGATCACAAGTAGGCAGAGCAGCAGGCAGAGAGGAAGGGAAGCAGGCTCCCTGCTGAGCAGAGAGCCCGATGTGGGGCTCCATCCCAGGACCCTGAGACCATGAACTGAGCCGAAGGCAGAGGCTTAACCCACTGACCCACCCAGGCACCCCGCCCCTATATATTTTAGATATTACCCCTCTATCAGAAATATATCTTGCAAATATTTTTTCATACATTGCCTTTTTGTTTTGTTAATGACTTCCTTTGCTAGACAGAAGATTTAGTTTGATGTAGTCCCATTCGTTTGTTTTGGTTTTATGGCCTTTGCTTTTGGCTGTTAAATATAAAAAAAAAAAATTATTGCCAAGATCGATGTCAAGGAGCTTATCTCCTGTGTTTTATTCTAGGAGTTTTATGGTTCCAGGTCTTATGTTTAAGTCTTTAATCCATTTTGAGTTGATTTTTGAGTATGGTGTTAGATGGTGGTCCAATTCCATTCTTTTGCATTTAGCTGTCTAGTCTTCCCAACACCATTTATTGAAGAGACTATCCTTTCTTTGTTGTGTATTCTTGGCTCCTTCATCGTAAGTTAGTTGACCATATATGTGTGCCTTTATTTCTGGGCTCTCTATTCTGTTCTACTGTGTCCCTTTTTATGCCAATATCATGCTGTTTTGATTACTACAGCTTCATAATGCAATTTGAAATCAGGATGCGTGATGCTTCCTGCTTTGTTCTTTCTCAAGGTTATGTTGGCTGTTTGGGATCTTCCATGGTTCCATACAAACTTTAGGGTTGTTTGTTCTATTTCTGTGAAAAACAATATTGGGGTTTTGATAGGGATTGCATTGAATCCATAAATTGCTTTGGATGTTGTGGACATTTTAACACTACTAATTCTTCCAATCCATGAGCATGGAATACTTTTCTATTTATTTGTGTCTTATTCAATTTCTTTCATCCATGTCTTATATTTTATATATCTTATATATCTTATATTTTAGTGTGTAGATCTTTTATCTCCTTGGTTAAAATTATTCCTAGGTATTTTATTCTTTTTGATGCAATTGTAAATGGGATTGTTTTCTTTTTAAAGATTTTATTTATTTATTTGAGAAAGAGAGTGAGAAAGAGCATCGTGGAGGAGAAGGTCAGAGGGAGAAGCAGACTCCCCATGGAACTGGGAGCCCGATGTGGGGCTCGATCCAGGGACTCCAGGATCATGACCTGAGCTGAAGGCAGTGGCTTAACCAACTGAGCCACCCAGGTGCTCTGGGATTGTTTTCTTAATTTCTCTTTCTGATAGTTCATTATTAGTGTATAGGCATGCATTGATTTCTGTATATTGATTTTGTATTTTACAATTTTACTTTAATTAATTAATTAATTTAATTAGTAATTGGTTTTTTTATTTGTTCTAACAATTTTTTGGTGGAGCCTTTAGGGTTTTCTATATGTTGAGTGTTTCTATTACAAAAGGGTGTTGAATTTTGCTAAATGATTTTTTTTTTCTACCATCAGTTGAAATAATCATGTAGGCTTTTTTCCTTCATTCTGTTAATGTGGTATATTTTATTAATTAATTTTCACATGTTGAGTCATCCTTATATTTCAGAAGTAAATCCCACTTGGTTATGCTATTTAATTCTTTAAATGTTCTATTGAATTTCATTTGCTGTTATTTTGTTGTGGGTTTTTGGATCAGTATTCATCAGGGATATCGGTCTATAATTTTTTTCTCTTTCAGGGTCTTTGGCTTTGGTATCAGAGCAATCATGGCCTTAGAGAATGGGTTTGGAAGTGTTCCTTCCTCTTCTATTTTTGGGAAGAGTTTGAGGGATATTCGTGTCAATTCTTTTTGATGCCATGTCCTTTTGCAGTGAGGGGAACACACTTCTTCACACTGACAATGGATTTGTCTATGTGACTTGATTCAGCAAACGGCAAGTTGGTGAATATGACAGCAAAATACTTACAGGAACTTGGCTTCTCTTGACTGCCATGAGAAGAACAGGTCTAGAAAGCTGCTGCACCTTCAGACTGCCCCAGAGTGAACACGCACAGACCAGACCTGAACCTAACCTTGAAGCCTGCAGCTCACCTGGAGGACCTTCAGCCAGAGAACGTCTACCCAGCTGAACCCAGAGCCAAGTCAAAGCTGACCTGCAGTCTCATGAGCAGAGGAATAAATGCCCATTATTTTAAACCACTAGATTTTGGGCAGTTTGTTATGCAGTATAATTAAGAGAGTTACTGACTGATATGTAGGACTGGATCCTGCCCTAAGTGCTGACTTGAATGGAAGAGATAAGTCAGACACTATCTCAGTATCCTGAAACTCACAGTTTAGTGGGGGTGGGATCAGTATAACTCAAGATCATTTTTAAACTAAATTCTAATTTCTAAAATTCATATCTAAATCAAAGAGGCAAATACAAATTTTCTAAATGCTTCTTTAATAGACAACCTTAGACTATACTTGAAAGATGAAGTCAACAACAACAACAAAAAAAAAACACAGCAATATAACACTGGCTGAGTCTATACAGTGTACCAATGACAAGATCTAATTCATGATCACGAGAGACATCCAAGCTGGTAAGGCGCCTTTACTGAATGACACCATCCAACAACACATTTAATGAGCTTGAAGACAAACAACTGATTTAATGAATGAGGTTAACTTGACTCTTTACCCTTGAGTTGTACAAAAACATGGATGTTAATGATTTCACCATTTTTCTTTTTTATTTGTTTTGTTTTGCTCAGTGTAGAATGATGGTGTCTATGAAAACATGTTAAAACATGCTTTGAGCAATTTTCAGCTGAACATGAGGTTTTGGTGAGGGTTGAATCTGCTGGACAAATACACAGCTGTGTGAGCAGGGGCAGGTGGAGGAGGGGGGCCTGGGTCCAGGCCTCTGCAAAGTGCTCATTCTCTGAGAACACCTTACCACCATGGGTCTGCCTCCTAGTGTTGATGGTGCCTTCCACGGGGTAGCTCAAATGACAAATTTTATTAAAATATACGAGTAGTGGGGGCACCTGGGTGGCTCAGTGGGTTAAAGCCTCTGCCTTCAGCTCGGGTCGTGATCCCAGGGTCCTGGGATCGAGCCCCATGTTAGGCTCTCTGCTCAGTGGCGAGCCTGCTTCTTCCTCTCTCTCTGCCTGCCTCTCTGCCTACTTGTGATCTCTGTCTGTCAAATAAATAAAATCTTTAAAAAATATATATATGAGTAGTGACTTTTCATATTCAACCTGAGAGTAAATTTGAAATGAAATCATAATCGACTTTGAAGGCACAGATGCTCTTCAGAGAACTCAGAAGATGCTTGCTAAAGTTTTCAATCTTGGGTTCAAGTTGTTTTATTTATTTATTCCTTGATGGCTTGAAGGACTGGCCTAGTAGGGTGGAAGGCATTTGAGTCTCGTTTTATTCTGAAGGAAGGAGCCAAAGAAGACGTAGAGTCTGAAGATGAAGGAGAGAGGGTCAACTGATGTTTGGATGATGAGAGGGTAGTGCCCCTTGAAAAGGAAGGGGCAGATCCCCCATTAGCGGAGACCGGGATGGATGATGTAGAAGCAGTCAGTTTGGCTGGTGTATTGGGATTGGGGCAGGGCAGAAGATTGAGGAATTTCCAACCAAAGGCCTTAGCAAAGTAGGAGGCAAAGGTCTTCCCTTGTGAGTGATGGCCACAGCAGTGGGAAAGAATAGTAAGGATGAGAAGACTATTCAGGGACCAGGGCTGACAGAGACACAAGGATGGGTGGTGGGTGGTGGGTGTCCTGTGTCCTGATGAGACTGACTGAAATTTTACTTTCCTATCTGCTCAACTGTGTGACTTTGTCTTTTGGAAATGTTCTTCTTCATGACTTCACTCCTACAATGCCTTCTCCATGAAGCCTTCCTTAATTCTACTCTGTTTCCCCAGGCTGAGTGCGGTCCCTCTTGGGTGCTTTGGAAACTCTGAGGGGTTCTTTTTGCTAGTAGCCTCCTCAGGGTTTGCAGGCCTCCTTCTTTGTATCCCCAGACCATGCAGGACATAGATGTGGGTCTGTCCTGGGCCCTAATAACTAAGATGAGGAGGCCGAGGTGAGAAGTTCCCTCTTCCCTGAGTCAGACTCAGTCCAAATGACTGACACAGGGCAAGTCTACTTTTGCTGCCTGTCATCCCTTCCCTCCCCCACCTCCCCTGTGGCCCTGTCTCTTTTCTTCTTACTTTGAATCATCCCTTGGCCTTTTGAGGAGCTGAGTTTCATAATTCCTGAGTGGAGCCCATGGGCTTCCTCTGCCTTCCCTCTGGGACTTAATTTTCCCATCTGCAACAGAGGATAATAACACATCTGATATAGGGGTATGGGAAGACTAGAATGAGGCCTTCCAAATGAAGCACAAAACCCAGAGCCTGGTCCAATAAATGGAGGGCCCCTCCCCCAACTCCAGTCCCCTCTCATCCCCCCTTACTAAGGTGTGTTTCTCTGACCCTGTCACTAACTTGCATGAAGTTTCCCTCTCTGGGCCTCAGTTTTCCCATCTGGAAATTGCCACCCTCAACATATTTACTTGCACCCCACTGGACGGTGAATCCCTTGTAGGTGGGGCCTGGGTTTGACTCACTACTCATAGCATCCTTAATTACACAGCACAGGGCTGAGCCTAGAGGTGAACTCAATCATTATCCATGTTCACGGGCCACTGTTACTGTTTCAGTGATGGTTCCTGTCACTGTAACTCAGAACTGTGTCCTTAACAGTGCAAGGGTGGGGTGATAGCCGCTGGTTAAGAAACCCTACTGTAGGAGCAACTGGGTGGCTCAGTTGGTTGAACATTTGGCTCTTGTTTTCAGCTCAGGTCATGATCTCATCATCCTGGGATCAAGCCCCATGTTGGGCTTCCTGCTCAGTGTGGAGTCTGCTCCAGATTCTCTTTCTCTCCTTCTCCCTCTGCCCCTCCCTCCTCAAATAAATAAATAAATCTTAGAAAGAAAGAAAAGAAGGAAGGAAGGAAGGAAGAAAGGAAGGAAGGAAGGAAGGGAGGGAGGGAGGGAGGGAGAGAGAAAGAAATCCTGTTGTTAACTGGTGGGCCATTCACACAGGGCCAGAAAGAAAGCTGTTCGCTTCAGACTCTAGTCATAGCCCCAGGAGCGTGCATTCATCTATGGGTCCTCAGGGTTTGCCAGGAACAGACATGAGCATGCATCTGAGAGCTGGCCAATAGATCAGTCCCTGATTTGAGGTCTGGGGTCAGACCTCCAATTTGCCTATAATTATATACCTCTTGTTAAATTATGTAACCCTAATTTCACCACAAACAAAACTTTTCAACAATCACACCACAAATTTGTTTTGAGTGCGTGAGCTCTGAGTCAGACAGTGGAGATGGGGCAGGGAGTGTGCAGAGAAGGTGTGAGCCGTGGCGGCTCTAGTTCTAGTTCTAGAGGAACTGGACACAGTGGACAGTAGAATGCCAGGTGGTGAGTAGCTGTATGAAGAAAATGAACACAGGACAATGGGTAGAGAGAGCCCTAGGGCAATGCTTCCTAAAGATGACCTGGGTGGGCAGGACTTCTCTGAGAAGGTGGCATGTGAGCAGGGAGGAGAAGGGGGTGAGAGGAAGTCAACAAAGACCTGGGGGAAGAACATTCTGGGCCGAAAGAACAGCAAGCACCAAGTCCTAACATTTGAAAGTGTTACCATGGTTCAAGGAATGAGGAGGAACAGGAAAGTTGGCTTGGAGTAAGCATGAAGAGGGCTGGAAGTGATGCCAGACAGGACCTGGATCAGAGAGAACCTGCTTGGCTTGGGTAAGCAATGGTGATTTCCTTGAGTCTGCTGAGAAAGCACTGAGGATTCAGGGCTGGGGACTGCCATGATCTAATTTACATTGAAAAAGGTCATGTGACCTTGTGGGGTGTAGACAGGTTGGCAGCAACAGGGGAGTCAGTTGGAGAGATGAGGGTGGCTCATCCCAGGGAAGTAATGCGGGTGAGAGGGGTCCTTTTCTGCATAGATTCTAATGGTAGAAGTAACAGGATGGAAAGGATATAGGGGGTGAGGGGAAGAACAATCACGAATCACCTCCACAGTGTCTGCTCTGAGGGACCAAGGGAATGGTGGTACCTCACACTAAGTTGGGACGCGGAGGGAGGAGTGGATTAGGGGCAGAAAGCACAAGTTCAGTTTTGAATGTGGTGACTTGGAGATGCTTTCTGACACCCAAGTGCAGAGGTTGTATTAGCTGGATGTCATAGCAGAGGTGGGGCTGGTTGTATCTTGGGAACCCATCACAGATTATTTGGAGCTGTGGGACTGACTAAGGTCACCAAGGGAGTGAGTGTGAACAAAGAATTGGTCTCTAGCAGAAGGAGCCATTAAAGAAAATAGCTGGCTACCTAGGAGAATGTGATCCCAGAGGTCAGAATGACATGAGGGGCAAGTGGCATAGTATGATGGGGGTCATAGGAGAAGGAGGCTTCTGCCTGACAGTCTAGGCACAGTTCTCTGAAATATGGAGTCAGGCCAGGGGCCAAGAGTGAGTGAGATGGGGACATGAGAGAGTTTGATGGTCCAAAAGCTGGGGGCTGAGGCTGGACCAGACTCTGACTTAGAGTAGTTGGAAAAGCACAGATTTAGAGTCTAATGGGCCTTCTCATTCTTGAAGCTACTTCCAAGCTGTGAGGTCCTGGAAAAGGTCCCTAATCTTTCCAAACCTCAGTGTCCATGTCTACAAAACAGGGCTGGTGGTCCTGACTTCTCAGGGTCCCTGGCAGCGAAGTGTGGGAGACAGTGACCCCCAGCACCCTGCACAGGAAGGCCCAGAACCTGAAGGCCCCACTAGGGTGGTTGTCCACAGTTGATACTGGCCTTTTCCACGTGAGACAGGAGTTTGAGTGCCACAGCTGTGAATCAAGATCTCATTTGAAGTCAAAGAGAAGCCATTTCCAAGGGTCTCATGTGGAGAGTCCCTTGAGCCAACATTTTGTGATATGGTGGTGACTCTTGATGATGACTTGGTTCTCTTGGACTCTAGAATCTGGATTTTAATGATCTACCCATTTGGATGTATCCTCAGAACAAAATATCCAGATTTTTTTTTTTTAATCTATAACTTGAGCTTTCATTTTGAGAGAGTTTGAATCATACCCTGGAATGAAAGTTATACACAGGCTGCTATGGGGTTAGCACACTTACCATTGCATTTACGGGCTCTTAGGCGGCATATCACCTTCTGAGGTGGGTCACTTGTGCCCCTTTACAGAGGATCACATAAGAACACTTACCAGGGCGGCTGAGAGCAGACTCCGTGATGGTTTACTTCATCCTTCCAGATGCCGCTTACCGGGCCAACTCCGAGGGCCTGGTTTCTGATTGGTGGACTCCGTGGGTACAAAGGGAGAACCACTTGAGTTTCTTTCCTCCAACCACTCCCTTCAACTATTTATATGGTCGCTTCCTCATCCCCGGGCCACGTCCTGTGTGGATGTGATAGCTTTCTCACCACTATCTGGGATTAGAAGGTTCTCTTTTTCCAGGATTAAAAACTCTCATCTGGTCAAAATCAATCTACCTTTCTCACGGAATTCAAAATGTTGGTCCCCACCCCGCCACCCCACCCCTGTCTCCAGCTCAGCTCAGAGTCAGCTCTGTCCCCTCTTTGCCTCCCTGGAGGCTGCTAACGGCCCCCACCAGGCTGGGCAGGATGCTGAAATGAAGAAAAAGAGGGCCTTGCTGCCCTCTGGGTGACAGATGTCCAAATGTTGGCTCTTTCTCTGGTTGGGGACATATAGGTGGATTTCTTCAGGGATCCTGGGCTCCTCTCTGCTGTGGGCAAAATCCTCTCTGGCTGGCATGTCCCATCTCCCTCATAGCTCCTGCTCTGCTAATCTGCTCCTCACTGTTTGGATCCCCACAACCCTGCGAGTCCTCTGGCCTCAGCCCTACCCATATGCTGGTTGACTGGGGAGGGGTGGTATAATGGGTGTTTTCTATCCCTTCAAGAATCTTGTAGGGGTGGTCTCGGCTCCTTCTTCCAAACTGGGACACACTGTCTTTATCTCTGGGACCTAGCTATGACTCATGGATGCCAGGAAAAGTTCTAAGCAATATTGGGTTATGCTTTAGTTCCTTAGTCTCCATTGTGCAACTTTTATCTCCAGCGCAGTGGGGGGCAATTAAGTTGCAGGTTCTGGAGTTCGACATTGGTTAGATGACCACAGGCAAATACCCTAACCTCTTGGAAACTGTTTCCTCATCTGTAAAGCAGGGACAATGATCCTCATTCTCTAGGACAGTGTGAAGATTGAAATGTTCTCTACACGTCAGGTGGCACATAGCGATCCCTTAATACATGGGAAAAATGTGAAAATCTGTGAATTTCTGAGGTGTCTTTACTTCCTCTCACTAGACCAGATGTCAGTTTTTCTTGCTAATCCAGACATGGCTTCCTCCCACCATTTGCCTGGCCTGTGGGGCTCTCTTTGGTAACACTTAGCCAATCTTGGGCACCGTTGTCTTATCCACACCCCACAACGATCCCACAGGTAGGTCTTATTACCATCCCCACTTGCAGGTAATAGAACTGAGGCTCAGAGTTTTTGAGGCACTTGCACAGGGTCAAATAGTTGGTAAATCGGGATTCAACTCAGGCTTACCTGATCCCAAAGCCTGTATGAGTTCCACCACTCATTTCACCTCCTGGACCTCCTTGCTCTTTGTCCTGTCTTTGTTCCCTCTGTCAATGGCTCTTCTTCACTCTGGACATAATAGGCCATCTCTTTGAGTGAAGTCACTTCCTGCTTGGAGTGCGCCCTGGAAATGGATCCCCTACTGCTTGGTAGAATGACACTTTCTGTGTTGCACAGTAGCAAGTCCCCACAGCATCTGCTTATAGATAATACAGTCTCCATCCGTGTTCTGTCTGCTTTTTTTTTTTTTTTAAGATTTTATTTATTTATTTGACAGACAGAGATTGCAAGTAGACAAGAGAGGCAGGCAGGGTGAAAGAGGAGGAAGCAGGCTCTCCTCGGAGTAGAGAGTCTGATGTGGGGCTTGATTCCAGGACCCTGGGATCATGACCTGAGCCGAAAACAGAGGCTTTAACCCACTAAGCCACCTAGGCGCCCCTGTTCTGTCTACTATTATTTAAGCTATATACAGTTGACTTTTCATGAAAAGCACCCAGTTAGCATGGATTCAGCATCAATCTCGGGTTCAACGCTGGTTTAGGCATGAAAGGTAAGGTGTTTTCTGACCTTAGGCTTCAAATCTATTTACAGAGATAAGATATGTTAAAAAAAAAAAAATAAAGGAAAAAAGAAATCCTGCTAGCAAGGCCAAGATGTAGATAGTAGGTGAAGGTGTCCAGGGAGGAGTACCCTAGGAGCTCAAAGGCAAGAGCAGTCTGGTGGCTGGTGGCTGGGAAGGTAAGGGTCTGGGAGGGGAGGATATAGAAGGTTACCTGGGAATTCCCTGACTGGTGCTGAGCCTTGAAAGCCAGATGGAATGTGGATAGGTGAAGGCGAAGACAGCATGTTTGGTGTGTTAGCCGCAGTGAGGATGTGGGTGCCGAGAGCAGTGAGAACCAGCATGGGTGCTGGGACTCATTCTTCTAAAGGAGCCTCTCTTTTACGACCATGAACCTCTTTGCTTGGGAGATTTTTATGACCCCATCCATCTGTTTGCAGTCAGGTCTGCTTTAAAATTCAAAAGCTGAAAGGGAAGTGCTCTTTGGGAGCCAGAGCAGCGGGCTGGGCAGCTGTCTCTGAGAAGGAGGGAGCGGCTTCAAGGAGCATAAAGCACGGCATAAAGCATGGCAGGGAAAGCACCTCTTCGGGTTGGCCGGCATCCCTGGGAAGCTTGGGACTGGGAGTGCTTGAAGAGGTGGTGGACGAGGAGTTCCCTGGAGGAACTTCCAACATGGGTCTGAGCTGGCTACCTGTGTGTCCTGCAGACAGCCCCTGAAGGGGGAGGCTACACGAGGATGTGCAGAGCGCCTTCTGCGGGGGCTTCGTGCCTGCTCTGGGTCCAGCGGCCTCTGTTTGTTTCTCTTTCCTGCCCTGGCTGCTGGGCCCAAGCCCGCTGTGAGAGTTGGCTCAGCCCTCTATGCCTCCTGAATTCTCTGGCCCAGCTACACGCCCTGCATTCCTCGCGAGCCTCAGTATCCCAGAGAGACAAAATTTTTTCCATCTTCTGGAAGAAAAGACTTTTATTGACAGTTGTTGATCAAATCCAAAATTCACAGTAAGGACTTCCAAATAGTGCTCCAGGCCCCTGACTTTCCTCAGTCCCAGGTCCTCTAAGACTACCTCCTAGCTGATGGCCTTCACCTGGCCCAGATGCGCCCTCCAGCACATTCCCACGCCCTCCTTCCCTGACATGTACATGGCCTCGGTGGTCTGTAGTCTTCTCTCTGGGAAAATCCTCCCTGGGGACTCCTTCTCACACACCCTGCCTACATCTCACACTGCCATGGCTGCTCTGCTTGAATGTGTTTCGAGAGGCAGATGAGGCTTCTGGGGCAGGACGGAGACTATTAGCTAGGAGGTGTGTTTTTGTTTTTTGTTTTTTTAAAAGATTTTATCTATTTATTTGAGAGAGAGAAAGCGAGGATGGGTGAGGGGAAGGGAGAGGAAGAAGCAGACCCCCGCTGTGAGCAGGGAGCCCAACAGGGGACTCGATCCTAGGACCCTGGGGTCATGACCTGAACCAAAGGCAGCTAGCTGCTTAACCGGCTGAGCCACCAGGTGCCACAGGGGGGTGGTCTTAAGGATGTGGGGCTGAGGGAGGCCAGAATTCTGTAGCAAAACTTGGACTTGGAAGCCCTTACCATGCATTTTGGATTTGATCACCATGGAGCTGGAGCTCCTGCCACCCTGGAGAAGTCAGGGACCTCTTACAAGTCAGGCCGCTGGGCTACAAGCTGTGAACAACAGCCACAAGGCTCTGAGCCTTAGCATGTGGCTCAAACCAGCATTTCTGAGCGGGTGTTTCAAAGCCTGGGAACGGAGTTAAGAGGTCGGTGGTTGGAGGCAGTTTTCGACGTTCCAGCCTGTGAGAGACAGAAGATTCTTTAAAGATCATATGCTCCACATTCTGCTTTTTTCAAGTGGGAAAATTGAACTTCGGAAAGGGGGTGTCATTGGCCTCGTGTGACGATGGAGTCTATGGCAGAGCGGAGCAGGAACCCACTTTGGGGCTTAAATTAGCCAGAATCTTCCGCTTCCACCACTTGGGGGCCCCGAGTGAAGATTGTGTGGACATTCTGGGCACAGGCTCCTTTCCTCTTTCAACAACTGTAAAAATGTGCACTGATGTTGGCTTTGCAGAGACGAAGCTCTTCTGGCCCATGGTCTCAGTCATCATGACAAGCTACCAAGTAACTTACTTCCATTCCCATTTCCCAGAGGAGACAAGTGAGAATGAGGGTTAAGTGACATGCCCAACCACAGGCGACCAGTAAGTAGCCAGAGAGTCTTGGGCCCAGGCCTGTTGCTCTTTGCGATGCATCGCTCACCATCCTTAATCCTCAAAAGGGGCTATTTTTTTTTTTTTTTTTTGAAAATCATGCAGAAAATGGCCAGAGTAGAAAATAAGGTAAAAGGACTTCAGGTGCAGAGGAGCTAATACTGGTACCAGGACCCAGAACAGTGTTTCAGGTCTTTCCACTTTTCACAGTTAAAAGAAATACACAGCAGGTTCTCTTAACACTTTCAGGTCCAATGTCCCATGTTATTACAAATATTTTATAACATCCCTTCTTGTACTGATATATACTAGCTCCTCACGGTAACTCTGTGGGATCAGGGTTGTCTCTCCCATTTTGCTGATGGGAAAACTGAGACTCGGTGGGGCGAAGAGATTGGGTCCAGTGTACCTGGCTTTTACAGTACTTCATGCCACTTTGTTCTAAAGCTGCCAGGGCTCCCTGCTGCCAAAGGGACTTTGAAAGGGCAAAGTCCGGTGCCTCAGCCAGTGTGTGACAGTCCCCCACACCTGAGCCCAGCCTCCTGCTGCAAACTTCCCTGCATCCTCTAGGTCCAAAGTCAGCTGGGCCCCCAAGGATGCACTGTTTAGATCCCTGTGACAGCAGGTATGTCTCCTCCACTCGCTCCTCCCCCAGCCCCCAGGCCCCTCCCCCACCCCCAAGAACTCAGACCCAGGACCTGTCTTGGGCACAGACTGCAGCGTGAAAATCAGCTCCCGAGAGTCAGCCTCCCTCCTGCTCTTCTTATCTTGCCCTTGTCCAGGACCCATCGACCCCTGACACTTCACAGAGCAGCCAGGCTCATTTGCCACGTCACCGAACTACCGGGTATTATGATGCTGGGCTGCTCTGACTTCCGTGTTGCAGACGTGCCCCTCAGCGCCCTGCCTGAGTTAGCTCATTTAATCCTAAGGTGACTGCATGACCGAGAACTCCAGTCACCTGCTCAGCATCACACAGCTGACTCGGTGGCTCCCGTTGTCTCCCGGGTACTGTACCAATTTCTAGATGAGCACAGCGGTGGTCCAGCCTTGCCCTTGCTCACTGCTCTGGCCATATAGTCCCCATTGGCCACCTGGAACCCTGCTCCCCTCCATGGCGAAGGGTCTGCAGGCCCCCAACTTTTTGAGTCTTGGTCCCCGCTGCCTGCAGGGGTGGCAGTAAACAGCCAACCTCAGTGTGGGGCCTTGTTTTGCAAAGCATTTTTGCCTGCACTATCTCACTGAAACCCCATTGCAAGCTGTGCCAGAAATATTTTTATTAACTGCACTAAAGAGATGAGGGGAAAGACTCTGAGGGAAGGGAGGGCAATGCCTGGGGCCAGGCCCCAGACCCCTGATGACCAGCGCACGGCCCTGGCCAAGCCTGCACCACCTTTGTGCAGAGAGGGACCAGGAATGAAGAGCGAGAGGCTATTCTCCTGAGTCTGGGGAGCCAGGCAGGCCCTGGAAGCCATTCGTGTTTTCAGGTTTCCCTGGGAGGGAGTAGACTGCTTGCTCCCGGGGCTGCCCTAGAGGCCCATCCATCTGGCCTCCCACCCACCCCATCCAGGCCCCACGTTCTTTGGAGACCCTGCTGTGTTCTCTCTCCGGGGGAACTGGGCTTGACCCTCTGCCTCGGCCTTCTCTCCGAATGCTCCTTCCTTCCCCCGTTATCTCTCTCCAGCACCATCTGTCTGGCTCTCGCTCCGTGCACCCCCAACCCCGGCCCCTTCTCTGGATCCCCACTCCATCATTCTGTGTGTTGTTCTTTCCCTGGCTTCTTCTGCACCCCTTCCCCTACTTTTTGTCACCACCACGCTCGGCCCCTTCCACCCTTCCAGAGTCTCGGGGAGACAGGGGTGGGGGAGAGCTAAGAACTGTCCTTCCAGTGCTGGCCTGGTGGCTTGTGTCTCCAGGTCAGAAATATTATCATTCTTTTCTTGTGACTGCTTGGGGAGGAAGAAATGGAAAATATGAAAAAAGAAAACACAAGAACTGTTTTGTCAGTCCGGAACTGACATGTTATAGGGTTTTAGGACTATTTTTCTGAAACGAATCTCTTTTTCCGGTGCTGTCACAGTGCTGGGTCAGGCCCCGGGCAGCCGGTCAGGGTCTTCTCCCAGCGGCGGCAGCTCTGGAAGCTAGTGGTGTGGGGGCCAGCCTCTTCCGGCAGGCTCAGGGAGCCCCGGAGCCCCTGTACCCCACAGCCCATGGCTGCTTCAGCCTGGCAGGCCTGCCTGGGACCCAGATGCTGCCCAAGCACTTCTGGTCCAGCATGCCTGATTAGGATGGTCCCAGCCTTCAGCTGTGAGACTGAGGTCCAAGGCTTCCTGGGGGGGGAGGGGTTCATGGATTCCCTGGGGGGGGGTTCCCCCTGCTCTGTGTGCGTGTGTGTGTGTGTGTGGTGTGTGTGCGTGTGCGCGTGTGCTCTCTCTCTTCTTGGCTTCCAGCTCCCTGTTGTTGACCTTGCCTCATCTGCTTCATATCGGGTCAACTTGGCCATGAGCATCAGCCCCAGCTGGGCTTCTCCCTGTCCCGGATCTTCACCAGCAGTGGGGAAGTTACTGGAGATGGGCAAAGCGGGTGGAGTTGGGTCTGCACAGCAGCCAGGAAAATGACCATCATCCGCAGGTTTTCTCTCCACAGAGGAGGACTTGTTCCCACCTCCCTCAGTGCCCTGCCACCTCTCTAGCTCCTCACCTCTCTTCCTTCCTTCTCTTGATTCCTTCTTTCTCTGGCCCGGGCTTTCAGGAACAAAATGACAAAACTCCTCCCCTGATCATAAGGACTATCTTCTTCCCACCTCCTGTGAGGAGGGAGCAGGTGGCTCTCCTTACCTCAGGCTCCCAGGGTGGCAGCCTTCCAAAGATGTTGCTCCTCTTTAGAGGGAATTAGGGAACACAAGCCGCTTCTCCTGTCATGCAAATAAGGACCCTGGTCCGGAGAGGGGGAGAGGCACACTGGCAGAGGGTGTTTCTGTAAGGTTGGGTGGTGGGATGTTCGGGGCTGCGAATGTTCAGGGGTGGGAAGTGGGGCATCAAAGAACAGAAAGACAGAGGAGGAGTACAGGCACAGAGGTATGAGAGAGCAACAAAGACAGAGGCAGAGGGAGGCTCGAGGTGGCCTGTTGGCCAGCCTCTAACCTGTGGTGGGGGTCTCCGCTAACTGAGTTACGTCATCGCACACGTCCCATGTCAGAGAACTTACTACCTCCCCAGCAGTGTCACCTGGTTCTGGGTGGGGTCCGGGGATGGGCTGTATGGGCCTCTAGGGGCAGCTCCTGGGAGCTGGAAACTCTTTCTCTGTGGGCTCAGCTCTGAGCTTTGTATCTGCATAGAGAAGCCTCCTGTCCAGGGCAGCCCTACAGAGAGTTGGAACCTCATGATCATGTATCAGACAGGGCCTCCGGTTTCTCTCCAGTAAAGCACTGTTGGGGAGCTAGCTCAGAGCCAGGGACTGGGTCTGTCTGGAAAGGAGAGAGGGCCGGGGCTCCCAGGTTAGGAATTGCAGACACTTGAGTGTCCTAGGTACAAACACCTACCTCCCGGTTGTCCCCTCAATCACCCAATCCATTGTGTCAGAGCTGCTGTTCCCGGCCACAGCTTCTTCTCCAGGGAGCACTTCAACTGAAGACTGTGTCTCCCAAGGAAGGACAAGGGCTCACTCTCTCACTGAGCTTCTGGAAAGGTTGATGACAGGAGCTTCTTTGCTTGAAAACAACGCGTGTGTGAGGGACAGAGAACACAGGGCTCATAGGCACCAGTAGGAGGTCTCAGACCACGGATGTCCGCCCCACAGACCATTGTGGTGGTGCGGGGTAGGGGGCAGGCCAGGCCTCTTCCTGCACTCCCATTTGGAGTCCGGTGGGTGGGACAGAGGTCTGGGCAGGCTCCATGATGTGAAAGAGGCTGATAGCTCTGGGCCTCGGATGGGTCCTGACCGAGACCCCCTGGCCTGTGCACGAGCATGCAGACCCCTCCTTGCCCTCCTCACAGGCCGCAGCCCACATGTGCTCGCACCCCCAAGTGAAAGTCAAGAGGGTAATCTTGGAGCCTGGCTACTTGGCTTTCCGTTCTGGCTCTAGCATTTACCACTCATGATTGTGGTCAAGTTAACCTGTGTGCATGTCAGTTACTTCGAAAGTGGAGAGAGGGAAGAGGAGCTGTGAGAATGAGGTGGTTCCGGCTTGTAAAGGCTCAGAACATTGCTAATGCCTCATAAATGCTCACTCCATGCGGGCCCTGCTGCGTTCTCACCGGTATCCTGGGGCGGGCCCACCATGGACGGCCCGCATCAGTCTCTGTAGGAGGCGGCAAGAACTTGTGGACCATGGCCAACACGTCGCTGGTGCCGAAGTCTCCGTAGTTTCAGAACCCAGGGAGGCCTTTCCCCCTCCCCACCCCTCAGCGACCCGCCTCCTCCCCCAGGTCCCCGTGGGCCTGTCTTCCTCTGGGGAGCTTGAAGCTGGAGCGGCGGGTGGAGACCTCAGCCCATGGGCTCTTGAAGGACGGGAAAGGTTATGAGAGAGACAGACTTTTTTTTTTTTTTTTTTAAGATTTTATTTATTTGTCAGAGAGAGTGAGCGAGAGCGAGCACAGGCAGACAGAGTGGAAGGCAGAGTCAGACGGAGAAGCAGGCTCCCTGCGGAGCAAGGAGCCCGATGTGGGACTCGATCCCAGGACGCTGGGATCATGACCTGAGCCGAAGGCAGCTGCTTAACCAACTGAGCCACCCAGGCATCCCGAGAGACAGACTTTTTATCTTTAGTCTTCCCTTCCCGCTCTTCTTGCTCGCCTGCCTCCTTGACTCCACCAGTGCCCCGCAAGATGTCAAATCCCATACTTGGGGCTGGCAAATGAGAGCGGACCAGCCATGGTCCTGGCCCAGGAACGTGAGGGGAAGGTCAGGCATGTGCAGAGCATTTCAGCACAACCCCGGTGTGCAAGGAACGGGTTTCTGTGGGACCGGAGGGGACAAGGGGTGAGCTCTGCTGAGGAGCTCAGGTTTGGTGGAGCGGCTGCCACCGGGGCTGTGTCATGCAGTCCATGTAGGAGGTCCGCAGAGCCAGGTGCCAGCAAGGGATGGAGGGGCAGACCGATGGTCAGTGCTGGGGTTGGGGACAGCAAGTGCAGAGACTTGCTGAAGGGTAGGGTGCGTTCAGGAAGTGCTGAGGCAGGCAGTAATGGGAGTGCTGAACAGGACGAGAGGAACTGGAAAATTGTGAACTTCATACTGGAGATATTTCTTGGTTGGAAGGGGCCAGGTTGCGGAGAGTTTTGTGTGACCTTGACCTTTGTGCTGGGATTAGTGGGGATGTATTGGTGAGATTTAAACACAGAAGTGATACGTGGTCATGTTGGTGGTTTATGGACCTTGCTTTGGCCGTGGGGATGGGAAGGGGTGAGGACTGAGGGGCACAGCTGCAGGTGGCCATGGTTCAGAGGAGGGTGAGGAGGGCTGGCTTGGGGTGCAGCAATTGTTGGGGGAGGAGTGGAGGAATTGGCTGGTCTTGGTGAGTGAGGGAGAGAAAGGAAGCCGTGAGGGTGAACCCCAGATTCTAGCTCATTCTGGCTGGCCAGGGATGTCTGGATCCCACTTGATGTGAGGCCTCTCCAGTCACTGGACTCCTGCCTAAGTCTCTGCCTCCCAAATCTGCCCAAATTTTTGCATGGAAAATGGGCCCGTTCCAGTTCCTCCATACCACTGCATCCAGCCTTGGACCTCCCAGCAAAGTGATTTCCCCCAGTGTTCCCTGGAGAAGGGAGAGGGAGCCATCAGCACATGAAGACGCTGTCCCACTGAATTCATAATGTCTTTTATTAATATATTATGCTACAAAAATATTTTTGGCAAAATAACATTAATAGCATCTTTCTTTGTCTTCTATATTCTTAAAGGACTCTTCATGATAATTCACAGAGGTGAAGGGAAGAGGTGGTTAGAAGGACAATATCACCAATATCTTTCAAATACATTATGATCTGAAGCTGTGTCACATAATGAGAGTCAGCTGGGGGACATTCTAGAATCTCTCTGAAGCCCAGGAGTGGGGCAGGAGTTCCAGCTGCCTCTGCTGCCCCAGCCCACAGGGCCCAAGATGTCTCAGAGCCTCCCTGGAACTGTCTTAGACTCAGTTCCCGTGCAAAGCCCACTTTCCCTGCAGCAGGTCTGGGAGGGAGCAAACCTGAAGGCATGCCACTCCATCACAGTGCCCTGCCTGCCACGTGCTCCTGACCCCAGGGCAGTCTTCAGGGCCAGGGAGGAAAGCCGAGCACGGAGTCCGAGGAGGGGTGCTGCCTCACCGTCATGGAGCCCTGAGATGGCACACAGCATTCCTCCAGCCCCCAGAATGGCCCGGGTGGGAAACAAGGTCTCCATTTAACAGATGAGGAAATGGAGGCTCAGAACGGAGCAGGGACTTGCCCAAGGTCACCCAGCAAGGTGAAAGAGTGTCCAGAGTACCTCTGGAGAGGAAGAGCCAATATTTGGAGAAAGGATGGGGAGATTTAAGGCTGTGCCCACACTCCCAGGAAAGGACCAGGTAGGGGGTTGATCAGTCCTCATGACCCCTCTCTTCGGTACCCCATAGTCGGGGGCAGGGAGGGAAGGAGCTCCAGGCTGGGGGTCAGGGGCCTTGGGTTCCAGTCCAGCCCTCCACCCACCACCTAGAAGTCCCCCTGCCTCAGGGTAGTAGGTAAACCTGCCAATTTACATCAGGCCTGGCTGGGCTCTTGAAGAACGGGGGTGTGAGGCTGGATGGATTCCTGAACCCTACTGGTTTAGATGGCCAGCCCGGGTGATGTTTTTGGCTGCTTAGATGAATTTTTGGAAAAATAACAATGTTCAAAGAACCTGAGTATTACAGAGCCAAAAGGGACCCTCGATGTCACCCACACCAGTCCCTTGCCAAAACTTTAGTTCTCATACCACATCTCCAGCCGACGGGCCTACTGCTCTGCTCACACCTCTGCTGACAGCAAACTCACCACCTGCAGGGGACAGCTTTGGCTTTGTAGACATAATTCCATTGCCAGAGCTGAGGTCTTTGTCTCTCCTTTCCTCTCTGCATTCCTTCCTTCCTCCTTCCCTCCCTACACATCTGTGAGGGCCATCTTTGTGTCAGATGAGGATCCAAAGATGAATTTATGTGACCCCTGCCATTAAGGAGCTCTTGGTCCCTTAGGAGAGCAGATACGCAATTACAGTCTCCACACTTAACAGTGAGTGTTAGGATAGATGCTAAAAAAGCAAAAAAGAATCACAGGGGCTTCCTGGAGGAAGTGCTATCTGAGTCAATCCTCAAAAATGAGGACTTGTGGAAAGAGAAGGGAGTTTCCAGGCCCAGGGAGTGGCACGTGTGACACATGCTATCTGTTCGAGAAATGACAAATGGGATTTAGTCTGGCTGGGCACAGAGTAGGAGAGATGGGTGATGTGGCTGGCAAAGTCAGCAGGGCCTGATCATGGAGGGTGTGGAAGGCCAGGCCAAGGACTCCTGCTCTTACTCCACAGTCACTGGAACATCCCCAGCCCTGGTTCGTTCTTGCCACTCGGGACACACCATCAGAGCTGCAGTTCCCAGTGGAGCCTTTTGTGTCCTTCATGTGGTTTTCATAAATGTTCCTTTTGGTGGAGGACCGTTCTTTGGGATCCATTGTGACGAGGGCACCAGGCTAGAGACTGGGAAGGTGGAACTAGGGATCCTGAGCCCCAAGGCTTGCCCCGACATAGCTAGGGCATGGCAATAGATGGCGGAGTATTTCGTATGAGAAAAATCAGCTCGTGGTGATTTGGCACAAAGGCAAATTTGCCAGCCGGTGCAAGTTCCCGTGCTTCATCCACTCTGGATCTTTGCATCTCAGCTGGAGGGGCCCGTGGTGGCCCTTTGCAGCTCCCTGCAACCTAACATCTCCATTCTCCCTGCCTTCACTCTGCTACTGGTGTGTCAGAACAGACTAGGAAGATGTGGTCATGCTGGCAGCTTCCAGAATGCCCGTGGGCCATTCGGTCAGTTTTCCTGAGATGGGGGACCAAGGGCCACCTCTGACCTCGGGCAGGTCACTTAGCCTGCTGGCTCTTAGTCCTTCCATCTTCTCCACCACATGAAGGTCAACCATGAAAGCCGTAAGAAAAGGACATGGGGCTCTTGGAGCAACAGGGACTTTTTATGAGGTCAGGCACATAGAATATGCTGGGAAAAATGTCAGCCGTGGTGGATACATCATCCAAAATGTTTAAGTAGCTACGGACGGTATGGTGGTTCCCTGGCTTGGGATGAGAGAATTCAGTGACCCAGCCGCACAGATTTCCCCAGACGTGCCTCAGGTCTTCTGGGACATAAGCTCGGTTCGTTTCCCAGCCTGGCCAGTGGGTGGGCTGCTGGGATCCATGAGCTCAGGCTGCAGACGTCTGATCAACATTGGCTCTGGCTGTCCCGTCGGCGCAGGCCTACCTAACCAGCCAGCCCACCCATCTGCCGCCATCCATCTTTCTTTAAACACTTGAGCGCTTGCTGGAGGGAACGTCTGGAATTTCCCAAGCTCTCCAGAGGACAGATCTGGGGAAGACGAGGGCTGAATCTGTCTGTGGTCAGGGGCTTGGGTAGGACAACCTCTAAAGTTCCTTCTAGGAACCTACGACTGGGTTGCTTATTTCATGTCGATGACAAGGGGTTCCTCCGGGCCAGGAAAGGTGCACATATGAGGCCTGGCACCGCACATGCTCGGCAGCCCACGGCTCGTTGGTTTACCTCTTTGGCCTCGTGCCCGGCACAGATCTGGGCACGCAGTCGGGTACGTGGACTGTTCACCCAAAGCCTTCCTCTTTAATTCACCTCAAGCTTCGTCTGAGTGCATCTCATGCCACACTCTGCCCTGAACTGAGGGAGATCTGGCCTGCGTGCTTCCAATTCCTTGACACTTATTTCATTGGCCAAGTGCTCCGCACCGTCTGTTTGATGTCTGACAGGCCTTCTGAGCCTGCACTGGAAGTCAGCGAAGCCCCTTCCCGCTCAGAAATAGGAAATCACAGCTCTGCCAAAGATAAATGGACTCCAGCCAGTTCGAGGCCAAAGATAAATGGACTCCAGCCAGTTGAGGGCATGGGGTCAAGTTCAGTTTACAACGTGATGCCCATGGGGCTGGCTGGACCCTCTGAAGCAGATCTCAGGGCTCCTGCCAGGTCTCAAGCTCAAACATGCCTATCCGGTGCCAAGATGAAAAGAAGCTCACTGCTGGCCAAGATGCTCATGGGACCTCTAGTCATCCAGAGCTGCCCCAAATTTTGTCTCAAAAGGAAGACAGCTGCTCACATTTACAAGAGGCCTGGGGGTTGTGACATTCTTGACGAGCTGGGATAAACCTTCCTGCACTCAGCTTTTGGAGAGATAACCCTGGCAGGTACCCAGCACATCCTAATCTCCCTTGGAGATGGTCCCTGAGCAAGTCACCCTGAAAAGGAGATGGGGTGCTGGGAACACTGACCATTCGCCTTGATGCACCTGTTAGCGGACCAAACACCTGCGAGCTTCCTAGCTCAGGGGGTTGGGTGCACTGGATACGAAGCCGTTCCCTGTAGAGAGGTGTTTTCAGCATGGCGGCCGTGTAAGCAGACAGAGGCTGGGGTTGGGACAAACTTAGCCTCCAGAGCATCTTGTCGAAGAAACTTCCTTACCCCCATTGCCTCTACAGCCCTCAGAGGGGAGAAAATGTTGACAGTGCTCTGTTAGTTCTCCGACAAACAGAATTCTCTGCAACAGGCGGTGCTGGAAGGCTTAGGTTTTTTAGAAATCTCGACTGTTAAAGAAGTTTGAATACATCACATTCCTATGCAAAACGTTTTTGATCTCCAGTTTAATGTAGTTTATTTTTGCTATATGTAAAGTATTTTTATACGGCTTGTATCATGATAGTTTAGCAATAAAATGGTTGAAATGGGTACAACGGCATTGGGTCTAATCAGCCAATGCCAGGTCTTCCAGGGAAGTCCATGATGTGGTGATGCTGTGGAGCACTGGGCTGGGAGTCAGCAGACCCACCCAGCTGTGCAGTCTTGGGGAAGTGTCTCCCCTCTCTGGGCTTCATGATTATTCTTAATGTTCTTATCTGTCAAACGAGGGGCCCTTTCTGCTCTTGGGTTCCAGAACTCTGTAACTGGTGAGCCTCCAGTCCAATGAGGATTTAGGGCAAGGAGGAAGGCAACCTAGGTCCTTTGCTTTCTCAGCTACCAAGCTGGAGGCAGAGGAATGAGGTCAGTCTCCCTAAGTCTCAACTGCCTGCCTGCCCGCCCAGATTCTCCCACCTGCCAGCCTCTGATTTGGTAGGAAAGCCTCTCACTAGCTCCAAGATAAGACAAGTTGGGGCATGGGACACAACCTTGTGCACAGGCTGTTGCCAGAGCCCCTCGTTCAGAGGGGCTAACATGAGTGACTGTGGCCAAGGGGTCTCTTGGGCTGGGACAAGGGGCTTGTGCTGGCCCATCTGGGGGCGATCTCCTTTCCTTGGAGCTTCCCTGTGCAGAAAGAACATGGCAAAATACGGTCCAGGGGACGAGCATTGCTTCAGAATCATACTGATCTGGGGTCATGTCCCAGCCAGGTGACCTTGGGCAAGTCAGTTTATCCATTTGGGGGGGCTCAGTTTCCTCATCTGTGAAATGGGGACAATCACATCTCATAGAACTGGCATGAGAATCAGTGACAAAGTGAGTGTGCAAAATGCCTGCCGTGCTGCAGGCTCGGGACAAAGGGTAGCTTACATTAGGATTATTATTACTGTGCGACTCCTAGAGCCTCTGTCCCTAAAATGGCCCTTCTGTGCCCACACCTGCCTTGGACCCAGCTCACTCAGTTTGGCATGACTTCAACAGGCTCTTCTACAAGCCAGGCTCAAAGAAGACTAATGAAACCAGAACAGAGGAGTCTGGACTCACACCTGGGCTCTCTCACTTGCTGCATGACCTTGGGCAACCACCTTCCTCTCTTTGGATCTCAACTTAACCATTTGTCACAGAGGGCTGGGGGATGGCCCCTCTTGGCACCACCATCCCTCCCTCACCCCCGTGCTTTGGTCCAAACACTTACCGAGAGCTCTGGAAGGCCATTTCACAGACACTCAGGGTTTTCAAAATAGCAGCATTCTTTCCTAAAGTACCTTCCCACCCTAGGATGCAGCCACGGAAGGGAAGTCGTCAGCGTTCACATCTCTGGCTCCCAGATCCAGCTTCAAAAGCTAATAAGCCTGTCTGCCTGCCCCTCTCTCTGAGGTCCCCATGGTGGGAGAAGCCAAACCCAGACAGCGGAGGCTTCTGCGGGCCTAGGAGCAAGCCAGTTCAAGGCCATGGTCTGCCTGAGATTGCAGAACTCCTGGCAGCCTGGGTTCACCTCCTGGGTTGGTGCTGGGGCTACTTAAAGGGTTAACATAGGCCACATAAAAATAGTTTTATCGGTAAGAATAAATACATTTTTCTTCTTTAATATGGACACATATTTTACAAAAGAGCCCCATAGCACTATGGGAAATTAAGATCCTTCTACAAAAAAGAAGATGTAACTCGGGTACAATAAAGCTCTAGTGTTCTAACGGATCCCGTCTGGACTGCCCGTGAGGTGTCAGGCACCCCCGAGGTGGTGGCAGGGGCAGTTGGGGGGGGGGTGGCCACACACCCTCCTGTGGTTTCTCTGGCTTCTCTGTACTGGTGCCCAAGGTCAGGAGGGCCCAAGGCGGTGCCGCAGGAGAGGGGCTGCAACGCCGGCCACAATGGCGGGGAGGAGGCCCAGGGTGGGCTGGGGGCGGCAGGGCGCTGAGCTGCTGGTGGGGCCCGGCTCTTCCCGCTGCTGAAGCCGCTCTGAGAGCTGCAAGGCTGGCCCCGCGGTCCCAGGGCTGTGTGTGGGCTGCAGGGGTGGCGGGGGCGGCGAGGCGGCCGTGCTGGAGGGAGAGAGAAAGCAGGAGAACCCCGGAACGACCACTCAGTAGCTTCATCCTGGGCTCTGGCCTGGGGTTCAGAGGCGACTTTAGGGAATCTACTTTCTTATAAAATGGAGGAGATGGGGCTGGACAGGGAAAGTGAGCTCCTGAAGCTGAAGGCCCCGAGCATGACCACTCGATACAGATCCCAGGGAAGAAAGAACTGAAGTGCCACAGAGGGGCTGGGTCTGGGGTCATGCTGGGGGGAGTCAGCCTCCAGGCCTGTGTGCGCAGGCGCTCTCCTGCCATTGTCCCTGCCCAGCCCGAAATAGACAGGAAATCAACCACACAGACAACCCCACCATCTTTTGCCCTTCTAATAACATCTACCAGTTACTGAAGGTCTCTCCGGCCTCAAAACCAACCTTCACAGTGGGTCTCTTCACCCCCCTTCCCTAGACGAGAGGGCCAGGGATCAGAGAGGCTAAATGGCACTGGGTCCCAGGAGAAAGCACGGCCTGGGCAGGAGCCTGGGTCAGCCGCCCTCTACATAAGCCCAGGGAGGTTGAGGGAAAGCTGTGATCCTTCATGAACTCATAAAAATAGAATCCAGTTTTGGAGGGAATGGGTGAGATTGTTGGCTCAAGAAAACCTATGAAAGGGAGCATGAAGGAGGGAGAGATAGAGAAATAAGGAGATTGAGTGCAGAATGAGCCTGCTGGCTGAGGACAGCGCCCAGTGACATGGGGAAGTGCAGGGTAGGACAGGGGCCAGGTGGGGTGGGTAAATGGCTCAAGCTCTGGAAAGAGAAAGATAGCACCTCATCAACAAAGAGAGGGCCAGGGACAGAGGAAGAGAGAGGACAAGGGTAGACAAGGTCAGAGGTATAACCCAGAGAGGCCACAGGGGTAGAAGGCTTCAGGATGAAAAGAGAGTTGGAGCTCAGGGGTGCTGGACCCCACCTGCTCTCGTGGAGCCCTGGGTAGGGGAGGCAGATGGAGATGCGATAGAGGATCTGACAAGTCCCATCACAGCAGACGTGCAAAGGCGGGAGGGGAAACTGGGTAGGGGGCACACAGATGGGCCCCTGTCCAGGGCAGGGCCAGGAAGGCCTCCTGAAGAGGTGACACAGCAGTCAGCCTGAAGACAGTCTACCTTGCATGTGACTGAGGGTGTCCCTAGTGGCCAGAGAAGTACTTAACCCAGCCCGTGGCAGCTCTGAGCCAGCACCTAGTACACATCAACCCCTAATCCTTATGGCCACGCTATAAGGCAGATCTGACTCTTATCCCCATTTTACTTAGGAAGAAACTGAGGTACCAACAGGTTAAGTAAACTTGCCCCAGGACTCACAAGGAAGCTGGGATCTGAACCAGGCACACAGAAGGTGCTTGCTAGCAGCTGAGGCACGGGCAGGAAATTTGCCCCTCCCTGGGTGTCTGTGGTGTGGGTAGCCTCCTCCATGTGGGACGAGGCCCTGTTTTCCAGGGCTTACTGCCCCTCCCCAGGAGGCTGTTCACTCGCTGGGCCCTCAGATCGTCCCCCGCTCTACCTTGGCCTGCACTTCCATGTGCCAGACACAAGGTCCCAATGATCGGCCATAACCACTCTGAACTCCGTCATCATCACCAAGCTCCAGCCCCACAGCCACCCGGGCCAGTTGCCTCTCACACAGCCTGGCTCAGCCTGGGGTCACCATGCATGCCCCTGCCTCCAAGCAGGCTGGGGCCTCTGCTCAGGAAGAAGGTGTCCAGATGCCCTCAGTCAAGAAGGTCCTCGCTCCTGGCCTGTCCCTCATTCTCTATTCCTGGTCGTGCTCTAGCCATGAGAACCTGCCGCACCCTCACATGAAGTTCTTCTCCACCTGGTGTCTACAGTGGTCATGAACTGTGCTGCGCTGTCTTTAGAAACTTTGAGAATAGCTAGGAGGAGAGGAGGGAGTGTGCCTGTGGAACAGAAGAAGGCAGACCAGGTGGCTCTGACTGCCCGCGATGACCCACAGTGCTTGGCAGAGGATGGCTCACCCTGTATTCGCCGGCAGGACACCAAGACCTCTCACACAGTTGGGGACCAGCCGACCTCACCTATCCTGCTGCCTTGTCCCACCCACCTATGAAGGCCTGGTTCAACGTCCCCACAATACCTCTCATGGATCTCACTGTTGCTGCCGTGTCGCACACAGGTACCTATGTCTACAGAGGTGCTTGGATGGGCTCCCGCTTGGGAAGGGCCCTGAGCAGTGCCTGGCACGCTGGATACATGACACGGCTCGGCTCTTTAGCATCGTATGTTCGTGTGTGTCAGTCCCCGTGAGCAGCTTTCTCCGTTTACGAAGCGCTTCCTAGGAGCCCATAGACACTGCGATGCTGTACCCGTGTCACCTCATTATCCCCATTTCCAGGTTGACGGGACAGCCTGCAGGGGATCGGGATATGGAGGAGCACCCAGTGGAGGGCACATAGGTCGGCGTGCTGCTTCCTGCTGAGACCTGGAAAACCCGTGTGTGGAGGGAGGGCTGGCCCCGGGAAGGTCATGCCTGAGCCCATGCCACTACCTGAGCCCCTTCTCTCCCTTTCTCTTCTAATGAGAAAAGCTCTACACGCTACACAAAGGGTCCACGACGGTCCCTTCCCAGGGGCTGCCCTGTGCTTTCAGCCTGAGCAGCCAGGAGGCTAGGAGGCCCGGCCTCAAGAAGAGAGGCTTTGTGCCACCTGCAGTGCCTGGAGCGGGGGCCCAGGCGGCGGGCTGCAGCCAGCCCCGCCATCAGAAGGAAGATAAGTAGGAGTTAGGAAAATTATGTCTCGCAAGGCGCCCAAAGGCATTTGCTTTCACACTTTGAAAAGCAAAGATGCACACTCCCCCTTGGAGCCTGAGCGGGGGGTTTTATTGCTTGGAAGGAGTCCCAGGGAAATGGGGTGGGGGGCGGAAAGCCCCTCCAAATACCCCCACCTCCCCAGCCCACTCTGCTCACAAAGCTCAGTCTCCTAGTTCAGACCCCCCCCCCTCCAAGCTCCCAGGCCCATGCAGGGGAAAACTGTCTCATGGCAAAGGGGCCTCGAAGCCAAACCAAACACTGAGGGCTCCCAGGCTCCGCAGACGGCTGGCACCAACGAGCTAAGTCTGCTCCGAGCCGACTGGGCCCCTCGCATGGGGAAGGGCCCCACTGCTTGGATGGAATGCTGAAGCCCTGTTCAAGAATGCCATATGTCCCCGTCTGCTGTGTGACTTGGGGCAAGTCCTGTCATCTAGGTCTGTTTCCCTATGTGTGCAATGAAGGAGCAGGAACAGACCCATGCATTTTAAAAATGTTTTCTAGTAGTAGAAGCCAGAAGAGAGAGCTTAGGCAGAAGCTCGAGGTGTAAAGCACAGAGGAGGGCTGCTGCTCGAGACAGTGTCAGCTGTCTGCCCACGGAGGCCCCTCCAGGGGGCTTCCTGGACCCCTGCACCTAGAGGGTCTCCAAGAGCATCTGGGACTGGGTGCTAGGGGTCTCCGCAGGTGGTGACTTTCCTCCCAATGCAAAGGGCTACTGGCTATGCCCCGGGCGACCTTCTCGGAGGCTTCCAGGGACACAGAGTAGAGAGGGGGCTTGGGGTCCGGGTGACTGGTAGTCCTGCTGCCCGCGGGTACAGCCCTTGATGTGGTCCGGCTGGAGGAGACCCCGCTGTCAGTATCGTCTGGCCTCTGCCTCTTCGAGCCAAGCAGGTCAGAGGCCGGTGGAGATCTGTAGCAACAGGTATCCCTGCAGCTCGATGCCCTGATGTCCAAGGCCTGTGCCCACCTCCATGCCTTTGGCTTCATGGCCTTCTCTGCAAGGAATGGCCTCATCCACCCTGTGGCCCCGGCTGTCTGATTCCTTCGCAGGCACAGGAGCACTGCGGGGCTCCAGGGCTTCTTCAGCCACACCGTGTTGGGAGCTGGCCGTGACCTGAGACTTCTCCTGCTCTTGTCCCCACCTGATCTTGTGCCTACCAACGTGGGGCTGGGTAACCGGCGTGTGCCCAGTGTGCTCCTGCTAAGCAGCAGGAGCAGAACCCACCCAGAGGCTCACTAAAGGCTTGTAGCAGAAGCCAAGCTCAGGGCCCCAGAGCAGCTCCTGCTGGGGCGGGGAGAGTGGCATCTGAGGCCAGCCCGAGAGTCCCACCCGCAGTACTGGCGACCACGGCCACTGAGCATCACAGGTGGCCTGGCGCCAGCTTACCACTTCATAGCATCCTGTTGTTTGCTTTCTAACCCTCAAAGCAAACCCCAGGAAGGGCTGGGCTCTGAAGCCCATTCTGCTCCCATTTGTCTGTGCTGTTGTTCATGGAGATCCTGTTTCCCGTTTCTCACGGGGTATCTTCTACCTGCGATCTCACAGCATTCTGGCCTCACACAAAGACGTCGACCATGTAGGACCATCCCAGGAGAAGGTCTGGCTTTGCTGGGAGAAATTGGAGCTGGGGAGCCTGGGGCAGGATGGGCAGGTCAGGCGGAGGTGGGCATGGCTCTCTCAGGGGCCTAAGAGGTGGAACAGTGTCTTCTCCCCTTTGAGGGGGCCCTGGGCACCTGCTCAAACCTCAGGGAAACTGAGGCCCAGAAGGACAATGATACGTGTGTGTGTGTGTGTGTGTCCAGTATGGTACACTCACAAGCCCTCTGGGTCTGTCCACATTGAGGCCTACCTGTGCCTTGCTTCCAGCCATGCCCAGCACTTAGAAGGAGCTGTCTTGCCTGCACCTGCCTCCTCATGACTGTTTGTTTTGACAGCCCCGCACTCTGCCGCCTTGTTTATCCAACCCTCTACCGTCATCGCATGCACACATAGCACAGCTGTGGAGGGGGAGAGCAGCAGAACTGGCCTGACCTTTGGAGACGGTCAAGGCCCTACCTGCACAGAAGGAGAGACTGAGGATTGTCACAAACCCCATATCGCACACAGCCAGCATGAGAATGCGCCCTGCCCGGCCGCCACCCTCCTGGCCCTCCGATGTGGCAGCTCCCTGAGAGTTCTGTACCACCACTTCACAGCCGTCTGCGGACACACGCCTGGCCCTTTCCAGGGGTCCTCCTAAATCACCCTGCCAAGGGCTGCTGCTTCTCTAAACCTCCTCCTCCACGGTGTTTCCGTCTCAGGGAATGAGGGCCGAGAGGAGGGTCCACAAACCCCCCATGAGACCCCTGGCCGCCGGAGAAGTCCAACCTGGACCTGGTGCCCAGGGCCCCCAAGGTCTTTCAACCCCAGTGAGGGACTGCAGCCCGTGTGACTGTGCTGAGATGGGGGGCGCCTTCGGGGACTGCGGGATGTTGGGGAGGAGAGAAGGGACACAGCCAGTGTGGACGGAGGAGATGCTTGCCAGGCGAGTGCGGGAGAGGCATTTGCATGGCCATGGGCAAATGTGACCTTTAGCGTCAGGCAGACCTGGGTGTGAGCTTTGACTTCACAGCCCACTCGCTGTGTGGTCTTGGACACGTTACCTGACTTTGCTGGGCCTCGGTCTCCTTGTTTCAGAAACAAAGCTTACTTCCCAGACTCCTGGCAGGACCCGGGGCACGAGTCTGCCGTTGGAGCTCAGCCAATGTCCCCTCGTGCCCACCCCTGGCAGAGAGAAAAGCAAGAACGAAGGCAGGAGGAGGGCCGGGCACAGCCCACTGAGGGGCAGCATGCAGCCTGGCAAGGACAAGGCCCGCAGGAGCGGCAGCTCCAGGCCGGAGGGGAGGCCACAGGCTCTGTGTCCAGGCTGTGCAGGAGGAAGCTGGCCTGGCCATGGCAGGGAGCACCAAAGAATCTCAGGCTGCTGGGGGCAGTGTGCTTGGGCAGGGGGTGGTTTTGGGGGGGGGGCGGGGGGGAGTGTGGGAGAGGGGATGGATGTGGGGGAAGAAAAATGAGAAAACCTGGGATAGAGTTATAGCTCCAAGGATAATGATTTTGTTAGATGTGCCTCAGGTTCCCCCTTGCCTTTGTTCCCTCTCAGAGGAGTGGAAATTTAGAAACCCTGGGCAGGTGGGGTGAGTCCCCTGGGAGTGACAGAAGGGTGCCCCACCTAGGCCTCTCAAGGAACTCAAGGCCTGTTTCCTTGAGAAGCATCGAGAACCCAAACAGGGTGCCCATCCATGGAAACTTCCCTCTCCAGTCCCACCAGATGGAAGAAAGCTCTTCAACCACAATTTACCTGTTAGGTTGGAGAAAGGGTTCCCTCTTGCCAAAGAAAAGCTATTTTCTTCTCCTGAAACCAGGCTCTGTGTTTCAGAGCTACGTGTTGTGAAAAGGAAACCGTTTGGAGCCGTTTGCTGAAATTTACCTTTCAGAAGTGGTTAGAGTCGGGGGTCCGCTGCTGGAGCTGACAGCCGGCCCCCATCACCTCATGGGCCAGGCCCACCCCGGACTGGGTCTCTTGATGGCCCCAGCAGGCTGATGAGGGCCCTGAGTCCCCCTCCCGATGGGAGCTATCTGTGGGCCGCCTGTGCCTCCACCGGCCCCGAACCTCCTGGCAGGCGGCAGGCCCTGCCCTGCACTGAGGAAGAGGCCCTCTGACAGCTGCTCCCAGGTCGGAGGGGGCGGCCCACGCAGGGCATGTGAGCCAAATATGTCACAGCTAATAGAGCTACAGCGGTGCCTCTGTCCCTGGCGGGGCGGGGGTGGGGGGCGGGCAGGCTGGCCGGGGCGCCGCACATTTCTCAGTAACCCAAGTCAGATGCTCTGAAACCAAAGCCCAAAGGGGTAGTGGGCTCCACTCCTAGTTGCTGGAAGTCTTTGTAGAATAGCACACCTCTCAGACTTTAGAAGAGCAGACTGGACTGTGTCATCCGTTGGTCATGGACTCAGACACCTGGCTGCAGGAGGACCATGAAGTTGACAGGGCTGGAGGCAGTCCCTGATGGCTTGTGTGACCCTGGACAGACCCCTTTTCCCCCAGCCTGTAAATGCAGGACTAGGTCCACGTTCCCCAAAGCTGTGGAGAAGTCTCCCGAGTGCAACTTCAGCCCGAGGGCAGACACAGCATCCAGCTCCCCAGGCCGGTGCGGTGCAGGGTCAGATTAGGAGGGCCACGGGGGCCTGGACATAGGTTTGTTTGCAGGTACCCCGGATGACTCTTTCTTGGGGTGCAGGGGAAATCCCAGATGATGGTCTTTAGGGCTCAAGGGAGACTCCGAGTCTCCAAGGGCCCACTGCTGGGGCATGAGGGCCAAGGTTGGTTACCGCAGTGGATAGGACTCTGACCTTCACTCACAGTCACTCCCTGGGGCAACCCGCGTGGTGTCTGGTGACACTGTTCACCACACACACAGACTCCCACCCCAACGCGGAAGCTAGGGAGACTGTTTTGAGCCTGCAGGCAGAAGTTGGGAGGTGGCATCCTGCTTTCAGCAGGAGCTGCGATGACAGACAGGCTGGGAGGGTGGCACGGGGCAGCAGGGGCACACAGGCAGGGGACAGGCAGGTACTACTAGCACAGTAGGATGATCTCTGCACCTGCCCATGCTCACGGCCGTGCACCATGAATGCCATCCTCTCCCGAGATGGAGCCCACAGCCATAAGGGCAGTGGCAGCCCCTGCCATCTCTTTCTTGCAGAGTGGGACCCTCTGCTCCCTCCCTGACCGGGTGCTGGCCACTCAGATCTTCCGGGGACAGGGAGCTCGCAACCTTTCCACGGAGCCAGGCTGTGCTGTTCTCTCCTAGTGTCACCGTCTGGCCCGTGGGACAAACAGAGCCTGTTTTGCACCCTAGCTGCATCCAGGGAAGCTAAAGGTAAAGCAGACTTTTGGTCAATGCACTTTAGGTTTCTGTTTCCTCATCTTTAAAATGGAAAAAAGTGTACTTGCTCTCATTTTGAGACTAAAAATGAAAAATCAGATATAAGCATGCTCTGTAAGCCCTGGCGGATGAACTGTAGGAGGCTTTGTGAACAGGGGTCAGGGAGTGTCAAGCTCTCCCCAGAAGTTTCCGCTCAAGTGCCCACCTGGCCCACTTCCTCTCAGCAGCACCCAGGGAGGAGAGGGGCTGTGGCCCTGGGGCAGGGGTGTGTGTGTGTGTGAGGCCGGCAGGAGAGGTGGCCAGCCCCGGACGGCCCGCCCCGTCCCTGCTCACCTGTCCTCGAGGCGAACCCACAGGTCATTGAACTGCCGTGGCCTCTGCTGCTTGTTCTGCCTCTTGTGCCACTTCTTCTGCCGCCCAAACTCCTCCAGCTGGCTGAGGCTGTCGGGGAGCAGGAGGTGTGGGGACAGGGCCGGGTCCTCCTCCTCAGGCGGGACGGTGGGGGTTGCCGAGGGCGCTGCAGGGACGGCGGTGGCAGGGGTGACTGGGGCCGGACTCATCGAGGTCCTCTCGGGTGGGGGCTCAGGGCTCCGGGCGGCGGGGCTGGAAACGGGCAAGAGCATGTGAGGTGCACGTGTGGGACTATGTCGCTCATGCGTAACAGGCAATGGCACCCAGTGGGAAGGCTGTCACCACAGGAGAAGAAGCTCTGTGCCCCTGCTGCACCCAGCGAGAGTATCTGGTGTTGGGAAATGGAACTCTGACTCTTTTCATTGAGGGACTCCAGATGCCGGGCACTCTTTTAGGGATTGGGCAAGAACAGTCCAAACTGGGTTCCTGTCCATTCTAAGCTCGCACGTCGAAGCGGAAGATGGACAGTGAGGACGGCAGATGGTGAGAGCCCCTGAGGGGGGCAGGAGAGGGAGCATGGAGGTGGAGGGCGCTTGGCATGCAGGGGGGTCTGGCCACTGGCTGGTGATGATTGAGCCCAGACTCTTGGGAGGGGAGGGGTGAGCCGTGGGCAGGTCACTGGGGGGCATATCTGACCTTCGTTGGGGTCTTTCATTCCACAAACTCTGGCTGAGGGTCTTGGGGCAAGTGACTAACCGCACTGTGCCTCGTTCTCCTGCTCTGCGAAATGGGGATGCCACAGCCCGTGCTTCTGCGGGGCAGTGGCTGAGGAGCAGCAGGGAGCCGCGAGATGGGAGTAGTCCTATTCCCACTTACTTCCTAAGCTTGTCGCACGGATGAATGAGCTGAGGTCCTAACACAGTGCCCGACCCATAACAAGCATTTCTTTACACCTGGCCTGCCGGCAAAGGGACTTGGCTGTAGTGAGCACTGAAACACTGATTAGGCGTGTGGTCGTGGAATTCACATCCCATACAGCGCTACCTACACAGGTCTCTCAGCCCGGGAACATCGTCTGCTCCTCTCCCTTTTATTCGTTCCTCTCTGGGGCCCGAACGGACTTCCTCTGGAGGACATCAGGTCTTGGCAGAAGGCTGGACGTGGCGTGGGGAACTATAAAGGTCCAGTGACACCCGAGGCGGCACACAGCCTGTCCTCCTCCTCCAGTCCCGCATGCACGATGGGGTGAAGGGCCTCTCCCTCCTTGAAGGAGAGAAGGCCATCGGCTCAGCCTGTCCGTCCCCAGCCCCCACGGCAAGCCCAGATTCCCAGGGTTCAGGAGATGCTGCAGCTGCTAGGGAGATAATTCAAAACAGGCGGACAAAAAGATGGATCCAGGAAGCACCTGTGGCCGATGATGGCTTTTATTGTTGGGGCCTCCTCAGCATCCCGGCCCCTCACCCCACCCGCAGGATTTCAGCGTGTGCTGGAGGCTCAGCCTGAGAGCTCTCGGAGCAGGGCCGGGCAGGCGGCCGGGAGAGGCGGGGACCGGTGGGGGGGGGGCTTCCTCTAATGCCTGGGCTCTGAGATGAATAGGAGCAGAGGCAGCCTCCCCAGCCTGTCTGCCCACCCTGCCTGGCCTGGACAGACACAATGAGCCTCGGATGAAGTCCTTGGGGCTGTGAAGGGGAGCGTGCGGAATGCCTTGTCCCCAAGGCTGCCTTGGGTCCCTCGCTCCTCCAGCACACCCCTGCGCTGGCCCAGGGCAGACTGCTTTGTGCGGCACTCAAATGTTCGGGAAGAACAGTGTCATGAGCTTGACTCAGGAGATCAGAGGAGGAAGGAGTCCAATACGAGGGAGTTTTTAAGGTCCTCTAGAAGTGCCATGGAGACAGCAGTGAGCATTGGCCCAGAGCTAGGGGACCAGAGGCTCAAAGCTCTGGGGGGCTAGGGGTCCAAGCCTCATTTCTGCAGAGCAAGGAGCAAAGCCTCAGTCATTCCTGAGCACCCCTGCCTCCAAGCCCACCTCCAGTCCCCAGAGAGGGGACAGGGAGTGGTTAGGAGTTTAGGGAGGGTCTAGAGCCAGACTGCCATTACCATGAGCTGTGTCTCCCTCTGCAAGTGACTTCACCTCTCTGGGCCTCCAATTCCTCACTTTTAAGGTGGGGATACTCTAGTTTCTAACTCATTGAGCTTTTGAGAGGATTGAATGAGCTAGAAACGCTGAGAGCCTAGTGTGCAGTGAACCATCGATAAATGTTCGCTATGATTGTTCAAGCTTCTTTCTGACCCTGGCTCATGTCACGTCAGAGACAGGGGCTGAAACTGCACTGTGGTCGCCTTTGTTGTCTAGTGAGGAAGGTTCTGGCAATACGGTTGGGGCACAGGCTGCAGGGAATCCCCAAGTTTGAGGATGCTGTCATTGCCTCCCCCAGAGCTGCCCAGTGTGGGCGGACACCCTATCATGCTTGCCCTGGCACTGTGGACCACAAGTGGGACCAGAGGACCCCCACCTAGGGTAGGGACAGGAACCCCTCAGATGCCCAGTGATGGCTATTTGAGTGGAGAAGGTATGTCCTGATGGGAAAGTCACGGGTAGGGGGGCGCAGCCAAGAGGTGTGGTCAGAGGAAGGTGAGGAACAGGTGTGGGTGGGGCTGGGCATCCCCTGGTTCTCGAGGCAGCACCCCAGGTATCCTACAGAGTCCTTCTCCCCACCCCACCCCAACCCGGCTCTAAATCCTGAGCATCTCTCAGGATCTAACGTTCCTCCCATTCCTACTGCCCTGTCCCCAAACTCACCTCCCAGGCTGCCAAGATAGCATGGCAGCTTCCTTCCCAGTCCCTTCACCTCCAGCCCAGCCCCTGCACTCCTGGCTGCCCGGTCACAGCGGGTCCCTACGAGGCTTTTTCACAACTTGCCCCGCAAGCCGAGCAGGAGGACAGGGTGCAGCCCAGCCATGCTCCACAGGCTCCGGCGGGCTTCGTGGTGGCAGCAGCAGGCCTGCCAGGCCCGTACCCCGCAGATGCCTGAGTTTCTCACCTGCGGATGGTCTGCCCTGCCGGTGTGTGCTCCACTTCCAGCCCTGCCTGCCGAAGGACGTCGATGACTGTGTTGTTTCCCAGGAAATGACCTAGAACACAAGAGTCAGAGTGGACTCAGCCACATGCCAAGTCACCAGCCACTGGGGACCCCTTAGGCCAGGGACCACCTATACCCAAGATGGTACAGTGTGTCTGGATGTTGTCCCAGTGCCACCTTGGCATGGGTCCAAATCCTGGCTCTGCAGCTCACCCGTCATATGTCCCCAGGCCCCAGTTTCCGTGGGCTCCCCTCTGTAAAGGGAATGATGGTAGCATTCCCTGCTGGCCTAGTGGGAGGACAGCTGGAACAGTGGTTGGCGTTGAGGCAAAGGTCACAAGTGTTTCAAGTGGCCTCGCTGTGCCTCGTACTCTGAGGCTGACCCCAGACTCAGATGGTAATGACCTGCAACACAGTCTCCGTGCACAGGACCCAGGCGCCAGCTGTGGCCGCCACACAGTTTTATACCAGAAAAGTAAAGTGAATTCAGCCTCTGTAAGACAAGCAACAGAAATGAGCAGCCGAAAGGGGTCATGCAAGGCCCAGCTTGGAGAAAACCTCCTCCAAGAAGCCCTCCGGCCCTCAGCAGGTCTGTGGCTCTTCTTCTTGAGTTCCACCAGCAGTTTGAGGGCCCATTCCTTAGCACTGGAGTGGGTTCTCTGTGTTCATGTCTGTCTCTCCACAACGCTCCACAGGGTAAAGACCTTCGTGGATTTATTCGTTCACCTTCTATCCAGCCTCTGTGAGCCACACATTACAATCCAGGCCCTGAATGGCCCCAGAAAACTCACCAGGTGTCAGATTCTGGGGAAGGAGAGAGCAATGCATGGTTGCAACGGCTGCAGGTCCAGCAGATAGCAGCGGGGGCACAGAAGGGGTCTAAAGCGGGAGCCGAACACTGCCGAGGTGGCTCCTGCTGGTGGGGGGGTGCTGGTATCCTCACCCCAACCCATTAAGCATTCATTCAACAAACGTTTATGGTGCACTTGCTCTGAGGCCAGCCCTGTTGCTGGTGGTTCAGAATGCAGAGAGCCACAGCCCCAGATGAGCCCAGAAAATGGTCTCCTTCAGCAGGACACGGGCATGAAGTCTGGCAACAGCCAAGGTTCTCCCAGGTTCCAGTGAGGAAGGGTCCTTAGAAGGCTAAGTGATGGGAGTCAGCACCCTGGCCAGCCCCTCGTCCTCCCTGGGCCTCGATCTCCCCACCTGTTAGATGTGGGCAGAGTGGAAGTGACCCCTTGTCGCTTCCTGCCCTGCGGCCCCACTCCCATGGGCGGCACGTTCCCCTCAGCTCCCCATTCAGCCCAGAACCTGGGGGGAAATCCCTGTGCCATTAGTCTAATCGCCTGTGACAGGTGGTGACAGGTGGGAAGCCGGAAGGTCAGCGCGCTGACAGCCCTGGGGAGGTCTGAAGAGAGCAGACAGTGGACAAGCTGGGCGGGACCAGAGAGACTCCGGCACAGAGGGGGTGAGGCGGGGACTGCAGAGCGGTGGACGGAGGGTGGAGCCTACCCCCTCCGCTGCTACCCTGCACACCTCTGGGCCGGCTTCTGCTCTCTTGCGCTGGCCCACCCCTGTCCCTGAAATCCACCTTGGGATCACTGCGAGAGACCACTGGTCTGGGAATGAGAGACCTGGCGTCTAGTCCAGGACCTGCCTCACCCGCTCTGAGACCTCAGGCAAATCCATTATGCGCAAAAGCTCTTAATGTCTCTGTACAAGGGAGGGATCCACGGGCTCCCCTGGCTCTCAGACTCTCTGGGGAAAGCTTCTGTTTGACCCTGGAGAACCCGACCAAAATGTATTCCCCCTCCCCCCCTTTCTTTACTGATTCATTTCATTAATCTGACACATACTGATCCAGTGGATCTCTAGTGCTAGTCAGTGGTGAAGAGACAGGGGCCTGTTCCAGGCACTTGGTCTCAGAATCAAGGTCTTTTGATTGGGGCTAAGTACTATGCTAAGGGAAGCACAACCTCAAGTCAGGGAAGACTTCCTGGAGGAGGCAGTGAGAGCTGAAGGGTGGGATAAGAATTAGCCAGGTGAGGACGAGAGTTGGGCATGGGGTGGGGGGGAGGGTTCCAGACAGGGGAAACAGCACGTGGAAGGTTAGGGGATAACTGAGGTTCATTCAAGAAGCTGAGTGTAGAAGACACGCAGACAACACAGGCATGAGCAGACCCTCCCAGGACCCTGGGCTTCACCCAGTCCTGTTAAGGACAGAGACCCAATCTCCTGCCATGGCTATGCGTCTCCTGAGCCAAGTGGCTTCCTTGCCCCTAGCCCGTTTTCCTGAGTGTCAAATGGGCATGCATCCCTTCGGGGGCTGGTGAGATCCTGATGAGGCAGGAGGAGTGACCGTTCTTTGGAGAAGCCCAGCGTGCACTCTTGAGTGATGAGCTAAGCTAGTCCTTCGGGGGGGGAGGCACAGAGTCCTGCCCACTCTTGCCTGGTCCCCGAGTGTGACGGAGCTGGAAGGGAGTCTGGGCATGGTGGCCTTTGGCAAACGGGTTGTAGGAGCTCCCTGCCAGCAGTTCTTGGAATTTACTCCCGGCAGCAAAGGCCATTCCTTCCATGCCTCCATGGAGACCCTTTAAAGGCGAGGGCCTCCAGGCCCAGCAGTGGTCCGCCCAGAGGATTTCAAGAGCAACCAGGGAGAGGAGGCTGCCTCCAGCTGCATAGGAGCCGTGGTGAATATTTACCAAGCTGTGCTACGCACTCCAAGAGGAGCATTCCTGATGCTGGGGGAGGTGGTGCTCGGAAGGGCCCAAGCCGTACAGAGCTCCAGCTGGATCCCGAGAGCTGCCTGACAGCGTTTCGGGGTCCAATCAGTGCCCCATCCATGTCCTCATCCTCAGCAGCTTCAGACACTGCCTGAACAGAAGACTCCAGATACTTTGAGAAACTAGTTGGAAGCCATCAGCAATGATTTTTGCTAATCCCGTCTTTACTTCTCTAAGCCGCGCCTGCCTTCACTTCCTTCCCTGCAAGGCAAAGAGACCAGAGTCTCCCGTTGCCTGCCCCCTACAAGAGGCAGCTCCTGCACAGCTCCAGGGGGCGCCCTCCCTGTGAACCCCTGCCCTAGGATAACACACACCAGCCACCCATTCCTGAGCCTGTGCTCCCAGTGCGGCCCAGCCCTTCCCTCCCTGGGCTTGGCTTCATAGGACCCCACGACATGGTGCTGTCCTGCTTCTCTTTGTAGCCCTCTCACTGCCCCGTGTCCCCCTTCTCCTGTACAGTAAATGTGGGGGCCCCAGGAATCGTGTCCATAGCCTTCTGCTTCCCCACAATCTGTGGACAAATCATCCACATGATGGTGTCAATCACCATGCAGTGTGGACCACTCTGGAACTACTGTCCTCGCCCAGACCTGTCTGTCCCGCAGCCTACCGGACGTCTGTACCTGACAGCCTCCACAGCCTACAAAACCTAGCTCACCCTCCCCTCCTGGGATGTGTCTCAACTGAGCTCCAACTCAGATGGGCTCTGGCTTGACTTTTCCTCGCCCTCCTCATCCAATGAGTGACCAGAGGCCCTCTGATTTCTCTCTCCTATCCATGCTTGACCAGCTCAGCTCAGGTCCCCATCAGCTTGTGCCTGAGTCACTGCAGAATGGCCTTCCTTGCTCTCTCTCTGCAGCCGGAATGATCTTCCCACCCACCCCACCCCCAGAGATGCCCGTCAGAATGCATTCTCAACAAGCCATTTGAGGGGAGACTGAGTTTTTCGAGGGCAGGAGCCATGTCTGATTCATCCTTGGCCTCAGGGCTAAGCCCAAGTCTGGCATATAGTGGTGGCTTCATGAATGTTTGTTGAATGAATGAATGACAAAACCCGTTACTCCATATCCTTGCCCTGATCTCATCTTATCCCCAGGAGACCTGAACTCACAGATCCCCCTCCCTTGTAGCCCCTGCCCCGCCTCTTGGTGATGCTCCCGCAGATTCTACCAATCCCAGGAGCTCACACCAGCCCGAGTCAGGGCTTGGTGCGTGCTGTCCCTGGAGGCTGGCAGACAAGGCCTAGGCTTGCCTCCAAGGTCACAAATCCCGAAAACATCACCACGCCCATCCTGAAACCTGCAGGGAAGGTGTGGAAAGTTTCCAAAGGGGCCTCAATGTTGGGGCGTAGCCTGCGAGCTTGCCCAGGCTCCTGGGGTCTCCTGGCCACTGCTCAGCTGTTCCTTCCAGCACTGACAGCTGTTTCCTGGCCAGCTCTCTGCAGGAAGGTCGGTTCCATTTCATCTGCTGAGGCTTCGTGGACGAAGAGAGGAGGGAAGGGAGGCGGGACAGTGAGGGGTGGGGCACGCAGAGCGACAGAGCGACAGAGACAGAGACTAGGGGAGAGGAGACAACAGAGGGGCTGAGAGAGAAAAGAGACACTCCCAGGAGTGTCTCCCGGGAGAGGGAGAGAGTGCCAGGACACAAGGAAACAGAGAGAAGAGAGACAGATGAGAGGGGGAGAGAGGGGCTGGGAGACAGGCTGTAAGAGACTTAGAGACAGTGGGAGGGAGAGAGAGAAAAGGATAGACACTGGAAATGGAAAGCAAGAGATAGAAAAAGACAAAAACAGGGCAGAGATATAAAGAGACAGAGATAGAGAGGGAAAGAGAGAAGAGAAAAAGAACCCAGAAATGAAAACACAGAGCACGGCGGTGGAGAGACTCATCTACCGAGGATATCACGGAAAGCTTCCTGGAGGAGGGACCCCTGTAGCCAGGAGGGGACATACCTGGTTGTGGGGCAGAAGGATCATAGGTCTTACAAATGGTGGGGCTCATTTGGTGATTGTCTCCTGGACCCCACAAGTCAGAGTACCACTTAGAGGACATTCATCTAGAAACAGGGAAGGCGTCCTGCTCCCAGAGGGCACAGCCCCATCATATTTTAGTGCAAAGAAAAGACTCCCCTTCTTCCAGGTATAAGCAGGCCTGTGCCAGGCCACCAGGCTCAGCAATCGGAACGGAGGCTGGATCTAGTCTCTACCCCTCAGCTGGCTCCAGCCCGGTAGCCTCCCAACATGGGAAGGCATGGTAGAGCAGAGCAAAAAACCCTGTTGTGCGGTTAGGACAGAAAACCTGGCTCCACAGCTAACGGGCTGCGTGACCTCAGGCAGTTTCCTTCCCCTCTTTGTGCCTCCGTTGCCTTCCATGGTCTCCTGGGTCTTCCCAGCTCTAGGAGTCCATCACTGGATAACCTAAGCACAAACTCCTACTCGGTGAGTCTCCTGGGTGCTTCTCGAACATCCTTTCCATTTCAGCCTTGTGGCAACCTTCTGAGGTACCCCACCGCTTACAGATGTGGAAACTAGAGCTCAGAGAGAGGAAAGGACTTGCCCTAGATCACACAACTGGTAAAATGCCAAGCTCTGACTTCTTATCCAGCTATGTCCTAGTTCGCTGCACGTTCTAGTACATTTGCTCTGAGGTCTTAGTGTCTGCGAAGGATTCCGAGTTCGCATTTGGGGGGCCGGGAACTGTCAGCAATGTGTGTCCTTTCAGAGTTCACCAGATTGGAGAGAAAAGCTCAGCAAGAAGAACGGGCCAATTAACAGGGTAATTTCAAGATAGTGTTGGGGGGGCCGTGCAGAGGGGGAGAACCAGATGTTCCCACAATGGCTCCAAAGTAACACAGGCTCCCCTCGGCCAGCACACATGTTTTCTCTCCAGTGAGCACGCTGGGTTTCCAGTTTTCTCCTCCTGGAAGAGGGATCCCAAGCTCATATTTATGTTCTGTCTGAAATTAATGCAAGGGAAACTTTCAAATGCTAATCCAACTGCCAGGATTAGCCAGCCGGATGCCAAGTGACGGAGGTGTTTGTTTTCCCGAGGAAGTGTGACAGAAGGGCTGGATGGAGGGCCCTGGGGATGGACGGACAACTGGGGGTATCACGGGGCTTCCGATCTTCCAAGGAAGGTCTGCCTGGGAAACTGGCAGAATTGGGTTTCCTTTCTCCTGCTGGGCCAGCCAGGGCAGGGCGGGGGCGTTTTTAGCTCAGGAAGGACTGAGATGATGTGTCCCCTGCATCCAGTCTTGTCCCGGAGCTGAGACACATGGTCCCCACCCCAGAGGAGATCGAGTCCAGGGCGGGGCTCGGGGGACAGGCATGCACAGCCTGATGTGGCAGGGAGAGCCCTACAGTGAGGGAGCCCCACCAGGGGCTATGGGGCTGAAGGAAGGGCCTTCACGACGGGATTTAGCACTTCTGTGGGCACAAACGGAAGAAGAGCATGGCTGTGCAGCCCACCACCCAGGGTTCCAGGTTGTTGGAATGTGAAGTGAAAGGGGAGGTGGGGCACGGTGAGGGTCAGGAAAGTGGGGCAAGCTATGGGATTCTGGATCATGGCAGCACAAGACTAAGGGGGCCAGGTTTCAGCAGGGCCCAAAAAACACTCACACAACTGTCCAGCTCTGTGTGGGAGTGAGGGCCCCCTCCCTGGAGGTATGTAAGTAGAGAGTCACTGAGTGCTTGTCAGGCCTGCTCAGATGGGGTTCAGACACCCTCTGGGGAGCTGGGCAAATCCAGGTGGAACCCGATTCTGCCCCCTTTATCATCTGCTCTTCTCTGGAAGCTGCCAGAACCCAGGACATCAGAAACAAAGAGCCCTGTGCCTTCAGCTGGTCAGCTTAGCTCTGCTGTTAAATAATGGGAGGATGGATACCAAGAAAAACAACCCCACCTCCCGTCTCTCCAGAGCTCAGGCAGAACTGGACACTTTGAATTATAGTGTCATTTGACCTCATTGTGATGTTTCTGAGGCCAGCAGAACTTGCCCAGCATCACACAGAGAGAAGGCGGCAGAACTGGGGGTTGGCCTGAGCCCGTTCATGACTTGGAGTACGTCTGTTTAAAGGGCACTTCTGGGGGCAGCTGCTGAGGCAGGGGCTCCCTGGGCACAACTAGCCCCCCTCTAGGGCTGAAGCTGCTTCTGGGCCTCTGACACCTGTCTGACAATCGCCCGGTTTGGGGTCCCATTCACGACCTCCCCCAGTTGTGTCTGTCCTTGTAGAAGCACGCCCCCCATCCCCCACCAGGCCCATCCCTCCACACCAAACCTCTTGGTTCTTCTAAAATCCCCAGGGTTTGAGCTTTTTCATTCTCTTTGGAGCAGATCGTCTTTCAATTAACCCTGTTTAGACGTGAGGAAGTCTCCTCCATGCACCCCACCCTATCCGTGAGGGCAGAAGTGCTGGAGGTTTTTACCCTGAGGGCCTGGAGCCACAAGCCCTTTCAGGGACCTCCTACATGTCAGGCACGTGCCAGGCCCTGGGGGTCCTGAGATGGGTCAGACAAGGCGGCCTTTCCTCCTGGGGTCTGACACCACTCTAGACCCAAGCAAACACTGTGCAGAGCGGTTTGAGGTCACGGTGAGGCCCTGGGGGAGACCCCCGGAGACAGAGCCTGTGAGGGGTTCTGTGGCTGCAGGGGGTGGTGCCCAGTCTGGGACTCCTGTGGCCAAGGTAGCAGCCGGGACCCAGGAGAGCTCCCTGCTGGCCAACCTGCTCCTGAGCCTCACCGCTGACTGGAGCTGAGCCGGCTTTAGGGGTCTCTGCGCAGTGTTCATCTGAGTCCTTGGAGGATGGAGATGGCTGCCTCCTCTGCCTCCTCCTTCTCCCTGGATGGCCCTGCTCTCTCCTGGGTCAGGGGAGTCCTATCCTTGGGGGACTATGGGCTCTGAGGATCCAGGACTCAGAAGCATTAATAACACCGAGGGCTTCCATTTATCCAGAGACGGCACTGCCCCAGGCACTGAGCAGTCCAAGGACCAGACCCCTGACTCTCAGGCTCATTTTCGGGAGGAGAAATCTGATGTCAGGAAGTGAAGCACCTGGTCTGCCCAGGCCACTTCCTCTAAGGAGAAGCGCTAGGCTTCTAGGTCAGGCAGTCTGGCTCCAAAGCCCGTGCTCTTAACGAGGTTGCTTTCTTCTTCTGCCTTCCCTATGCGGTCCCGCAAGAGTGCGGAGCCCGTGGCCAATGTTCCATGAATCCCGGCTCCCTGACAGATCCAGCCTGGGGCATGCGTCCTCCATTCCTTCCTCTCCCCCATCCCAGAGGGCAGAGGTGGCTCCCGTGAGGGACGAGCTAGCAGATGGATGTTCCTCTGGCTGGCTGGCTGCTCTGGGCTGAAACAGGAAGGGCGACTCTGGCCAAGGATCACAGCCCGGAGCAGGCGTGCCAGCTGCCAGATGTGAGCGTGGTGGGGAGCAGCGCCCTTTGAAGAGCCATTGGAAATTCTGAAACACTTCCGGATGCTGTGGCCTCATGTTCCAGCGTGGGGAGTGTGGCAGGCCATGGGCGTGCCCCTGCGTGAGGAGAAAACGGCTGGGTGTGTGCTGCCTGTTTGCAGCGTCCCTCATTTCCAAGGTGAAGGAGGGCCCTCCAGGGGGACATGGCTGTTCTTCTGTGCTCAGCCATGAGCTCTGTTCCTGAGGCTGCCGAGTGGAGAACCCCGGCGGGAGGGAGGCAGCTGTGGATATTGTCCTGAGGACTGTGGGGATGATACAGCTGGACCAGCCTCGGGAAAATTTTAACTGGTTCTTACCTCCTCTGGGAAGCCCTCTCTGTCTTACCTTCCCTCCTAGACTGGGAGATGACAAAGGAGCTCGGCACAAGCCAGGCTGTGATAAGGAAATCCTACAGGGCTGTGGGAGCCTAGAAGGAGTTGGTGGAAAGGCCAGGCAGGAGAGGAGAGGGGCACAGTCTGCAGCACAGACAGCCAAGCAGCAGCTGGATCTTTTCTGGGCAGGGCGGGGACTGGCCATCGAGAGGAATGGCCTATCAGCGTGACCATCAGTTCACTCCAGGTCTGTGTCTCTCACTTCCCATCTGTATCTTGGTTTACCTGTCTGCCCAATGGAATAATAAATACCATCCTGTCTCCCTCCAAGGGGAATGGAGGACATAAAGGTCCTATGAATGTCCTTCAGTCAGGATAGTGCCCCTTCTAAGGAGCTGCGGCCGCTGTTATTTACAAAGAAAGATATGACGGGTGTTCCGGGACGCTGGGCTTCCAGCCCTGCTCTCACGCTGGGGCCTGCACCACCACTTGGCTTCTGTGTTCCGGCCCCTCAGTGTGCTGCTGAGTGTGGGCTTGTGGCACTTGGGCTGGGGAGAGAGAGAGAGGCTGGCGGGGGCCGGGCAGGCAGGCACTCGGGCAGCAGCTGCAGCACCAAAGTCTCTGCCGCTCACACCGCCTGCCTGAGCACGCTTTCTGCCGAGGGGACTTCTGCTGCTCATGGGGGCAGGTGGCCGCAGCCCTCAGGGAGGGCTCTCCATGGGCTGGAAGCTCTTAGCTCCAAAACCCTCCCACGAATCCAGGAGTGACGGAGGCAAACTCTACTAGAACGTGAGAAGGCTGGGATGAGAGGATGTGGGGTGTCAGAGGGCTTCGGAAGGCCAGCAGGTAGAACCATATTCAGATCATAGCTTCAGGGCTCTGGAATGTACGGTAAGCACTGGCTCCAGAGTTTGAGATGAGCGGGCTCTAGTGGTTATCTGGTCCACCTTTGAGTCTGGTCTGTAGCTCCACCCCAACTCTGCCAGCTCCTAGGGTTACTCAATCCATTCCAGGTTCCAGGATTAGCTGATAAATTAACAGATCTTGAGAAGGCCCAGTTCCCTGGCGCTAGGAACAACACTGTAATCTTTTTTTATTGCTTGGGACTGAGACCTCCCTCTCTTCCTGGGGCCCGGGGCCCAGGAGGTACCGTGTGACTAAAGGGAATGAACTTGATTCTGGGCGATTTGGTCTGTTTAACTTCTTGTCCATGCCACTCCTTATAGCCAGTCTCACTTGCATTTAGGCCCAATGCTTTAAACCAAGAACCTTCCACTTGCTGCCTCTCTCTGCAGATGCCTTTACCCTCTCTAGAGAGGAGCTCTGATTAGAAAGCCATCAGGTGACTTTTCCACTAGCAAATCACCCATCTGCTGGCCTCCTCCCTCCTTCAGTTACAGGTGAGGAAATGCCCTTCTCTACCCAGGGCCAGACCCTCTACCTGAGCTCTGATTCCACCCTTCCTGCCGTCTCAGAAGCCCAGGCTAGTAATTTTCCTCACTGAGCAGCCTCAACGCTACTATGGCATTCTTTACATCATGTTTCAGACACGCTCCATTCTGTCCCACTGTAAGAAAAGCAGGGTGCGTAGGGGAACAATATAGTTACCAGCTTTTTCTTTTGCCAAGTAAAGGCTCTGAGAGCTCCCTTTGCCTTGTATCACCAACATTTTGTTTTGTTTTGTTTTTTAAAGCAAAAGATGTTCAACTTCCAACATGGTAGAAAGAAGATCATTTTAGATTAGATAAGCTTGTAAATTGAATAAATATAGTTAATAAAAACTTACCACCTAAGCCTGTAAATTGAATAAATATAGTTAATAAAAACTTACCACCTAGTACCTATTTTTTCAAAGTTATTTACAGAGTAGAAAAAACCCAAGAAATCTAAGAACCTGCATGAGATCTGTGGGGGCCCAGCAGGTTCAGCTTGACCTTGAGCCTGATAGTCGAGAATCAGGCCTTCTCTCCCCCTGGGCTGGCATTCCTCCCCATGGCAGTGGCTTAGGTCATTCTAGAACATCTGGGTTTCCACACTGACCACAGACACCTCCTGGAGAGGCAGGGCTTCCGTCTGGGCCCCTAGATGTCACCCAGGCCTGGTCAGAATTTTCACACACGTTCACACCCCAGTTGCCACTGAATAACCTCTCCAAGAGGTCAGATGGTACCTTGCTACAGAAACATCACCGACACCAAGGAGACCACTCTTCTGTGGAGTGGGCCAGATACAAGGATACCCTTCCTACGAAACCGTCCACATTTCTGAAACGGCTGGGACTGGGACCCTAGAAGCCAGGGTTCAAGTTGAAGGTCTGCGTGCTTGGCCTGGAGGAAGCCATTCTTCCTCTCTAGGACTTAGTTTTCATTTGCAAAATGAGTATGGTAAGGCCCATCTCATGGTGTTATTGTGATCACAAAGGTAATATAACGTCAGAGCCTGCAGGGGGCTGGCGCACAGTAGAATTTTTTATTATAAAGACCCCCTCCCCCAAACGGCTATAGAGAATGTTAACCCTGTGATCTAAAGTGAACATATTTAGCACAGTCTGATGAGGCAGGTGTATTATCCCCATTTTGCACTCGAGAGACTGAGGCACTTAGAGAGGAAATGGCTTTCCTGGTGTCTACAATGGTAGAGACCCCCTTGACCCCCAAGCCTCCCCACACCAAACTTCTTACTCTTTGTTCCGAATGTCTCTGGAGCAGAAGGGAGAGGGGGTGGCTGACTGCCATCTGCTCTGGAGACCCCAGTCTGCGCCTGGGGGCTTCCAGGAGGGGATTCTGGAGCAGAAGTGGGCTGAGGAAGGCCTGAGATGGGACCGCAGAGGTGCCCAGAAAGGAGCATGTAGAGCGGACGGGCTGTGTCTGCCGGCCATCTGCAGGTGGCATGCTGCCTGAGCACTGGGGCCCGGCCTTTGCGGCAGTCAGCCTTGCCCTAGGGTGTGGGGCTTGGGAGTTATGGCCATAAGAAGGCAGCGAGGTGGGCATGGACCTTCCTCGCTACGGATTATGTGGGGGCATGTTCCATGCCAATACAGGTCTGTACAGCGGGCTCCCTGACTGCACATGAGAACAGAGCTCCTGGAGCATAGCTCCTGGGCCCGGGCGGGGTCCAGTCCTGGCTCTCTCCCTGACTTGCTGTGAGGTTCACCCAGATCTTGGCCTGAAGGGCCTCCGTCAGTCTGGGGCTCTGACAAGGAGGGCAGTCTTGAGCTTGGAGGCTGCCTCCAGCCTTCAAATTCTCAGACCATTGTCTCAGGACGGGCTGAGCCTCCAGGGGGCAGCTGCCAGCAAGATCTGCACATGGTTCTGGGCTTATCCTTGGACAGCAGGCCTCTGAGAGCCTGACTTTACGGCTCTCATGTCCACCGGGCCCAGATGAGACCAGGAGGGAAGGATCTGGTCAACGTTCATTCAGGTGTTCATTCTTTCCCTCATTCATTCTTTTACACGCTCATCAAGCTTGAGACCTGTTATATGCTACTGAAACCCCAGAGAGATCACGTGGTGGGAGCTCTCCAGGAGCTCCAGTCGGGATGGGAGCCAAAGCCAGCAGCAGCTGCTGGCTCTGCTATGCAGGGAGCAGCCTGGAGGCGGCGAAGGCGGAGCTGGAGCCAGGAGCCTGGAGCTGATGGAGGCTTGGCCCAGGATAGTGCGATGGGGATGGAAAGAGTGGATGGATGTGAGTCTTTTTGGTGGCCTGTCCACAGGACCCTCCAGGGGCCAGCTGGTTTGAAGAAATGGGGAACAAACTGGAAATGGGCTGTGTGCTGGCCGAGTGCTTGAGGGCACATTTGTGTCTCTGTGGACTTGGGTTTCAGAAGCAGGCCAGTGCCCAAGACTGCCCGCATTGCTGTGATTTTTATCTCCAACCCCTCTGTTCCCTCACTCACAGGAAAGGGCCAGGCTCAGACCCTGGGTAGGTCTGGTCTTAGGCCGTGGGACAGCTGGGGCAGGAGGTCCTACCACTCGGGTGGGCCATGTGGAATGCTGGATCTCTAACTGGCCTCCCTCAGGGATCAGGCTCACCAGGGGGCCCTTCCTATGCCTAGAGAGAAGCCACAAGGCTGACTGGGCTCAGAATGGCTCCCCTTTTTAGTCAGTGGAGGACCATTCCGGGCAGGAGCACAGCCTATATGCCCACAGAGGGAGGACTAGAGGGCAGCTGGATGGTGACAGGGTGTGTTGGGGTGCACTTACTCCCCTCCCAATCCCCAAAGCTGTCCTGGCTCATGCCAGGTCCCCAGCAGGTATCCTGCACCTAGAGGGTAGCCTTCCCCTCTCCACATGGTCAGTCAAGGTCTTTCTCCTGCTAGCTTCTTTAGACACCCCTTACAGGAACCCCTCTCTTCTCTGAAAACTGTTCAGATAGCTCTTGGAATCACCAGTGGCCCCTGTGCTTTTGAATCCTTCTGTTCAGATGAGTTCACTAAGGCTGTCAGAGGGGAAGGGACCAGCTACAGGCCACCACAGGTCATGGTCATGCTCCACTGCGAGCGGGGACTGGTTCTGTCCAGTTGCAGGTGTGCCTCACAGACGCTGTCCCACAAGACTCCCCCATGCTGAGGACCATAGAGAGGGAGCACAGGCACAGTCAGAGGACCCTGGCTCTCCCCTTGATGTGTACCGAGTTGAATGGTGGGGCCGGGGAGGCAGAGCTCCCATGGCAGAATTGGGACCGACCCAGGCTACAGGGACGCATGGCTGGAGCGGGCAGGTGCAGCACAGGCCAGGGGCCAGGGGAGGAGGGCAGGGCGGAGAGGCAGCAGCCATGAGGGCCCACCACCCCCTCCCTCCAGACATGGTGCCACCCCCTTCACTGTCACACAGCAGGAGGCGGTTTGCGCCCATGTAAGCAAGACAGACATTTCTATCCTGTGGCTCTGGAGCCAAAGCTGACTGATAAAGGAGGCAAATGCCATCCACTGGCCCCATCATAGACATTGCTGTCATCACTGGAGAGAGCTACAAGCAAGGAAGGATTGAGGGAGAGAAGGGAAGGGGAGACAGGGTCGGGGGAGCAGCAAGCCTTGTACTTCCCTTTGCACAGAGAGGCCAGAGCTCCCAGGAGAAGCATCAAGCTCATGGCCCATGGTGGGATGATGAAGGGTCTATTACCTGTCCTGATGCTGGTGGTGACAGTGAAGCCAGCTGCTGTTCTGAGTTCTTGCTACTAGGTTATTGAAACATTACCACTAATCTTTGTAACTCTTCCACAGGATAGAGATTTTTAGTTCATCACATAGTCATTGCTATCACTGCCCACTCATAGAAGAGGGGCTTGTGCCCTTGATGGTATTGTGCCAAGGTCTCACAACCCAGAGGGGGCTGGACCAGGCCGTGGAGCCGGGCCATGGGGTGCTGGGGCCCACCTCTCTCCATTGGGCCCCGTGGCGCTCCCAGGCTTGGCCCTGGCTCTGCAGGATGGGCTCTCAGCATGGTCTCCTGGGACACGAAGGGGCCCCAGAAGCTGTCCTGGCCCTGGCAGGGTCACCCTTCTTGCCCACGAGGCCTATTACAGAAGAACCCTTGGCTAGACACAGGAGAAGTGGGCTATGTGGCTTCTCCTGCTCCATTCTGAACTTCCACACTTTCCCTCAGGAAGGAGAGGTCAGGAAACAGTCTACAACATCTCCCAGCCCTTACAGACTCTGCAAATCATTCCTCCCCGACTCAGGCCCACACCTGCTCCGAAGGCGAAGAAACAGATCTTATCTTCATTCTCCTGCAGAAGCGCCATGACCCTCTTTCCCATCCGCTCGTTCCTCTTGTAGATGAGCTCGTGGCGGAAGTAGCTGTCGATCTCCTGGGCTGTCACCTGCTCGTGCGGCGGGAGGGTGGTGTTGATGAAGCTGGGCAGCTGCAAAGGCAAGACAGAGGTGCCCTCAGTGCTCCCGGGGCACGGCAGAGGCAAACAGCCCGGCAGAGCGGGAAACTTATGTTTCTTAAATGGGCCCTGGAATGGACTATACAAATGAAGAAAGTGAGAGTGGAAAGATCCAGAGATGTGTGCAAAGTCACACAGTTGGTGAGGTGGCAGCACAAAGAGGTATGACTCCTGTGTTTCTCTCTGCCTTGGTGACCCTCCGCTTCCAGAATGCAGAGGCCCAGGAGGCCAGATGACTTTTGGCTCCTTCACTGTCCTCCCTTCAGCACCCAGCCTGGCGTGCAAGGAATTCGGGCCAGTGGGTAGGTGGGGAGGTCAACTGAGCTGCCCGGTGTAGCAGAAAGGCCACAGGATACAGGATTGGGCTGACCTGGATTCAGGCCTGGTTCTGACGCTGTGTGACTTTGGCCAAGTTACTTAACTCTTCTGAGCTCTAGTTTCCTCATGCGTAAGATGGGGATTAGGTGAGATGGTGGGTGCTATCATGGGCTAGGTTTAGCCTGGCCCACAGAGATGACAGGAGAGGTTGCAGCCTCCGTTTTCCCCAGTGTCTGAGCCCTGGTTGGCCACCACCATCTCTCCATCTCCAGCTCCACGAATTCCCAGGGCAGAACCAAATCCCTCCATCCCTTCTTCAAAACGTCAAATCCAGGACCACAGCTGCCTCCCATAATGATGGTTTATTCCACAACCAGGCTTGGAACTGTCCACATTTATCAGCTCTACACCCACTGTCCACACCCAGTTCTGTGGCCGGGGGCAAGTGTCACTGACATGTTACTGAACTAGGCAGAGAGCTCTTTGAGTCTAGGGACAGAGCTCTTGTCATTCCTGGGCCCCCAGTGCCCGATACACAGTAGGTGCCCAGAAACATTTCTGGAACCTTGAACATAAAGTCATGCTGTCTCTCCTCACTGTGTTGCCTCCTCCTAGATTCCTCCATTCCCAGCATTTTGTCTTCCTGTCTTAGAGGTCAGGTCCAGGTGTCCCAGCACTGTGGCCTCCAGTGGTAGGTGGGGTCTGAGAAGAAGCCACAGGCCATGGAAGAGATGAGGCATGAGTCAGAACATCCTCTCTATTTCCCCATAACCCTTCACTGTCATTCCACCTTCCAAGCTCTAGTGCACAGGATGTCTTCCATCTGGTGTCTCCTCTTCCATTTCTCTCTTCATCAACTCAGGCTGATGCACAGAACACAAGGCCTCGCTGCCTGATGGGCTAGCTAGGTGGATAGTCTGGCATGACGAGACTAAAGACCTGTAGGGATTAGGTCCCAAGGGTCATGAGGCCCGGCCACATGGCTTTTAGAGCCACTGACAAGTTGTCAACACTCCTTCTGAGGAAAATGGAGACGTCAGCAGAGGCTGAAGCTTCAGGGATTTGGATAGGGCCTGGACATCTGTCTCTGATATCTACTGGCCAAGCACCAGGGTGCTCCCCAGAGTGGGAGGCGAGGGGCTTCTCTGCCATAAGGGCCTGATTCACTGTTCTGGGAAGACAAGGCCATTATACCACTGATGAAACCTAAACTTACTCAGTGCACAACCTGCACAGCTGTATGCAGCAGCCCTGCCAGTACTCATTCAGATATTGGTACCCTGTCAGAGTTGGTGCTGGGCAAATGGATAAATGAACTCTTCTTACCCCTTCCACCAATAATGGAAGGGATGACTGGCAGCCTTGACAAAGCAGGCCACATTTGGATGTGACGCAGATCCAGGAAAGGCTCCTGAATGGGGGAGGAGTTGTGGCTCAGAAGAGTTATTTCCGGAAGCAGGGCCCTTTCTGTTCCTCAGGTATGGGAGAGAATGTGGGATGATGTTGTACCAGAAAATAAACATTTGTTCCATCAGTGAATGAATGCCCGAAGGAACGAGCCGAGAGGCAGTAGGTTGTGATGAAGGCAGGTCCTGGCATCAGACAGCCAGGGTAACTTGGGATAGGATCCTTCTTTCACCGCTTACCAGTTGGGTTGCCTCTCTAGAACTAGCAAGTTACTTGTGCTGTCTGAGACTCCGTGTCCAAATTGGTAACATGGGAGTAATCTATGTTGTTGTAGGAATTAAATAAGCTCAGTTTTGGAAAGTGCTTATTGGCACAGTGCAGAGCACAAAGAAAGTCTTGACTGAATGTCAGCTTTGTACAACGAGCCTGGGGGATGGAGCTGGCTTCATCATTTTTCCCCCTATGATGGCAGAGGCTAGAGTGAAGGGTGGCCTTGGGCAGGGGGTAGAGATAGAGATGACAAATAGAAGCCTTCAGAATCATCAGAGAGCCATGAAGGAAGCATCCTGCTTTCCTTCCCTTCTGCCAAGGGTCCCGGCAGAGGCTCTTCCTCCTCTGCTTCCTGACCATGAATGTGCATTTGTGAAAAGATGAATCTCCATTCATTCCTTAGGGAGCTAAAAAAAATTGCACAAGGACAAGAACCAGAAAGTTCAATGTCAAAGCCATGACGGAGTCAGGCTAGCCACTGGGGTTTCTGGGACTGCCCGGCAGCTGGCTGACATTCTCTGCATGTTTCATGCTGATGGGCCCTGGCTCCATGCCAAGGATGGGACTTGGGTTTGTGCCCGGGCTGGGAGGGAAACAAATTAATGATGTCATTAGACTTGTCAGGAGCCTTAAATCTCCCGTGACACGTTTAAGTACAGGATACACCATAGAATTTTGAAAAGGACATGTCAGGTCCCTGGGGTCTCCTAGAGTCACGAGTCCGAGGTGGGAGGATAAGATGGACAGGCCAGGCAGGGCTGGGGTGGGGCCGTGGGGAGGGACTCCAGTTTAGGCTCCCCTGGTTCACAACCAGGACAGGGTCAGGTGTGGTGGTCAAGTGCTCGGGTCTACTGACGTCACTGACCTCAAGGGCCTCATCCCTTCTCTTCAGTCCATCCATCCAACAGACACCTTCCATGAACTTCCATGGGTCTAGCCATGTGTCAGGCTAGGGGTCCCAGAGCACCCTCAGATGGGATCTGTTTCCCTGGAAGAGGCTCACCGCCCAGCGAGGGAGTCACCGTGGGATCCATGCTTTGAGAGGGGTGTGGGCGCAGGGAAGAGGCACCTCCTGGATAACCGCGTGTCTGGCTTGGTCCAGGATGATCCGGTTTCATAGCTAAGGTAGATTCCCCATGCCTGGTAATTATTCTGACCCTTAATTGTATTTGACCTTTCACTCTCCAAAGTGATGAGTATACGGCTGCTCGCCACCTAACACAGGCTGGGGGCCCAGACAGGCTTCCTTTGCTTCACTCTGTGGTTGTGGAGCATCGATGGTGCAAATGACCTGGGAGCTGTGGGTGGTTGGGGCATGAGCCGTTTCCGGAAGTGAGACGGTGGGGTGGGGAGGCAAGGGAGATCAAGACTGAGATGCAGCCAGCGCCTGTCCCCCACCCCGGGCCCTGCCCCTGTCCTGCCCCAGCCTCTAGAGACCATTGGACCATCCTCTGCACGGTGGCCAGTGGCATCTTTCTGACCACATCCCTCTCCCACTTGAACTACAGGGCTTCTGCCCCTCAGCAGGCATTTTCACCCCCTGTCCCCTACGATCTGCCCCCTGCTCTACAGATGGTTCCTCAGGACCCTCCACTCACCCCCACCCCCCCGCCGACCCAGTCAGGCAGCCAGCCCCTCCCTTCATCCCTGCCTGGTAGACTCCATTCTCAAGCCTAGCTCCAACACCACTTCCTCCTTACCTACAGGCGGTGACTGGCCCCCTACAGACTGTGTGTCCTCAGCTCCCCACAGCTTTTGGGGCCTCCCGCAACAGAGGCAGCCCCATGTCACCCGGACCCCTTTTCCATCAGCACGTGGCTCTGGATTTAGCCTGGCTGCTTCAACTCTAGGCTTTTCTGTGTCTGGGGGCAGGGCTGCCTAGTCTCTCCCTTGGGGACTAGACTCTGCCTGTGTACCCAGGGATCCAGGGGAGGGCCGCCCAGTTTGCTATGCTAACCCGAGTGACCAGTCCAACGGCACCCCCTGTCCTGCTTCAAGGACAGGCACTGCCAGGGAATCCCCAACGCAGTTCATCTGTCAGAGACAGATCAGTGGTTCTGGACACAGGCTCAAAGTAAATCTGAGCTTGCTATCTTCTGAGGTCACCCCACTCTTCCCTCTCTCAGCTCCTTGTCAGCCACAGCAGCAGCGGGGCCCTGTCGCCCTCACCCCTGCCCCCAGCCCAGCTACTTCATGCTCAGGTCACCCCGAGTGCTGACCAGGTCCCCGCAGCCACGGAACTCGCCAGCCTCCCTCCCGGCAAATGACACAGGGCGGGGCTCTGGCACAGGGCTCTTGGACACGAAGGTCGGAATCAGAGCTCCCAGAGTCCTGAGCCTCCTCTGCAGGCTCCCTGCAACCTTCCTTTCACTGTCTCCACTGCACGGGGCATGACACACACCCACCATTGCTCTCCCGGACAGCCCTTCGCTGGCACTCACTCTGCGCCAGCCCCTGCACTGGGCCTTGGGACAAGGGAAGCGCGGCACACCCTTGCTTCAGGGAGCTCTGGCTCTAGAGGGTGGCGTGCGCACACAGAACCTCTCGGCCCGGTCCCCCGCTACACTTCCAGCCTAAACTCACACCCCTGCTCCTGCTCTGTCTTGCCTCTGTTGAAACATTCCTCTACCTCCTCCCCGTGGCCAAGTTAGGTTCTTCCCTGACCTCCCACCTTGCAGGCATCCTTCCTTCTTACCCCGAGTCCATCTAAACTCTTACTCCTGCCACAGGCTCCAGGGGCGCCCTCTACCCTCCCTTGGAGCAAGGGTCACGCTTGGGAGTCATATGGAATGTCCTCTTCTCTCCTGCCCACCCTACGAGGGTGGCTCTCTCTGGCTGCCCTGTCCCCTACTGCCCCATATCCCTTTTCATAGCACTGGGCCTGGTATTTATAAACGATTTCATTCATTCATTCAGCAGCTATTTGCTGAGTCCTGCCCTGTGCCAGGCACTGGCCTAGTGAAGGAGAATATACTGGTGGACCAAACAGATGCAAATCCCTGGCCTCAGGGAGCTTACACTGGAGTGGGGAGACAAACAATAAATAATCACTTATCAGTGAATCAAAATATGTAAGTTGGTGAGAAGACAACAAAGACCTTGGAGGGGGAGTGGAGCATAGTAAAGAGGCTGAGAGCGTGGGCGCGGGGACCAGGCGGCAATTCTAGATCAGGGAGTTGGGGCCCACCTTCCTGAGATGATGGCGTCTGAGTTAAGATGGGGACCCCCAACGCAGTTCATCTGTCAGAGACAGATCAGTGGTTCTGGACACAGGCTCAAAGTAAATCTGAGCCAGGGTGACACTTGGGGAAAGGGAAATGTGTAGGATGGCAAGGGGGCCCACGGAACAGCCCGAAGGCACACAGAGCTTGAGCGGTGTGGAAGGGGAGAGCCGAGGGCATGGGGTGGGGGTGGGGGAAGCCCTGGGGCCCACACAGGTCATTACTGAGACTCTGGCTTTTACACGGAGAAAAATGGGGGAGTTACTGCACTGTCTCTAGCAAGGAACTGCTCTTGAAAGAGTGGTTAAGCAAGCACCAGGACAGAAGGCACAGGGGTTCTCGAGGGGCCCGGGAGAATTGCTAACCCCATCCAGGGGTCAGGGAGGGCTTCTTGGAGGAAGTAACAATGGACCATGGCCCAGCAGGAGGAAAGGAAGAAGGAGGAGACTGAACAGAGGCTCAGGGGCCTCAGTGGGCGGGTGGTATGGAGCACTGGTCCGTGGAACAAGGTCTACAGGCTGGGGCGCCTGGGCTGGGACACGGTCAGCAGAGGGCAGGACACAGAAGGCCTCGAGTCCTGAGGGTGGTGTGGATACCTGGTGAAGTCGCGCTCAGCCTCGCGGGGTGCTTCTCACACTCGGCCCCCCCCTTGTAGGTAATCTCTCCTCTAGGACTTGACTCAAGGCAGAACACCTTCAGCTGGACTCCAGCCCAAGTGCTCACAGTGAACTTGCTTCCCCCGGCCTCTAATTTCACTGGATGCTGAAATGAACTTCTCAGAGGCTTCCCCACTCTTACCAGGCTAATCTCCTACCGCACAAGCCAGACTTGAGCGCTGCACTTGGTAACTTGCAAACTCGACAGTTAAGGGGCGTGTGGGCTTGGGCAAGTCTCTTTGCTTCTTTGAGCCTCAGTGTCCCCATCTGTAAAATGGAATACCCACCCAACGGTCCTGTTATTCATGGCAGAGAGACAATTGCCTGCACCTGGCACATAGTAGGTATCTAATACATGCTAAATGGATTCATATGGGCCAGGCCTTCGGAACTGGGGACCTAAAGGCTATCTGGGTGGGAGGAGGGGAGCGTCACCTGGGATGTGTCGTGGTTGAAGATGACAGCATTGAGATCCCCACAGTTGTAGTGTTTGATGAGGTCCTCTGTGGTATAGGGCGCCTGCAGGCTCCCCGCCCGCACACTCTCATGCTGCAGCAGAGTCTGGTTCAGGGCAAACAGCACCTGCACAGAAGAAAGACAGAAGAATAAGGGCTGTCATTCTAGAACAGGCCAGGGGCCCCGACACCTCCAGGCCCAGCCCTCCTTGCTTTGGACTTTGGGGCAACAGGCCCCGAAATAGGGAAGGTGTGTGGGGCCTGGCACGGGCCAGGTGCAGCCTAAAGTCTTCCCTGGGCCTCTAGACATGTTCAGCCTGTTCTCATCCCCAGCCCTTTGCCCACACAGGTCCCAGCTTCTGCTCTGGCTGTCAGCATCTTACCTACTGATGGGGCAAAATGAGAACCTTGCTGTGTCTGGGGTTAGGGATGATGGGTGAGTTTGTCTTTCAACTAGATTTTTCTTATTCTTGTGCTTAGGAAAGTTCTAGAATGAGCACAGACTAATGGGGAATCAAAGGCGGGCAAACAACGCAAGACAAACACACGAGCAAAACAAACAGGAAACCCACTTAGATGTCAGGGACCCACCCAAAGGCCACTTCTTCCAGAAGTCATCCCCACTCCAGGCAAAGGCCCAAGGAGCCAGGCTTCTCTGAATTTGACCCATGCTGGCACTGAAGCTCCTTGAGCTCTGGACCACTATACGGAGCCCTAGGGACACAGCTGCGGTTTAGCTAGACTGGCCTGGCGTCAGAATCACGCAGAGCACCAGACAAAGATATCCGCTGCCCAGTCCTCATGCCTGGAACTGGCATCTCTGAGGGGGAGCCCAGGATGTGTAATTTTCACAGGCTTCCTAGGAACGACATTAAGGGGTCTGACTGCTTCTGAGGACCACGCTCGGATGGAACACAGCCTGCCCAAGAAGGCTCCAAGAGATGATCTCAAATGTCCCATTTTAGATGGGAAAACTAAGGAAGGGACTGGAACTACCTTCATGTGATGATGTATCCCAGACCCCTCAGGCCAAAAAGGGGAGGAATGTAACCACGATCTGGGTTCTTTAGCACAGGTTCAGGGAAAAGCTGCTGCAGTTCCTGGGCAGAAGGCCTGGAGGTCATCTCAAGCTGTCTGTTCTTGCTGTAGCCCAGTCCCAGCTGGTCCTCCAGTCCTCAGGCCTCGAGCATGCTGTTTGCCCATTATCTGTTTGCCACCTCGGACCACGGTCCCCGGCCTGTCTTCTCACCAGTTCAGTCCCCAGCATCTCCCGCTGGGCCCCGTGCAATCTGTCCCCCTCCCTAGGAACCCCTCCCCCCCCATCCCATAGTCATCTGCCACAGTCACTTTTTGAAAGCACAAATTTGATTGTCTCTCCCCCACCCTCTTTTTTTTTTTTCCCTTCAAAACTTTCACAGGGGCCTCCTGCCCTCAGAGTAAAGGCCTAGCTTCTCAGCAGAGCCTGCCAGGCAGTGACCGGGACCCTGCTGTGGTCGAGGACCTTGCTTCCTACTCAGCCCACGTGTTTCCAAACACCCAGCTACTCAGCACTCTCGTGTCTCATGGCGTCTTATATGCTGTTCTCTGTGCACAACAGCCTCCTGCCTCTGCTCTCCACTTGCAAATCCAGACTTGGCCTTCCAGGCTCTGCTCAACTGTCTTCTCAGGAAAGCGTCTCTGACCGCCTGGGGGCTGAGTCAGGCACCTCCCAGAGGCCCCCTGCAGTCTCCTTGCGTGGCAGACGGACACAACAGTGGCTCCAGACCTTAACCTGTCTGCATATTCATGGCCTTGGCCACGGAGCTCTCTGGCTCCCTCCCATTCTGACATTGTGACACTGGACTCTGGATATAAGCAACCAGGACATACAGAGGCCTGGAAAGCCTCAGTGGCTGCTGCTGTCTCTTGCAGCTCCACAGCTCTGACAGCAGCCCATGCCAGCCCACTGAGGAATAGGCAGAGCCCAACTGAGGCCATTTCAGTCCAGCCGACAGATAGTCGGCTCCCAGACGACGCGAGTAGGGCCAGCTGAGCCCAGCAGGGCCCGCCTGCCACCGGGTCCGGACACCTGAGCAGACGCCCAGTGCCAGAGCTGCCCAGCCCGCTGCGACAATGGACAAGCGATCCACCATGCTTCTGTCCCCCAACCCGGCGCGAACATGAGGTGATGCCTGTCGTTCAGCTCCTTGGCTCTCCCACTAGGCTCTGAGCTTCTTGAAGACAGGACTTACGCCCTACTCATTTTGTGTCTGCAGCTCTCAGCACAGGGCCGGTTAACGAGAAGATGTCGCTCCATCCTTTCCCTAGCACCTTAGTGCCACCTAGTGCCCCCTGCTGTGGTCTGTAGCTTCCTATTTTTAAGGTTACTCAGTAAGCCCCTCAGACGAGATCTGGGAACTTTGGCGCTCTGTCTGCAGTTGGGGGCTGCTGCTACCATGGAGCAGGAGCTCCCACCAGGGACATCAGCCATCTCCTTCCAGAACACACAATCTGACCAGAAAAGCTCATGTAATAAGGTACACAACGTACTGATGTGGGCAACAGGGCCAAGCATGCTGGAGAGATCCCCTCTGCCTGCCTCCTCCCGCTTCTGATTCTGGCAGGCGGAGAGCCGGAGAGCGCTGGCGTGCAGCGGCCCAGGTTGCTCCCCGTCATGAGCTGGCTGGGGAGACCCCACTTCCGGGCCTTCCCCAGGCTCTGGTGAGTGCCCTGACATTCAATCTGCAGCCACCTAGTGCAGGGTGTCAATGGCAGCCTGGTGGCTGGGACCCATCGCAGGAGGCAGCGATGTTGCTGTGCACGTCACTAAGGCAACAGGCACTTCCTTCCACACCTAACAGGTGTGGAAGGCCTCGCATGAAGGCATCCACGTCAGGCTAGAAGGCTCCACTTCCCTGCGAGGCTGGGATCCACGGGCTCCTGCGACCACACCCCACCCCAGGGCACACCTGCCTGGGGTGAGGTCATCCATGCAGGTGCCCAGAAGCCGTGACTGGAGGGGAAATGGTTTCCCTGGGCCTCCCTAGACCCATGGAGTCACTTCCACAGTCCTGTGGTTTTCGTGGAGTGTGGATGTGTTCCAACGAGTTAAGCACGCTACCGTCTATAGGGTGCTAAGAACAGTCCTGGCGTGGAGTGAGAGCTGGAGGAATGCTTGGTAAATAAAACTTGGAAGAAAATAGACTTGAACCTTCCCAGATTGGAGCTGGAAGGGCCTGTGTAGGTCATCAGCTCCAGCGGTTTTTTAAACCTTTTTTTTGTGGCCATAGAATCCTTTTCTATTGTTACTGTTTTCCAAAGGAAACTTACTTGGAACTCACTATGTGGAGCAGATAAAAGTGGAACTTTTCCCAATTGATGTGAGGAGACAACTAGAGCCTGAAGTCCTAGAGGCTCAATGCCCTCCTGCAACAGAGGCTCCCCTGGCTTTTTCGTGGAACCCATGGGTCTCCCGGAACCCAGTTTGAGAACCACAATCTCATCCTGTGCCCATCATAGAGAAGAAGAAAGGAGACAGGGGCCCGAAGTGGTCAAGAGAGATTTCACCCAAGCCCACACAGGGAAGCTAGGGGCAGAGCAGACTCAAAGCCAAGCATGACGCCCAGGCCAGGACCCTTTGTGGTGCCACAGATTGGGGATGGATTTCAGGATGTTCACTGGCATGGCCCAAGTTCATCCCACATACGTTACCACACCTGTCTTCCTTTTGCAGCCTTGTGAAACAGCTCACAATAGCAACAGAGTATTTATTATTAGCGTGTTACAGAAAACTGAGAGCAGATCATTTAAGAGACATTCCCAGTGTGGTGGGGCTTGGACAGAAACTCACACTGATCATTCTGGACTCCCACGACCCCCAGGCAATGTTTGGTGCTTTCCACAGACCCTCCCCACCTCCTTCCCCAGTCTTGGCACTTATCCCATAAAGTGTCCATCTCAGGTGAGTCCCCATTCCCTGCCTGTGTAGACTGAGAGCTTGGTAAGGGCAGGGAGCCTGCCTCTTTGTTCAGTGGTCATGGCTGGAGAGCAGAGGTTTGGGAACTATTTTGGGAGGTGGATTGTTGACTGCCTGAGACCTGACTGTGATCAAATTATATGCTCTTCCCCCCCACCTCCCACCTCCTAACCATCCTTTGCAACTCATGAAGAGGTCCTCATGGGTTCATTACTAGGGTCCTCATGTTTATGGAGCACTTACTCTGGGTCAGATATCTTCTAAGCTCATATTAATTTGTTTAAAGTTTACAGCATCTTTAAGTTAAGTCTAGTATTAGCTCCAATTAATAGATTAAAAAACCCCAACCCTAGAGCAAAGACAGTACTCACCAAGGTGACAGAACTGGAGAGGGATGGGACATGCACTTGGGCTTGGGCAGGTCAGCCCTTGACTCCATCCTCCTATCAGCCCACTGCCCACTGGGGCCTCCCTTTGCTCTCCCTAGGGGACAGCTAGCAAAGTGCATGTCCTGATTCATAGACGGGAAACCAAAGAAGCAGAGGGACCCAAGGCCACATGGCTTGCATGGGGTAGAGCTGGGCTTTGAATGATAGCTGTCTGGCTCCAGAACAGGTTCCTATGACTGGAACTTCAAGAGAGTATGTGCTTCTTCATGAGCATTCTTGGTGCTTCCAACAGATACAGGGAAGTGGCACTTCTTCATTCATTCAACGAACAGTTACTTTTTGTGGATTCTCTGCAGGGATCTGGGGCTGGTGGATGAATTGGGCATGGTCTCCACCTCTATGGAGCTCATTTCAGAGGCAGATATCCCAACTGACCGTGACAGTAGAGGGTGGTAAGTGGGGCCCCTGAAGCCCCATGCACAGGCACAGAAGACCCTCGCCCTGATTTCTGCCTCCCTCCCACTCACCCTGAATTTCCAAGCCTGGCGCAGCTCACAGCCTCCTGGGCCTCCATGCTTTGTGCCCCCGGCCACTTTAGAATAACAAACCCTCCTCGCCAAAGCCGCGGTGGCCCACTCTAGGATAATGTTTATGATAAAGCTTTGACATGGAATAACAAACACTGGGTAGAGGCTAGAGCCACTTTGCTCCCCCTGGATGACCGCGTGTGGAGGCCCAGCCACCGGGAGGACCTGAGCATCCCAGGGCTGCCCCCCCTTACTGGGGCTGGCCCGTGCTGTCTGCTGAGTGTAGGCCCGGAATTTAAACACGTTTTCAAACACAGGCCTAGGATGGAGTGAGGCAGGCGCCAGGAGGGTGGGGACAGGTTTATTGTTCCAGATTAGTCTAGTAAACAGTCCTGAATGGGCTGAGACGGTGAACACCTAAGCCTTGTGTTCACTTGCTGGCCCAGCACCCTCAGTGTGAGGACAGACAGCGAGACGCCCTCTGCCAGAGGACGTGCTGCAACCCAGGGCTCCTTGGGACAGGCCTGGCTCTCAGGCTGGGGCTCTGGGCTCTGAGGTGGATGATGAGTACCTCTCACCCCAAAGCACAGGGAAGTCACAGCACAGGCCCCAACCCCCTCAGCAACGCTTACTGAGCACCTGCCATGTGCCAGACACTGTTCTAGATGCTGGGGATTTAGTTAGCGACAGAACAGACCCCAATCCTGCTCTCATTGAGCTTACCTGTTGGGGCAAACAGAAAATAAACAAAGTGATCAGTAAAGTATTAGTGTCTGGCCCGTCAGATGCATACAACAATGACTCCATTGAACTGGGGCCCGAGACTGCCTCCGGCCACTTTGAGCTCATCAAGCCTCCGAATCAACAGGTAAAGACGGGCGTCACTGTGCTAGCCGGCGTGACTGATCCTGACCAGCAGGGGAAATGGACGGCTGCCCCACAGGGAGGGAGAGAAGAGCCTGTCTGGCACACACGAGATCCCTCAGGGCGCCTCCTGGTATCACCACACCCTGCGATTAACCGACGTCATGCGAAACCGCAACAACGCCATCCAGGCAGGACTCCTAATGGTCCGGATCCTTCGGTAATGAAGGTCTGGGTCACCCCACCCGCTGTGAACCACAAGCAGCTGAGGTGCCTGCAAAAGGTAAAGGGATGAAAGGAGTGTGGTGGGAGCAGAGGAAGCTATAAATAGCAGCTATGAGCACAGGACCAGCGACAGAAGCAAAAGACAGAATCAAAAGCAAAAGTTCAAGAGTGTTTCTTCCTTATTTCAAGAATCTTTGTATGTGTATAAAATATTTTCTTCTGTCTCCTTTTTCTTTTTTTCTGCCCCAGGCATGTAGCATAAGACATACTGACTTTGCATTGTAGTATTTAAGTATTCTTAACTTTATATTGTCATATTTAAGTTACAATGTTTCAAGGAGAAGAGTAAGCATTACCCAAAGGCTTTGACTCCTCATCCTGGGAAGCCCATTCTGGTTGCACGCAGGATGGCTGTATCATGTTAGGTGGAATTAGGACCCGTTATTATCTTTTTTTTTTTTTAAGATTTTATGTATTTATTTGATAGAGAGATCACTAGTAGGCAGAGAGGAAGGCAGAGAGAGAGGGGGAAGCAGGCTCCCCTCGGAGCAGAGAGCCTGATGCGGGGCTCGATCCCAGGACCCTGAGATCATGACCTGAGCCAAAGGCAAAGGCCCAATCCACTGAGCCACCCAGGTGCCCCATGTTATTTTTCTTTATTTGGAAATGAAGTATGGTTTAAAGGGATGCTTGTGAGTGCCAAGTTAACAAAGGATGCACTTACGATGGTTAATTTTATTTGTTAACTTGACTAGGCCATGGTAGTCAGACATTATTCTAGGTGTTTCTGTGAGGAGACTTTTTAGAGGTGACTGACATGTAAATCAATAGACTTTGAAAAAAGCAGATTAGGTTCCAGAATAATTAGATGAGGGTGGGTCTCATCCAATAAGTGGAAGGCCTTCATAGAAAGAGGCCAACCTCTTTTGTTGAAGAGAATTCTGCCCACACACTGTCTTTGGACTAAACCTGGACTGGGTCTCCAGCCTGCCAGTCTACCCTATAGACTTTGGACTTGCCAGCCTCCACAATGTGTAAGCCAATTTCTTAAAAGAAATCTATCCACCCCATTCATCCATCCACCCACCCATCCATCTATCCATCCAACTTGGGGTACTATTGCCCTGGAAAACCCTGACAAATACAGTATGTGTTACAGGGAGAAACCAAAGCAGGAAAGGGGGCAGGGGTTGATAAGGTAAGGGAGATAGTAGGTGCAAAGGCCCTGTGCAACTGTGAGAAGCAGCAGAGGCCAGGGTGGCGGCAGCTGAGTAAAGAAAGGAGGACAGTGATGGGAGATGTCAGAACTGGTTAGAAGGCCATGCTCCGTGGGCCATTGTAAGGATGCTAGGAAACCATCCCCTATCACCATCTTTTCAGGGAATGGATTGTTACTTCCCCATGACATTTGAGGAAACAGGCCTTGAGGATGGTGAGGTCTCCTGCACAGGGTCTCAAGTTGATGGACTGGAACTGGGATTCCAATTCAGGTCCAGCTGACAGGTGCTGAGTTCTTTCAGCTACCCCTGGGCCTCACCTGCTGAGCTACCGCCACTCAGTCGTTGGTAGGAAGAACAGACATGAAGAGACAAACAGAGACCAGTGTGGGAGGCCCAGTGTCTGAGTGGGGGTCAGCTGAGAAGAAGGAGGGGTGCTAGAACATTAGCCACGAGCCTGGTCAGAGCTGACACGAGGAAGGGAGAGAGGTCATGATTGCCAAGGTAGCCCGCCTCCTGGAGGGCTTTCCTGTGCTATGGCTCTCTGCCCTGGCCTGACAGATTCTCATTTGTCGTGCTGAGTTCTCCCCTGCCTCAGGGCCGTCCCCTTGCTCTGTTCTGCCTGAAACCACCTTTCTACCCATCAGTTCACGCCTGCCTGCCACTTGGCTATAGGGCTCCTTCCTCAGAAGGCCTCCCTGCGCCAGGGGCTGGGCAAGTTCCCAGAGCACCCAGCACTGCTCGGACGCTTTGCCCTCCCCCAGCTTCACGACTGTTTCATGCTTGTCCTCCTTGCCCCCTGCTGATGTGCCAAGGGCAGGCAAATCGTCTGACTTGGTCACAGCTGTTTCTGCAGCAGACAGCACAGAGCCTGACACATAGTAAATGCTTCAGAAATACGTGTAGAGTGAATGAATAAAAAGTGGAGCAAGTTAGTCATTCCAGAACCCCAGTAGGTCCCTACCCAGACCCAGTACCATCCCGGGACCAGAGCCAGGAAAGCTGAGTCTTGGGGGCCTTGGGCCTCCATCAGTCTGTCAGTGCCTGGGGTTGGTGCGCAGGGCTGATCCGCCCATGGGAAGGTTTCTCCAGCCCGAGAGAGCGTTCCTCAAAGGATAGAGCCCACCGGGGTCTGGCTGAGGTTTATTTGTTTATTCTCCTCGCCCCACTGACAGCACCAAAGCAGTGCCGACAACTTCCCTGCTTCCTGCTCAGTATTCTGAGTCCCCGGAGCCCCCGGGACAGAATCCTGTCTCCGGACACTGGGCTACCGAGCAGCAGGCATCCAAATAAACACAAGGTTTCCTGGAGCCAGGCACTGGCTCTGGCTTGGCAGGGAGGACCAGAGATCTCATGTCTGTCTGAGTCTAGGCAAGTCATTTGCCTTCCCTGGGCCCTGGTTTACCCACCCATGCAGAAGACCAATTCACACATGCATCAAGGAAGTATGTACTGAGAAATGATCAGATGCTCTTCTAGGCTCTGGAGGTATAGCAGTAAACACAACATTCCCTCTAGTGGGACGAAGGTGACAATAAAAACAAAATGAGCAAAAGATGTATGTTAGAGAGTGATAGTGGCTGAAAAGGAAACAAGGCAAGGAGCACAGGAGGGGTGTGTGTGTGTGTGTGTGTGTGTGTGTGTGTGTGCGTGGGGCTGACATTTTGGGGATAATGCCCAGTAAAGGTACGAGAGAAGTGACGTTGCAGATCTGAAGGAGAAGGAGCTGAGGGAGGTGGTTCTGTGGACACAGAGAGAAGACTGGTATGGGGCAGAGGCAGCAAATGTAAAGGCCCTGGGGCAGAGGCAGGCCTGCTGGGTGTGACAGGCAGGAAGGAGGCCAGTGTGACTGGAGAGGAGTGAGCGAGGGGGAACAGGTCGTGAGGTCTGTCTCAGGCAGGACCCAACAGAAAACCGATGGTGCACGGTCCATGAAGGGAGTTCCAAGGAAGTAAGTTCAACTGCAAGGGTAACTCAAGTACTTTGAACGATGGAACATCGACAGAGGTGCAGACCGGGGTGGTGGGGCACTGAGGAGTAGCAGCGGTGGAAGCTTTCCTGCCCCAAGCCTTAAGGGGAAAGGGGCGAGCGGTGATGGACCTGAACGTCAGGGGATGGCACAGCTACCCCTCCCTGGCCTAGCAGGACAGAGAGGAAGGAGGGGGCACGAACTGTCCCAGCTCTCTTCCCCTCCTGCCAGCGCTCCCCACTGACATCAGGACAAAGGAGGCCAGGCAATGTCCCAGCAGCTCTGGGCTCTGGGAAGGGAGAACAGAGGGTCCATTGGAGAGGAAAGAGGATTTCCAGAACATAGATGGAGGTAGGGCGAGGTGGGCAGAGAGGAACACATCCCTTAAGGCCTGTGGCCCTTGAAAGCCTTTGGCTCTCCCTGAGTGAGACAGGAAGGCCTGCAGTCTGAGCAGAGGAATGCTGTGGTAACCCTTCTGATCTGGAATCCAGGGGGACAGGAGTAAGTAAGATCAGAGGGAAGATGAAGGCAGCTTTGTCTTCCTCCTGAAGGGTGAGCAAGTGAGCAGCTCCTCGCTTCCCCTCGCCATCCCCATCCCAAACCCCAGCCACAACCCAAAGAACCTTGGACTTGGCTTCCAGTGCCGCCGGTCCGGCTCCGTGAACGCCCACCGGCCGGCCGGGCCCCGGTGGTGCCGGCCACATCCTCCCTCCGCACTGCAGTGTGGGCTGGGCGAGCCCTCTGTGCTTTCCTGGGCAGGCAGCGGAGGCTGAGTCACCCTAGCTTTCTTCCCTTCTTTTCTCCGAACGCCTAGCTTCTCCACCCAAAGACCACCCTTAAAGATCCCAGCGTTCCTCTTCTGTCCTTCAAGTCATGCCAGGAAATGCTCATAAATCCGGAGCCACCCACACGAGGAGATTAGTGTTCTGCTTGGTAGGGAGGCTGATAGGCTGGGTATGGGGGAAGGGACAGGCCCTTCTTGGGGGTCTCCAGGAAGGGAGCTGACATGGGGTCTGTTCTGTTGGAGGGCAAAGGGGTCCTCTGGCTTTCAGTTTGAGGCACAGGTAAGCCCGAGACAGGCTGGAGACCCAGATTCTGGTGCTGCTGGCTCTGACCCAGATCAATTCCAGGACACACTCTCCAGGTCCCCTGGGGTCCCCTCTGAAACACGAGAGTGTGGGGGCACCTCTCCGCTCTGGGAGTCAGGTTCTGTGAGCCTAACACTTTAGGACAGTACTACCCCACCACCACACGATTTAAACAGTCTATGGTTCTAGGCACTTTGCATATGGAAGCTTGTTTATTCTTCCCAAGAGCTGTGTGAGGTCCCGGTGAGCCACCCCCTTTTACCTGCAGGGAAATCAAGCTTAGGAAAGTAAGTGACCTCCATGCTCCCCATCAGCAGGTAGATGGGACAAGTGTCTCAGCTCTGCCGGGCTGAGCGCACCCAGTCCCCCCTGCCCCACGGTCCATGCTCAGCCATGAAACGTCTTTCCTCCCCAGTCACCACATCTGATCTCCTAAATTGAATAAACACTGCAGGTGGAGAAAAAAGAGCAAAATGGATCAGAAAGACCCAGAGAATTATCTAGGCCAAACTAGTCTCATGCATAAAGCTAAGGAATATCCAGGCAGTGGAGGAGATGGACAAACAGGCAGTTCTAAGACGGGGTGCTAAGTTCATGATAAAAGGAAAAAATGGGGCCTTTGGGAGGGGCGTCTGTGAGGCAGCCTGGGTATTGGTGAAGGAAGTAGCTTCAGGCTGGGCTGTGCAGGCCCTGGGAGGGAAGCGCATTCAAGGTCAAGGGGCCTGGAAGTGCATGCTGTTCTTAAAGTGCCTGTGTCCGGAGTTAGGCCCGGAGAGGGGCCAGGGTGGAGGGCCTTCCATGTCAGCCCATGAGCTCTACACTCCACCGGCTGGAGGACTCGGCCCTTTGGCCTTTCTCAGCAGGATCATCAGCTGTGAGGCTGACACAGTGGGGACCCCAGAGGCGCAGACTGACCCCCACACAGGGACAACGGTGTGCACGGCAGGCGGTCAGTCAGCGGTGACCACGGCGGCCCCCACCATCATCATTACTATGAAGCGGCTGATCCACAGGTCGTAAGCTGTAGCTTTCCTTGTCCCTGCTGTCTCAGACCTGCCTGCTGACACAGCTGCCTAGACTTCAAAAGGCAAAGCTCCATTTTCATTTGCAAAATCAGTATGAAATTCCTTGAGGGCTTGTCTAATTCCTTCTGGTCTGACCACACGGCAATTACTGATGTACAGGCGGTAGGAGGGGGTTGGTCTCACAGGCCCTCCAGCAGCGTGAGGACCTCCGCTCTGGGTTCCCGGCAGCCGCCAGGGAGGACGGCACCAGAATGGGCACCTCCGGGGGGCCTGGGACCAGAGGCGAGGGCTGGCCCTGGGAGCGCTCCCTGCTGATGAGTGAAATGGCTTGTCGGCTACACCACTGCAGGCTACCAACTGCTTCAGGGATGGAGTAGTGTGTCTAGCAGCAGGAAGGGCAGGGCTCTGGCCCGGGTTCAAATGTCGGTCCTGCTCTGTGCAGGCCACATGAAGTTCCTACTCTGGCTTTTCTGGTGATACTTTGCTACGAGACGGTGGGACAGACCTTTCCCCTTTCTGAGCCTTAGTTCACCCATCTGTAAGTGGGGAGAATAGGATTTGTCCTCCCTGGCTAGTGAACTAGCCCCCTAAAAACATTGTAAACATAATCATCCTTCCTTAGGGCATTTTAAGACACTTCTGTTCCCCTAAGCAGCAGCAGGGCTGTTCTGAGAAGAAGCAGAAGCCTGCACGTGTGGACTGGGTTCTCATTCACTCCTCCAGTGTGGATTACCGCCAGGCTCTGCGTCAGCTACTGAGGCCATAGAACCAAATCAGTACCATGTCTATTGTCAAAGAGCTCAAGGTCAGAGGCGGAGTGGAGCAAGGAAGGAGGTGCCCAAGGAAGCCTTGCAACAAGATGTTAACACACCGTGTGAAAACTGGGCACGAGGATGAACTTGGGGTGGAGGGAGCTGCAGCAGGAGGGACTCATCCTGCCGGGGGAGGACCACATCCGGGATTCGGAGGAGGCAATCCGATCTGCAGTGGTGTCTATGGCATGTCTGTGGGAGTGTGCCTTTGTCATGTGGAAGAGAAAGAAAAGGAACTCCAGGTGGTGTTGATGTCCATGCAAAGGCCCGGGGAAGCTGGCCACTTGGGGGAAATGTGTGGATGACCCCATGAGCTGGAGTGGGTGCGGAGGAGGAATGTGGAGCTCAGGCTTCACCCAAGGAAAGGCAAGAAGGCCCAGAAGTGATCAAACAGGGAGTGACTAGCCAGGCTTTCCACTGAGAAGCTGCTTCGTGGAGCTGCTTCATGGAGAAAGGATAGGAGAAGCATGAATTGCAGGCAGGAGACAGTTGTGGCCCTCTCTGGGCCAGGAGAGGTGAGGAGTCCCCACCTGGCCCTGGGGTTCCGGGGGTGCATGGAGGAAGTAAATGTGGGCTCAGATTCCAGTTCCTTCCTGGTTTAGAACCCTCCAACTCAGGGCTCTGAGTGTCTTTCCTTGCCCACTGCTGCCCCCCTCCCTGCTCCGAATTTTGGGGACCAGCCCTCCTCCACTTCAGGAAGGCTTGAGCCTCATTCAGGGGAGCAGCTGGACAGAGAAGGTGCTGGTTAAGAATGGCAGGAAAGAAAGTAGACTGATGGCAGGGGTTTCTTCAGGAGCTGGTGTGGGGCTGATGGCCTTGACAGCCCTGGGGGATGGACCCTCTTGGTAGTGTACATCAAAGGAGACAGCGACATAAAACTTGGCCTCATGGACAAAAGTAAAATGCGTCCCCATGTCTCCCATCTTTCACCTGTTCAAAGGTGACACATCCCGGCAGCAGGATGGAAAAGTTGAAAAGGTCAGGTGAGGGAGGGGTCTTGGATCTTGCAGAGGCTCTTCACTCTATGGAGGGGATGTTGAAGCCCAGAGAGGGCAGGAAGGTGCCCAAGGTCACACAGCAAGTAGGGGACGCAGACTAAGGCAGGAGTGAGGCTTGTGTCTGTTTTACTTGGGCAGCTCAGGTCTCCTCTGCCCCCTCCTCCTTGCTTTCCCCCCTTCGCAGAAAAGGAAAATGTTTTTAGACCTGAGGCAAAAGAATGAGAAATTGAAACCTGAGCCTTGGGTCTTGGGAAAAGAATACAGAGAAGGCAGACACATTCTGGGGGAGCAAAGGGCTGCTTACTCTGCAGACAGGAAGCACTCAGTGCTACCCAAGTTTCCTTCTACGCCCCTCTGACCTGGGAGGGCAGGTGGATTATGGGCCTGTGGGAACAGAGAAAGACCCCCAAGAGCGCTGGGCCAGTCTGCCTCCAGGATTCACTGTGGTCAGAAGGAGAAGTGTTCCAGCCTCTTACCTAGCTCTCTGCTGGCAGCCTTCTCATGGGGTCCCAGGCCCAATTCCGCACTCCACTGCCCCTCCCGGAACTGCCCCCTGGGCCCCACCATATGGAGGGCAGGACTCCTTGTTGGTCCCCACTCATGCACACCCACGTGTCTGTCCGGCCCTGCCTGTAAGCACACCTTCTCCAAGGAGGCCTCTTTTCAGCTGCAGCCTGTGTCTGCCTTCTTCTTTTGTGAACTTGGAAAGGGGAGCAGCAGTCCAGAGTTTCTTTCTGTCTTGGGGTGTCTAAGTGAACAGGGGTTGTATAAGAATGTGTGTGTACACATGTGTGAAGGAGAGCGTTGCAGGTGGAGATAAAGATAGGTACATAGAAGGTAGATGATTGATTGATTGATTGATTGATGATGGATGGATAGAAGACAGATTCAGGACAGGGTGTAAAGTCTTCCCTGTGCATTATCCATGCCATGAAGAGGCCTAACCACAGACTGACATTTGCACATGTAACAGACATCCCCTCTGGGCCAGGAGCTGGACAGCAGTCTTTGGGAACACTGAGAGCAGCACGATTTCCACTCCCCGCTTCCTGATACCAAGCAGTTCCATCAATCATTCTCCATGGTCCAGGTTTAGACCTGGCCCTGATATGGGTGTGTCTTCTCTCTCTACACATTCCCTTTTACTATTATTTCTCCTTGCTGTTGGAGAGTGCTGCTCGGGGTGATCCTGGGCCTTGAGGACAAGGATGTGGGCTGCATACTACTATACCCTGAGCATCCCTGACCTGATGCTGGACCCACTGGTCCTCGGCCTAACAGGGAAAAGTGATGGTGTGTGTGGGTGCAAACTTAAAAACAAAACAAAACACAAAAAAACCATAAAAACATAAATGAGACCATAGCACTCCCAGGCTTAAATACTTCATGGCTCTGCTCTGCTCTAGGAATAACAACTGACTTCTTCAAACAGGACTTTTAGCTCTGCTTGGCAGAGGCCATGCGTGTTCCTTTGATTCATCTCACTTCCTGTCCTCTTTGCTCTGTGTTGTCAACATGTTGCCTTTACTGATTTTTTGGAATATGCTATTTCTTTCCCACTTCAGGGCCTTTGCACATACAGGTCCTTCTGCCAAGCATGCCCTTTTCATCACCCTTTCTTTTGCTTCATTAATTCCTCCTTATATTTCAGATAATGGTTCAAGCCTTCATTACTTTCTGAAAACTTCCGTGATGCCCCAATCAGCTCAGGGAGCCCCACGCAGCTTTGCTACCCTGTATTCTTCCTTCATCTATGGATGTAATCATTTGTTTAATGTCTGCTTATCCCAATAACAATTTTACTATCACAGGCTAGTCATTTGTTCCATGCCAGACACTGCACAAAACTCTTCTCAAATATTATTTCACTGAAGCCCCCAACAACCCTGTGAAGTACTTAGAATTTTAATCCTAATTTTACAGATGAGGTAAAGGAGGCACAGAGTGGCTCCATGACTTGCCTGAGATCACACAGCAAGGAAGCAGTAGACAAATCAAGACAGTTTGGCCATTTTAGCCACAATCTGGTCTGCAGCCCACTGCTGTGTAGACAGGATGAAGGGAAACAGATCTACTTTTTTCCTCCTAAAACCTCTGGGACCTACTCTGGGACTTGCCACTCTCAAGTTACCCACAAAAGGGAGGGAAAGACAGAGATGCTGGGGTGTCAGAAAGATACCCTTGGGCAGCCAGCCCTCCAAGAGCCCCCAGGGGCCACATCTTCCTTGCTCCCTGGTTCCAGAATTAGGAAGAACCAATATGCGGGACATGCGGAACATGCCACAGGTACAGAGAGAGGGGCTGGGAGTTCATCCCTCACCTGCAGGCCTGGGCCATCCCAGCCCACGAATGTGGAGAGGGCCGTCCTTCTAGAGCCCTAATGCCTGCCTCCTTGAAGCTTCGTCTCCTGCTGGAGACACCAGCCTGCTCCTGAGACCGGCATCGGTGCTGAAGATGAGGGTCTAGTCCCTTCACGGGACACCAAGGGGGCCCCTCACCTCCTTCCCCGTGGAGCAGCAGGCAGCTGGTCCCGGGGGTCTGGGCCTGGGAGCAGGCCCGGGAGGTCAGCAAGCCTGGGAGGCTTCCCTCAGCTCCCCGGCCCCCCTTTGAAGGGGATCAGGTTCCCCCACAAACATAATTGAATGAAAATATGAGAGAGAAAAGGTCTTTGTTCTCCCATTTACAGCGTCAGAAAATATGTAACAAATTAGCCGTTTATGAGGTAAGAGAACAGGGCTGCGCGCTGCGGCAGGGAGGCTCGGCGGCCGCACAAGGGGGCCTTTCAGCACGCCAAATGTGGGGGGCAGCGCAGCCTGGGCTGGACGAGCTCGGCCCTGGGCCGGCCTGCCTGCAAGCACGGCCTGGCACCGGCAGGACGGAGGCAGGCCCCATCTGAGCCCCTGGCTCGGACCTGGTGCAGCCTGGTGACTGGAAACAGGCCGCCACCTAGTCAAGGATGAATACAGCCCTTGGAAGGATCAGGTGGCCCGAGAGTGGGAGTGGGGACCGGGGCCTGTCTTCCAAAGCCACCTCTGACCTCTTCCCTGGAGTGACCCTGAGTGATTTCCTCTCCTGCTGGGGACCAGCTTTTCCTCCCTGCAGGAGGGTGCTGCTCACACTGACTTCCGGGGCACACGCATCTCCCTGCGGGAAGGCCTCAGTGGCTCCCCTGCAAATTTCCCTGAACTTGAGGAGTGGAGACGGGCTTCCTGGCATTGCACCGGATTTTTCTTTCCAGGGTTTGATCAAAAAATTCCAGCTGAAGTATCGAATAGAGGGTATCATTAAGGCTGGGGGTTGGGGGGATGTATGTGGAGCCAGTGAGGGGGTGGTTGGCTGAGCAGGAAGCAGCCCCCCCAGCAGGGGGAGGAAAGGGGAGAATACGCCGGTGCCATTATTTGCTTCCCAGGGTGTCCAGAAGAGCAAGGTGGGGTGGGCTGAGAGCATTCAGAAGGAGGTCCCTTTGGGCTACATGGGGATTCTCCGAGTTGGGATTTAATTCCCCCGACTTGCCTCTCTGTAGTTCCGACACCTGAGGACCTGCTAGTCCATGGGGCGTCACTCCCACTCGAGGACTTGGCATCCTACGATTGGGAATTTCTGATTCCGTGGTTATGCCACGGGTTTCGAGGCCACTGCTTGTGTTTATGCCACTGCAGGCGTACAGGGCCAGAGTCCCCCGAGCTGCCAGGCAGCCCGGCCTGTGGGACTATCCTGTGAGTCCCACCGTCTGCACTGCAGCCTTGCACTCCCCTCTCCCATCACACTGGGGCAAGAGGCTCACAAGGGCCCCAGGCCTCGGAGAGCACATGCTGCTGAGATCACGGGGCCGCGCCAGTCTGGTGTAAGGAATCCCTGCGAAAAGCGGGGTGCTGGGCTTCAGCATGAATATCCTGAGTGTTTCGTCTGCAGTCACAAACACATAGCTTTCCTGGATCTGATTTTATTTATTTTGATTGGATCTTAACGGTTCTTTACAAGGCTGAAACTGAAGCTGCCTGGGGTCCTCGGGAGACTTGCTAAAACTTCAAGAGCACCCAGTTTAGCAGAGCGACTTGAAAGTCAATCAGCGGTGAGGGACAATTTGCCTCATTATTTCCAGCCCTGGAATTTGGCAGCAGAGGGAGTTCTGGGCCTGGTGTGGACGCCGTGCTGGGCAATCAACACAGTGAGGTCTGTCCCCCCCGGGTATGTCGTGCACGCCAGGGCCAGAGGGGCTGGCATTCCCCCCCGAGGGGGGGGTGCCGGGAAGGATTCCCCCTCCCGGGGAATGAGGGTGACAAGGCCCTCTGATCCCAAGTTCAAGGCTGCTGCTCTAGACCCTGCATCAGTCATTCAGATCAAGGGTTCCTAGCCGCATTGTAGGCCAAGTGGTGGCTGGGTTTTGAGGAAGCAGAGGGGGAAGCAGACAGAGCTGCTGTCCTCCAAGAAACAGACCAGAGACCCTGGATATAGTCTCCCAGGAGAGAGCCAAGGGAGTGCACAGCAGGGAACACCTGTGCTAACACCTTCTGCATGAAGCCTCGCTTTCTCAATGAGGTCCATGCTGATGCCCTTATTTCAAATTCTACCCACCCCGGCCAGGCGCTGCTATGCCCATTCAACTCTGCTGTCCTTATCTCCATTCACCACCTTCCAGCACACGATGCTAGTTGCTGATTTATTACATCCCCTCCCACTAGAAGGTAAGGTACTCCCTACGGGCTGGTATATGTGTTGTATTCACTAATGTCGCTCCAGCCCCAGCACAGGAAATCTACTCAGTAACTATCTCACAGGAATGACTGGATGTGCCTGGTGGCATGTCCATGACCCATGACCATTTCCAGTCCTTCTGCACAAGTCCAGTGACCCTGAGCCTCCACCTTTTCCACAGCAAGGTGCTGGTGCCCAGGGAGACGGGCTTACATACCGCCGGGTCCAACTCCCTTGACAGACAAAGCTCAGATAGGGGTAGAGACCTGCCCAAGGTCACACAGCTTCCACCACTGTCTGGATCAATGCGGCCCCGCTGATTGGCTCGCAGCCCATCAGAAGGTGTAACAAAGCTCCCGTCCAGTCCCGAGCCCTGGGGTGATGTAACCTTCGCACGCAGATGCACACACACATGCACGTTCTATTCCAGGTCACATCACTGATATCCTGTGCCGTCTCATGTACGGACAACACCTGGACAGATGCAGGCTGTGTATGCGCACATGGTCACACACGTGGTTATGGTCACACACACTGTCACACACACTGTCAACACACGAAGTCACATGTGTAATTTCATACACACATACATGGCCCTTCCCATCACACACACACAGAGTCTCACACAATCTCTCCCCCCTAGTGGGGATCCTGCACACCACTAGGCACAACCATCTACTACGAGTTGCTCTGGGCTCTCTTTCTCCCCCACACAGCAGGCTCACTGGGTTGGGGGGAACCCACCCCTCTCTCTCTGAATCCCAGAAACCAGGCTGCTGCCCATTCTGAGGTTCTGGCGGGAAGAGCAGGGCCCGCATCAGCTCTCTTGGGCTCCCAGAGGCAGGTTTCAGTGTAGCCCCACCGAGCCACCCAGGCACAGGCAGGGAGGGGGGTGCAGACCTAAACTTAGCTGTGGACTCGAAACCCACTCATGCAGCGACTTGGGTTGGTCCCCTGATCTCTCGCCAGGGCATTTCCTCATCCACAAGACAGGGACTGTTTTTTCGCAAGGTTGCTGTAAGAGCCAGAGATAACATACACACTATAATCTCATTTTTTTAACTCTTCTGATCCCCTTAACACCCCCAGAGGTACCTGCCGGTATTGTCACCATTTTAAAGATGAGAAAGTTGAGGCATGGAGGTGTGGAGGGGCACACAGTGCTGTGACCACTGTTTGTGGCAAGACCCTTCCCCAAGATGACTTCACAGTTCTGTTCCAGCCCCGGAGGGTCAGAAAGTCCATGACAAGAACACGCCTGCGAGCGACACTTACCCGCCCCCATCCAGGTGGTCTTGCTGGAGAAGGCTTAGGCCCAGAGAGAGCACCACTCTGGGCGCCACCCTTGGGTCCTGGAGCCAATGCCACCCTGCCCTAGGTTGCCCTGGAGCAGGCCTCATTTCCCGAAGCTGGTGTCAGGCCATGTGAGGAATCAGGGGTGTCTGGTGGCAGACAAGAACCCCTGATGATGTCCCCAGGGGACTGTGCGGTCAGCGTCTCAGCAGACAGTCTGGTTAAGTCAGCGCCTAGGGCACAGGGCCTGGGGACAGCTGTGAATTCAGAGCCTGGGGCAGGGCCCCAGCCCTCCTGGGGATCCTTGAAGACCCCTCACCCCTGCGCTGGCCTCCTCCTCCCTGAGGGAACAGTGACTGAGGCGTCATGACGCTGGAGAGACTTTGAGGGAGTCAGATGACAGACATGGTTGGCCTGGCCAAGCCATGGGTGTGACGTAAGTCCGGCTGTTGCTTGTGCGTCCCCTGGGACGCGGCGGTTTTCCCAGCCGGGGAAGCAGAAGTTCGGGATGCAGGGGTGCATGGCGGAAGCCCACGGCACACAGCCCGTCATGCTGGTGTAGCGTCAGCACATTCTTGGAGCAAAGGCACTGAAAATCCCAACCTCTGACTTCACTTCCAAGTGAGAATGAGGGCCTTGCTGCCCCAGCAAGGTCACGCCAGGGTCACTGCCTGAGGCTGGAGGCTTTGGCGGGGAGGGGTGAGGCAGGGAAGGCGGGCTCCTCCTGGTCTCTCTGTCTCTGCTTGCAGAGCCCTGGTGACAGGGAGCTCGGGGAGCTCGCCGAGGCCCAGGGCTTTGGGGCAGCTCCTCAGGAGGCAGGCCTGGCTCTGCAGAAGGGCAGTGTGTGTCTGCAGATGCGGACGGAGTAGGGGGCTATAGCCCTGGGAGGGGAGAGGAGGCCTGGCCGCAGCCTGACAGCGGGCCAGTGGGAGAGAGGCCTGGAGCTCAGCCCGGGGAGCGGCAGCTCTGCCCCAGAGCACGTTGTCAAGGCTGTAGGGGCCCGCACAGGCCTACCCTCCAGGTTTTCACAAGGCCGCAGCCAAGCCCAGCCGCAGCCTGAGATTTCCTGTTCCAAATGCCTGCTGGGAAGCCACTTGCACGTGGGATTTCAGGGGCTCTAGCAATGACCATCACCCTTGGGAGGGAGTCCCGGGGCCCGGCTCTTCCCTCCGGTTAGAGTGGGCTGTGGATGGGGCAGGCACATGGGCGGGAATAAAGGCTGACCCTACTGGTGGTTTCCAAAGCGCTTCCTAATCTCAGTTCTCATTCATTGTCAAAGTAGACATCTAAGAAGAGCAGAAAGTGAGGCTCAGAGGAAGAAAGCCAAAGTCTATCACAGGGCCTACCTTGGGAATGAACTTCCTACAGCAAAATTGACCACAGTGCTTTGCTCCAAAGCCTACTGTGGCTCCCCACTGCCTCTTTACCCTTTTCTTTAGATCCCTCTCCTGCTCTCCCCGATTATGGTTCAGAAAAGTCAACTGACTACTCACGAGTCCCCCGGATGACATTCTCTTTCACACCGCCACACTTTTGCCCGAGCTATGCCCTTTGCCTGGAAGCCCCTCCCGTTCTCCTCCACCTGATGGATGCCCACCTGGACTGAGCAGCCAGTCTCTCATTGCAGGGATCGCCACTCTCCTCGAGGGAGGCACCTATCCCCTCAGCCCTGTGCGAAGCCTTCCTGTGGGCTCGGGGGGACCCTCCAGGTGGGCACCAAGCAGCAAGGAGCTGCCGAGTTCCCAGGATGGAGCGCCACCCCTTCAGACGAAGCCGACCCTCAGAGGCTGTGACAGCAGGTGGGGTCTGGGGCTGTGAGTCAGAGCCAGGTTCACATTCGGCCTCCACTGCTGACTTTCTATGTGGCACTGGGCAAATCTCCACCCCTGCTGGGTCGCCGATTCCTTGTCTGTCCGATGGGGAGACATAGAAAGCTCCAGCAGAAGAGAGGACAGAAGAGAGAGTGTGCTTATCAATGAACGCTCTGTGCCTCGAAGGTACTGGCTGTTCCGTAAATACTCGGTGACCCACCAGCAGCGATTCTTAGTGTGTTGGGGGGGGTGTATCTGGCTTGCTGAGGGTTGAGGGGAAGGTCGTGTGTATCCTGAAAGTCAAACAGCCCAACTGGATTGATGTGGCCTGTGGTGGACCCCCATGGGTCAGGGCAGAAGGGTGGACGGGAGCCAGGTCTGCAGACTTAACTGTGGGTGAAGGAGCAATATTTGTCTTCCTAGATGAACGGACATTTGTAATTTTGCCATTGCTTTTGGGTGCAGTTGAACTCATGATACATAACTCATTTACTATAAAATATGTTGAATTCATACTCATGTATTTTACATATATAATTTCAAAATACATATCTCCTTCGAATAGGTAAAAGAAGGTCTGAGATGTTCCTGTTGAGTTAGAAGGCGCCATGATGTTCAGAGTTGAGAGGCACTGTCCTGGGTGATGGGATGCTTCCGGGAAGACATTCCATACAAGATGGAGTTCAGGGAGTAGGTAGAGAGGGTCCTGGAGTCCCTTCTGTAGTGACCTCACATGATGGTGGTCCCTTTGCAAGCAAGGGGAAAGTGTGGGGCCTCAGCATCCTGCTCTGTCAATGGGTCCAAGCTCCACGCCACACCTGACAGGTGGGTGGGTGTGTGTCTGCAGGATGGGGAGGACGAGGGCCCTTGCCAGGGCTGCCCAGGGTGCCGCCCAGGCCTCCCTGCCCGCTTTAACACCACTTATCCCAGCAGGTTCCCCAAAGCCGGACTCAGGCCTCTGAGAATCGGGAGGCACGTGATGGAGGAGGCAGGCAGGGCCTCCCCAGCCCACTAGCGCAGGACTCCGGAAACGTGAATAGAGCAGGCGGGCTGCTTGAGTTCTCAAACCAAGAGGCACATTAGAGACAGACCCTCTGCATTTGAATGCCTGCGTCACTTTGTCTGTCTACATGGCCTGTGGTGAGTGTCTTGGCCTCTGCCTTGCACGTGCGGCCCTTCAATTGCTAAGATGCATCAGGGCAGAGACGGCCGAGCAAGCTCCTGGAGCATCCAGAGCCTGAAAGAGGCAGCTCCCTCTCCTCTGATTCCTGAGGCCCCTGACTGGTCCTGTTGTGGAAGCTCAAGGCCTCTCAGAGCCTGGCGAAAACAGAGAGGATATCGAGAAGGGCCCTCTTAGGGAAAAATCATCCCAACAGCCACTTATCCTGGCTCAGAATGGGAGCTGAGGCCCCAGCAGGGGGACAACCACCAGGACTTTGGCCCCCAGTGAGGCCCCCCTGCTTCTTTAATAGGAGGGATATGACTACATGGTTTACTCGTGCTGGGGCATTACCCCCGGGGTGGCACAGCCACGTCAAATGTGCCACGGCAAGGCTTGGCCAAGAGAGTTGGGATACTGCGGCTTAAGGAGGTGAGAGTCCCAGCAGGGTCAGACAGGCACTTTGACCTCAAAGCAGGGACCCCAGGCCATGCCTCAATTTCCTCATGTTCCCTTCCTCACAGGCTTGCAACTCAGCACAAGGCCATGCACAGCAGGTGCTCCAGCAAAAGATGTTTCCTCCTTCCCCTCCAAGGCTCAGTTCCCACCCTCTAGGCTCCACCACCCTGGGGGCTTTCCCCTTGATGGCTAATTCCAAGGATTCTAGAGTCTTCCAAATGTCCCTCCTTTCTCATCAACAGCCCCTGAAGTGAAAATCCCTCTTAATCTGCAATTTGGCCCCCCACATCGAGGAAGGGGGAGTACAGGAAGGTGTGATGGGGAGTGATGAGTCACTGTCCCTCCTGGCCTCTCCCTCCCTCTTCTGCTATACCAGGGCTTACTGGGAGTGGAAAGGGCACTGAAGCCGCTAGGCCAGCAGCTTCTGAAGCCTTTGAGAGGACATATATATAGCTTTGGTTCACAGAAGAAATAATAAAGAAAGAACACTCAGCAAAGGGCCCCATTCTGCGGCCAATCTTGCCCAGGCCAGAGGAGCAAGCCCCCTCCACTGGGGCCTCTTTCTAAGAGGCTCCTAGCCAGGATGTGGCACAGAGCTCTCCAATCCAGGCCTCTCCCAGAAGTGCCCTGCTGTCTTTCCTAGTCTGGATGGGCTGACTTTAACCCAATGACAAAGTGAGTGGAGACATCAAGAACCCGTATCTTGGCAAGTGGGGTCCTTAAAAGATCTGGGAGTTGCAGTTGTTCACATGACTGGTGCAGCCAAGAGTAGTCTCCCTGTGAGCAGGTAGCAGAGGCAGGGCCAGACCTTTGTTATCAGTTCCTTGGCTACAACAGGCTGCCTCCGTCCTGTGTGGGCCTCCTGTGTGTCTGGCTGGGTGACACGCTATGGACAGGACAACAGCGGTGGTGGGGGCTGTGGTCACAAGATGATGCTCTCATCTGTTGACTAATGGGGACAGGGAGGGTCATCTCTGAGGCCTAGAGAGGCGAGTGACCAGTTCAAGATTACCCAGAGAAGTCCGGTTCCAGCCTTGTTTCTTATGCTTGGACATCAGGAGGGGCTGGATTTGGCTTCTCAAATTCTTGTAAGAAGCTAATTTTAAATATCCCACAGGGCAAGACCCAAGGAATGTGTTGGCTTCTCAGACCTCAGAGGCTGCCCAGAGGGCCCTATTTGGCCTGGAGGAGAAGCCTCTGGCTTTTCCTGTAAAAGCCCTGAAGTCACTCAAGCCCTCCGGGGGGAAGGGTCCAGATGGGAGTAGGAGGGGCCAGAGGAACTCGGGAGCTGCTGCTTGAGGGCTGGGGAGCTGAGGCTCTGCTCTTGCCCCACAGTGACTTGCAGGAGAAACTAGCATGTCACTCCTCTAGGACTCAGTTTCCTCAGCAGTCACACAGGGCTCTTAACCCAAATCCACCTGGAGGGTTAGCTGCCCTGATCCTGGGGTCAGGTTGGACTCTGTATCGCGGTTACCCTCCGCCCTGAATCCCTAAGCCGACCCCCCCCCCCAACTCCTCAACCTACTCTTCTTTTGCCCCCACTCTTTTGCTCCCACTCCCCTGTCCAGGCTGTCTCTCTGGCCCTCTGGCCCTTGTCCCTGTCCCCTTTGCTCCATTCTCCATCAGAATCTCTGACTGAGATCCAAGTCAGAACACAAGTACCCGGCACTTTTAGTGAACATTCCATGGATAAATTCACACATGGCCCTTAAGATACCCCTGAAAAAACCACGGACAGCAAAATGTCCTTCGCTGCACCCCATCATTCTTAGGAACAAAGCCAAGTTGTCACCAAGTTTCAGGGCCCCTGGCTTCTCCCTGCTAATCTTTGATGGCTGCTGATTATGCCTCCATTGCTCTTCCGAAACATCTCTGGCCTCTGGGCCTTGAACTTGCTTCTCTCTTCCAACTCCTCTGTCTGACTTCTGTCCATCCTAGGAAATCCCAGCAGAGCGTCACTCCTGAGGCCTTCTCCTGCCTGGTCCAGGTTCTGCCTCTTGTGCTCGGGGACCTCTGACTGGTCCTTCTGGGGTCTCACTACCCTGCCCTCAGATGGCCTTCTCACTGGATGGGGCCTCCCAGAGAGCAGCAGTGTGGCCCCTTCATTCACTCTTGGCCTTGTTCTCAGCCCCAAGGGCCAGCCTGGCCCAGAGGATGCCCTCAGCATGCCTGTCAACATGAACACACCTGTATTAACATCAAATACTAGATGCCGGGTAGATAGTCAGGCCGGAGGGAGCTCTGTGGTTTCATACACGAGACAGAGGCTTTGCTACTGAGAAATGAAGCAGCCTCACACACTCCCTGGAATGAGAAAACCCTCCAGGCTGGGAACCAGAAGAAGCTGGGTTCTAGACCCAGCTCTGCCTCAAAGCAAAATCACCTCCCCCTCTCTAGAGCCTCAGTTTCCCCCCCTAACATAAAGGACACAACCCCACTTTGTGTGTCTTTGAGGATCAGACAAGATAACGGTGGTGAAAGGGGCTTTGACGAGTACAAAGCTCTAGCTGGACATATAGGATGACGGATATTATTCAGGCACAAAGAGAGGTTTCTCCAAGGCCTTATCTCTTCTTTATTTTCTTTCAAGGAAACGGCTCAGACCAGCCCGCCTGCATTATTGTTGGCACCGTGCGCCAGGGGGAGAGGGAGGCAGAGAGGGAGAAGGAATCTTTAAGAGAGACTCTCTGGGGGACACTAATATTTTTAATAGTTTGTGGGTTATGAAGCAAATCTCTGTTCTCCGTATTATATATCTCGGCCGAGCCTGAAGAATGTTTCCAGAGTCTTTAATGAAATTGAAGCAGTGACCCAGCAGAGAGAGAAAGGCAGAAAGAAAAGATTTATTTGCAGAGATGTTTGCTCAGAGAGCGGAGAAAGCGGCTGGAGGCAGGGGGCCGACTCAGCCACATTCCCCCTGCCATCGAGTGCCCTGATCCTGTCCTTGGTGGAGGCCAGACCACCTGTCCTCACCTTTGAAGAGCAGAGGCGGCAGCCGCACGTGTGACCTCCTCTCCGCAGGGCAGGGGTGCGGGGAGCTGGGTTTTCCCCTCTCCTGTCTGCAGAGGAGGGCGAACTCGCCAGCAGTTGGCGGTGGGGGGACTGGCTTTTACAGCACAGGAGAGAGCAGGCTGTAGCCCAGAGCCTTGGTGGGAGAGCAGAATTATTAATAGGTCCTACCGAGGCCTCGGGAAAAATGCAGGACTGCGTGGAGTTTAAAAGGTCAGTGTGAATAACAAAAACAGACTTTCTGGGGAGTCAGAATGGATTTAAAATACACTCAGAGGAGCCTGGGGCTCCTTGGCTGTGGCAGGCGCAGCACGGACTGTCTTTGTGTGGAGCTGGGTGTGTGTGCTCACCTCTGGGTTCTGGAGACGTTTGTCATCTCCCAGGGAGCTGGCTGCGGGTTTCAGGCTCACAGAGTGTGTGCTCGGGGCAACTTCTGAGTGCCAAGAATGGCAGCTCGGCGGCTGGACTGCTGTGTCGGGGCAATCGCTCCCCTCTCTCTATAAATCAAGGAGACTAGATTAGGTGGCCCTCAGAATATTTCCAGCTTCAACAGTCAGCCTGCTGGCGGATGGAGAGAACCTGACTCCGGCACTGTGTAGACCTGAGTTTGATCCTTAGCTGGCCGTGCCGCTGGCTGGGTGACCGGGCCAGTCGCTTCCTGCCCTGTGGATCTTGCGGTCGTTCCCACCCCACAGAGCTGCTGTGGGATGAAGTGAGCAGAGTTGGCAACATGCCTGGCTCCCTGAGGTCTTGAGGACCCGTGGTTCTTTCTCCTCATGCCAGGCCTCTCTGGAGGCTGGCATCACTCATCCTTTACCTGCATTTTAGAAGATTCCTTCCTCCCATTGGCCCAATATTGTTTGAACACCTACTATGCGTCAGGTGCTGTTCTAGGCCCTCGTGCCCTCTGAAACTCACGTTTTAGGATCATCAGTGTCCACCTGTCCTGGGGTGGCGTGAGTCAGGCTCGCTGGAGGTGGAAGGTGGGAGCAGCAATGGGGAACCCCAGGTCTTGGGACCAGTCAGACTAACATATACTGTGATCCCAGAGGAGGCCCATCATCTCTCAGAACCTTGGTTTCCTATCCTGCAAAATGGGGATAACAACAGCAATCCTCTTTGCGGGGTGCTTTTATAGGCACAATACTTAATAAAAAATATTTGTTAGTGAATGACTAAGAAGTGTGAAAACATTTGTAAGCTTTTTTAAAGGGCTATAAATCCTTCCTTCCCTCTCTCCCTCTCATCATCTTCTGCACATATATTAAGCCGGCGTGTTAACAGGTTGTGGTGAGACCATCAGGAAACTCTAGCAAGTTCCAAGGACTTTATAGTGGAGACCAGTGTTTCGTGAGCACCTGCTATATTGAAGCCCTGGTGCTGGGTGCTGGGGACGTGGATATGAATCTGGGAGGTTCTCGCCCTTGTTATAGCCAGTGTGGCTGGGGAGACACAGCTTCAGACAGGCACTATGTGGTTATTTGTAGGGGACAGAAGGAGGCACTTGAGCTCCTGGGAGCCCAGAGAGCCACCAAAGCCTGCTTTGCAAAGCTGGGAAGACTGTGACTCCTTGAAGAAATGACCCCCACCCAGCTGTCACAGTCCTGGGTCCTGAGTTTCAAAGGCTTCTTATAGACCTTCCCCCTCACTTTACAGGTCTAGAAATTAGGAACTTACAAATCGTATTCTTAGGGCATACATATGGTAAGTGGCAGAATCCACCAGGTGTGACTTCTAGGCTAGTAACCCCTTGGAACTTGCATTTCAGGAAATCAGAATTTATTAAATACAGATGACTGGACAAGGCAACAATTTAGTGATGATGGTGGAATTCTAGGCACTGTGGGAGTTGGTGGCAGAGAGGTTCGGACATGGCGAGTCCTGATCCGAGACCAGATTTACCTGGTCCTGAGTTCAGGTAAGCAGGGGAAAGGACACATCAGCCATGAGGAGAAGACGGTGCTAGGTTTTAAGGTAAAGGCTCAGATCCCACCTGGCTGAGTAGGTCAAAAGGTGCAGCCTAGAAGAGAGGTTGAAATTTTAAAACTAAAAACAAGTCTCCCAGTTGGAGCATTGGCATTTGGTGGAGTTCGAATAAACAGAGTCTAGTCAGAGGTCCAGTGAATGACCACTTGCATGAGAGATTGTTAAGTGGTAGAAGGTGCCGGGATGAGTGAAGGCACCTTCCCTCTTGGCAGTCATGGCAACCCAGGATCTCACCTGCTCCAGGAACATTGACCTATACCTCAATCTATCTTGATCATTCCCTCCCTAGGAAACCTATGACCCTTATTATTATAACCATGTCTTTTGGCTTTTAGTAAACCTTCAGGATATCACCTTCTGTGTTCTCCTACACCCAACTTTCCCTTTCTTGCCCATGTATCCTGCCTCCAGGCAAAAGTGCAAGGATTTGGACATCCCTGAGCAATGTGGTGAAGTAAGGACCTCCAAAAAGTTCTCTTTTCCAAAAAAACTAGTTAGAATCAACCTTTTTTTTTGAACTCTGGAAGTTAGTCAAAGTCTTGCAGCAATCCAGGGAGTATTTATTCAAAAAAACCAGCTGAATTTCAGTAAAAGTAGAAAATTTTGTGGCATTTTAACTTGTCCGATTCTCATACCCTACACTCCTCCAGGGTAGCCTGGAAAAGCAGCACCTGCAATCACAGTGAAGATCAGCAGCCTGGAAGCCACTGGAGGGTGCAAAATCATGTCAGAACTCCTTTAGAGCCTCATTCCTAGAGAATCTACCCCTTAACCTGCCTGGTGATTACCTGGAAAATCCCACTCCAGTGCTGTCTGTCTGTATTTGAGCTGTCCTTGGAGCTTGCCTAGTGCTAACAGACTTGTGCAACAGATTTGTTGAAAACAATCAGAGGCAGTAGTTCACCATCAAAGCAGTCTGGGGCAGTGGATAACAGGGCAAACAAGAGCTCATTAGCTGACCATTAATGTAACTGAGAAGAAAGTTCAGTGGCCACGCATGATAAAGAATATGCCCTTTACTAAATTGCTTTAGAAAAGTCACTAAGCAAAGAGAAATATTAACAAATAGCAACAACATGCCCTGAAGAGGCAGGAGAATCTGATTTCCAGAGTTGTCATATTATATTATTTTAAATGCCCAGTTTTCAACAAAAAATTATAAGCCATGCATGGAAACAAGAAACTACTGCCATAAACAGGGAAATAAGCAATCAGTAGAAAGTGTCTCTAAGGGAGCGCAGAAGTTGTACTTATTAGACAAAGACTTTAAATATGTCCAAAGAATTAAAGAGGTCATGTCTAAAGAACTAAAGTATGGAAATGATGTCTCACTAAATACAGACTATTAATAGGCTGAAATTATTAAGAAATAAGGAACAATCACATCTTACACAGTTGAAAAGTATAACACATGAAATGAAAAATTCACTAGAATGGCTCAACAGTAGATCCAAGCAGGGAGAAGAAAGCATCTGCGAACTCAAAGATAGGTCAACTGAGATTAGACAGTATGAGGAACAAAAAGAAAAAAGAATAAAGACATGTGAATGGAGACTTGAGGACACCATCGAGTGTATCAACATATGGATAATGGGAGTTCCAGATGGAGAGGAGACAGAGAAAGAGGCAAAACAAACATTAAAGAATAGGTGAAAACTTCCCAAATTTGATGGAAATTGTTAATCTATACATCCAAGAAGCTCAATGAATTCTAAGTAGGATCAAGTCAAAGAGATTATACACATAGATATATCCTAATCAAGCTGTTAAAAACCAAAGTTAAAGAGAAAGCCTTAAAGGCAGTGAGAAATGACTCATCATGTTTCTTAATAAGATTAATAGCTGATTTCTCATCAGAAATGATGGAAGCCAGAAGGCAGTTGGCGGACATATCAATGTACTAAAAAAAAAAAAAAAAAAAAAAAAAAGGAATGTCAATGAAGAATTCCATATCCAGCAAAACTATCCTACCAAAAAATGAAGAGATTAAGCCCTCCTCAGCTAATCAAAAACTAAGAGCATATGTTGTCAGCTGAGCTTGCTTACAGGCAATACTGAAGGCAGTCTTTCAGCCTGAATCAAAAGGACATTAGACAGTAACCTGAATGAAGAAATCAAGAAAAACAGTAAAGGTAACTTTATAGGTAAATGTAAGACAGTATAAATGGTTGCTTTTTGTTTGCAACTCTTTTTTCTACTAGCTGATTTAAAAGGCAACTTCATAAAGTGACAATTATAAATCCATATTGATGGGATTTATAATACCTAAAGATATAATTTTTAAGGCAAAAATAGCAAAAAGGAAGGAGAGAAAGGAAAGAAGCTATATAGAAACAAAGTGTTATATGCTGTTATGATAAATTGGAATTAATCTGAACTAGACTGTTATAAATTAAGATGTTAATTATAATCCCCAGTGAAATAACTGAGAAAATAACTCAAATGCAAGTAGTCCCAGACCTGGGTTCATATGACAGAGTGGTCATTTCATTCCTACATGATATTAGGCAAGCTACTTCCCATTTTGTGTCTTCATTTCCCCATCAGTCAAATGGCTGTATATTGTCAAATGCATGTTGAAGGGAACAGAGGCCACACTGGAAGCCTGGTTGTGAATCTTGCTCCTCAGCCTTCTTATGTGTGTGACCTTGGGCAAATTATTCAGCTTCTCGGAGCCTCAACTTCTTCTTCTGTACAGTGGGAAAATAACAGTCTATATGGAATTAAACGGAGCCATATGTATTTTCCCTATTCAGCAGAGTGCCTGACATACAGTAAGTATCTGATAAATGCTGGTGATTATTCTGGCGATTATACCCAAGGGCCTGGATGTCCCTTTAATCATCTCTGGGTCCCTAGGGCCTAGTATAGTGTAGCTGTCCACTAGATGGAGTGTTTGTTAAACTCAACTGAAGTTTGCTATGTCTTTTTCATCCCATGGAAGGCTATGATCCTGTGAAAGCTCACACCACAGGGGAGAGGCCTGGGGCTCAGGAGGCCAGGGCTGGAATTAGAAAGTTGATGGTGGGATCCATCTCTGTCCCCTACTGGGCTCTGGGAGGCCATGGCCAGGCTTGGCAGGACAGCAGACTCCTTAGCAGGAAATGTCATAACCTCAGCACCAAGACGGGGCTGATTTGCGTTTTTCCCACATTAGGACATCTTGCTAAGAATGGGTTCCTGGCCCTGAAAGATGTTTGGGATTCAAGGGTGAGCAGGCCCATTTAAAAATCTCTTAAAGGGACCACCACAGCCTCCTTCAACCCTGCACCACCTACCTTCACAGTCAATCTTCCAAAAGGTGTCCACTCTCCTGTCCTGCCCAGACCAATGTGTCTTCCTTCCCTGTCACTGCTCTTGCACAAATTCCCAAGAATCTCTTCATGACTGAAGCCAAGCCCAGAGCCTTGGACCCATTTCCAAGGTGACTGTATCACCCGGACCATCAGGCCTCTGCAGAGCCTGGAGAGAAGCTAACTGGGCTTCTGGGGAACAGATCTTCCATGGCTTAAGTGTTCCTCTGAAAGGTCTAAGGGTGATGACTGAAAACAATCCAGAGGGTGATTACTTCCCAAGACTCAGAGCAGGGCCATGAGCAGGGAAGTAAGAACCACATTGCTCAATACAAACCACGTACTATTCCAGCCCCTACTTGATCCCATGAGGAAACCGAGGCAGAGAGAGATTAAATGTGCTAAAGGCACAGAATGAGAGTGGAGCCAGGACTAGCATTCAAGCAGTCTAAGGGGAGATGTCACGTTCTTAACCAGAATGCACTTTGCCCCTTAAGGTGGAACATTTGCCCAGGAGGGTCCAGAGCCCCGGCCTTTGCTTAACTTAGGGCTAAGTCATAATGTGGGGTTAAATTTCAGGAAAACAATCAGCTTCAGTGAAAGTGACACCAGGGGAAAGCAGCATGGGAGAGAAGGAGAGGGTGCAATTTGTTTGCAGTCAGACTTGGCCACTGTAATCCCTCCCCACCCTGCTGGGGACACAGGCTTTGCTTCTCAGACGTCCATGGCTGGATTTGGAGCCAGGGCAATCCGCCTAGAAGTTCTGGAGAGGTTCTAGCAGAGAGAGTGTCAGTTGTCTTGCTTGGATAATGGGGCATGGATGAGGAAGGCTGGGGCCCCTGAGGGAAGCATCCAGCATTAGGATGGGCTCTCCAAAAAAAGGGTGAGCATCCTATCTCTGGAGGGGGTTGAAGCAACGGGGCCACAGATCATCTCTGGGGTTCTTGCTGGCTCTCTGGGAGTGCTGAGTGCCTGCAGCTCACTGGGTGTCCTTGGAGATTTCATTCACGTCTCTGGATCTCCCGTGTCCTCTCCTCCCGTAGCACAGGGCTGTTGAGCAATGCTTTAGAAAGTCAGGGTCCGTTACAACTGATAGGTTTAGAGAGTCATCCCCAAGCCATCCCCTGGGGAAGATGAAATCCCTTTGGTGGCACTATTTTTTTAAAAGATTTTATTTATTTGAGAGAGAGAGAGAGACAGAGACAGTGACAGAGATAATGAGAGAGAGCAGGAGCAGAGAAGGACAGGGCCAGGGGTGGTCAGAGGGAGAAAAAGAAGCAGGCTTCCTGCTGAGCAGGGAGCCCAATGTGGGGCTTGATCCCAAGATGCTGGGATGATGACCCAAGCTGAAGGCAGATGCTTAACTGGCTGAGCTTCCCCAGGCACCTCTGGCAGCACTGTTAAAGGGGTGCAGGGTAGACGGTGAGCTGTGGGTGCGGGCAGGGATGGGTTGTCAGCTGGAGTGACGGGATGGCTACTGGGCCTGGGAGGACAAGGGGCTAACGAAGAGCCAGGCAACAGATCTAGTGCATCAGGGCCCTGACCATGGGAACGGGAAGGAGACAGGACTAAGGTCCTCCAGCAGAGGGTCAAGGTTGACCCACAAGTACTCCCAAGAGGAAATGGGTAACAAACCAGGGGCTAGAGCTGGACGTGCACATAGCCTGCGGCCTGGCCAGCTTCTGTCGGCCCTCGATTCTCTCTCCTGTGGCAGGGGTGCTGGCCAAAAGCACAAACCGTGAGTAGGCCACCCTGGGCTTTGGGCCCGCAGAGCGGGATTTAAGGAGGATCACGACTGCAAAGCACTCTCACGAGAGGACGTGCTACACGATGTAGTAGGTGCTCCCCAAGAGCCCACCAGCCCACGACACACTCCATTCCTGAGCAAGAGCCCACTGCCTAATGCACAGGCTCTGCAGACACAACCATGACCTAGTGCGGGGGCTGTAGGGGACTCACGGGGTCAGGGCCTCCTCTGGGCCATCCTCTACTTCACGTGCTAGGCGTCCGGCTTCTCCTTTAGTCGTGCCCCCTTGTTCCCCACCACACAGTCCCACTCATGCATTCACACACACACACACATAACACATGTCCACACCAACACAGGTGCACACCTGCACTCACTCACCTAACCGGTCTCCTCGTCAGGCCAAGCGGGCCTCCTACGTATCCCCGGATAACATGGCCTTCTCTACCCCAAACCCACAGTGCTTTCCCCTGCCTCTCACCTCACTGTCCTCCACCTGGCCCGGCCCATCCACCTGCTCACTGAATCCCTAAAATCCACGCTCCGGCCTGCACACGGAGGGAGTTTCATCAGATGCCAGTCACACCTCAGAGCGGAAGGGAAGAGAGAAGAACTAAGGCGTAAACCCAACAGCTCTGGAACAGGCCCAACTCCTACATGAAGCACTTGGTGACCTGGCCACACCAGCAGTGGCCATCGCCACTGCATCGCCACTGCATCGCCATTATGACAACGGCCAGCCACACGACGTGGTATGGAGTGGAGGTGGAGGTGGAGGACCCTGTGCTTGCCATCTGCCACACCATTGACGTGTCTGAGACGGCAGGCTGCTGGCGGAGGCCCGTCTGTCTGGTGAGGGTGAGGGTGCCAAGCCGACCGTGGGCAGCGGGCAGCGCAGCGGGGAGATGCTCGTTGCATCATGGCCACCCGTTCCTATAAATCCTGGTAGCTGTGGGCATCTCCCCACCCCCCATGGACTGTGGGTTCCTAGAGGGACTTACCTCCTTACATTCAGTTCTGGGCCCTGGTGTGCCGTGGAGAACCAGACCAGAGCCCACGTCTGCTGAGAATCTTGTTTGATTCTCTGTCAGCTGGGAAGAGCTCCAAGGACCAGAGAGACACCAGAGGGCTGGGTGGCAAGTCCACTTCACAGATGAGTAAAGTAAGGCTCAGAGACATTTTAGGATGGGCATGGGCTGTCCATAGCAATTATTCCCTATGATGAGTGGTTGCTTTGTCTATCTATGGGCGCGACAATGTTGGAAGTGAGAAAGGTAAGCATGCTCACATCGGGGCTGCCCTTTTTCAGAAGCAGAGACTAGGCTCTGAGAGTTTCAGTAATGGGTTCGAGGTCACATCAGTCAAGCCAGTAAGTGGTAGAGCCGTGATTCAAACCCAGATCCCCCGAGTCTCACATTTTTCTTTTTTCCCTCTGCTCAGACATATGCTGTAGCCCAGCTCCTCAGCCCTCCCTGAAGCAAGGCAGGGTCTAAAGCAGGCCCCAGACTTGGTCCCCCAAATCCCCCGGAGCTGTCATGTTTGAAACAGAATTTGGCAGGCCCACTGGGATTAATTAATTACAGGCCTATCTCCAGGGTGGCCTGGTCGGCCATCGAGGCTGCAGCATACCTGTTGATTGCATAATCCATAAATACATTTGACATCTTTAATTGGAATCAGGCCCCCCAGGCCCTGCCCACAGTTGAGTTACGAGCTCCAAACTCCCTGTTGGCAGTCCTGAGCTTCTGCCTGAATCAGGGCCCAGGGAGGAGGAATCAACTTAGGGCTCAATGACATTTCTCTGCGATTAGGAAGCAGAGAAAAGACCAGCGTTCCAGTGTTAAGGATGGGGTTCTTCCTCTAGCTCTGTGGTTACAGAGCACCTCCCCATCCCATCCTCCCAAATTCAGAAAGCCTTTCTAGGCCTGCTGGACCCTGGGCTGCCAGTCCCCCATGATAAAAGAACGACCCTATTGGGTTTGACAGGAGGGCTGTCGGGGCTCTCTTGCTGGACTCCCACAGTGGTCTGCTCTACCTGTCTCCACTCCTAAGGTAGGCCCAGCCCAACGTGCACAAGCCAGATACTGCAGCAACAGGACCAGGCCCCTGTGCGAAGGGACACTGCAGTAATTCCTGGGCTGAGTCCTGGAACAGTCACCTACCCAGTGGGTAATTTGCCCGAGTCACATAAACCACCGAGTCTCCATACGCTCATTCATTCCCTCCATCTCTCTCTCTTGGACTGCCTGCGGCTTGCCCAGTGCCATACACAGGTGGAGGGCAGCTGGAGCTGCTTCTGAGCACCCTGTCCAGAGGAGTGCACAGCCCAGAGGGAAAAGTGGACAGAGGGGCCATGGGAGGCACAGGTCAGGGGCCACGACCTCAGTGTGGGGAGGGAAGAGGTTCCCCAGAGCCAAGGGCCCGAGCTGAGCTGGTCTTCCTGGACAGACCCTGCATGGCCTGCCCCATTTCTTTTCTGCCTTGTGATCTTGGTAACCAAGTGGGTTGTGAAAATTTAAACACAAAGCTTCTAGAAAGCGCCTGGAACAAGGCAGCTTTTTGATACTAGATTCCCTTTCCAAACCTTTTCCCTCTAGACGCAATGGGCATACTGGGATGAGAGGAAAGAGTTCTGCTTATTCCTGACCTTGTGTGACCACCTGAGGGCTTGGGGTCATGATTTGGCTCAGTTCTCAAGAAGCTCTGTCTCAGGGCATCACACATCGCGGGGCTGAGGGACCCGCCCTCCACAAAGCATCTCCAACCTCCTGCTTCGATTTCTCACTCTGCCTGGTCCCCCTGTCAGGGCTGGGACCTCCCAGAGGGAGAGGGCTGGTCCTACTGATGTCTTCCCTTCCTCCCCCAGCAGCAGGCCTTGGTAAAGCTTCCAAGTGACATGGTTCAGAAGACCCAACCCTAGGAAAGAAAAAGCACTTTCTGTGACGGGACATGGCAACCGAGTTGGACTGAGCTCCCGCCACGGCCATGTGCTAGTTGCATCCACCCGACTGGTTTACTCCTCTGAGCTCCCTTTTCTGCCTCTACAACCCTTACCCAATGGTTAACTGGATGATTCATTCATACGCATGTGTCTGCTCCATTCAGAAATGGTTTTAGATTCCAAGGATACAGCAGCGAACAAAACAAACTCTTCAACATGTTGAGATTACGTTCTAGTGGAAGAGACAGGACTTGACAAGTAAACGTATTTGCATGCTGGGTGGCGATAACCACTATGGAGAAACACGAGGCAGGGTAAGGGAGATCAGGAGGGTGCAGGCAGGGTATTATTTTATTTAGTGTGGTTAGGGAACACAAAGGAGCGGACTGAGCACAGACCAGTTGGAGAGCAGCCATGGGGGGTTCCTGGAGAACACTGGAGGCAGAGCAAGTCTCCAGCACGAGGCAGGAGCACGGCTGGCGTGGCTGGGGAATGGCAAGGAGTCCAGAGCAGCTTCGTGGCATGAAGGGGGTGAGGGAGGAGAAGGTACCAGATGAGCTCAGCATGCTAATGGGGTGGGGATGCGGAGTGACCCAGGATCTCAGGCCATCACGAAGATGCTGGCTTTCCCTCAGAGTGAGGAGAAGGTCACAGAGGGCTTTAAGCCGGGGCTGGTGAGACCTGACTTGCCGTCGAGAAGCTGACTCTGGCTGCTGTGTGGAGCATGGCATGCAAAGGGACAAAGGCAGAAGGCGGGAGCCCGGGAGCGAGGCCACCTCAGCGATGGCGGGGCATGGTGGCGGGTTTGGGGCCAGGCAGGTGGAGGAGGACGGCGAAGCTCTGGATCCGACATGGAGGTAGAGCTTGTGGGACAAGCTGACCCAATGGAGGTAGGCTATGAGGGGGAAGGAGGAACGGGGCGGGAGGCTACTTGCCAGGACCGGAGCACCTGCTGGATGGAGGCTCTATTGCCTGAGTCCGGGAGGAATATGGGAGGAGCAAGTTCAGGGGTAGGGAAGACTCTGAGTCTGGTTCTGGGTTTGCTCATTTTGAGGCGCCTGCTAGACAAGCAGACGATGTCAGGATAGGACCAAACCCGCTGGTCTGGGATTCAGGAGGGAAGTCCAGGGTGGAGACAGACATCCGGGAGATGACTCGGAACATGAGGGAGGAGGGAGACGTTTGAGGATGGAGCCCCTCAGTTCCTGGTGCTTAGGGCTAGGGACAAGAGGAGAAGCCATCTGGGCCGTTGTGAAGGACCGGCAGTCAGGAGGCAGAGAAAGGGGAGCGTAAATTCTCGCAAACTTTTTCTGAGAAGAAATTAAGAGCTTCATCAGAAGCCCCTGAAAATAAGATGGTCTCACAGGAGATGACAGAAGAGGTATGTGCGGGACCTGAAAAGCAGAGGGAACCCAGCACAAGATCATTGACCGTCTGCCCCTGAGACACTAACTCAGAATGGGTCTTTCTGGAAATGGAATGGCCAGGGTTGTTGAATCCCTCTGACGGGCTCCCAGCCCCAGGCCCGTAAGCTGTGGAAGAAAGCCCCGATAGAAGCCGACCTCAGCCCTCACTCCTGGAATGCCTTTGAACCCCTCCAGGAAAAGCAGGAGCTCGGAAGCAGGTCATTTCAGCCAAGTGCACTGTGTTTGCTTAGAGTTTGGGTGCAGCGAACAGTTAATGATGCAGGTAAATCATGTCGCCGTCCCCTGCAGCTGCCGAGCAGTAACACCGTGCTGACCACACTTTTAAGGGTGATCTAAGTCTCTGAGTGTGAACTAAGAGGTTTTATAGGCTCCCCTTTGAATGGGCCTCTTTCTCCCAGAGCCCACAGGAGTTGTGCATGCCTACGTCCGCCCAGGGGTGAGGTGGGAGGGTGTCTCTTGTCTTAGACAAGGGCCACAGGACCTGGGACCTGTCCAGGGCTGGCTGGTGGCCCGGGCGGGAGGTGGGAGAAGTCCATCTTTTGTGTCCTCTGCTCACACCATTGTGACATGTTTCTCCCACTGCCCAGACACTGCCCAACCTTCCAACTCAAATCCGCGTCAGCAGGACAAACATCCACTGGGCCTGGCCCCATGCTGAGCGCTTAGAACCCCGGCGTGCTGAGGTTTGTCCCTGCCCTCCAGGCAGACGGAAAAGACGGGTGGAAAGTCTGTTCCGAGGCTGTGGCAGGATGAACTAAGTACTTCCTAAGAGACTGAAGCCTCCTGCAATGTGATCCCCGAGGAAGGCATGATGGGTTCTGGAACATCTGTTCCTACAAGGCCTATAAGGATGAGATTTCAACAGGCAGGATTTGAGGATAAAGGAATTCCAGGTGGTAGAAGCAGCATGTGCGAAGGCCCAGGGGCTTAACTGTATTCTACACTGGGACACTCATAGCAGCTTAGACCCCTTGACTCAAACACTCGGGATCAAAGACCCTCAGCATTCTGAGACCACAGAGTGCAAGAATTTCAGCTCTTTGAGTAGGCATGAAGTGCACCTGCTCAGATCTTTCCCCCGGGGGTCAGATCTCTCATAAGGGGGCACCTTATGAGCTAGGCAGAGGCGCGGATGAGGACCCATCTTGCACAGGCATCTGCTCAGCAGCTCGGTCCCCATCGGTCCACCTCCAGGCACTGCCCAGGTGCATGCTTCCACTGTGTTCCAGCACCTTGGCCTGCCCCTTTCTCCTACAAGCAAGGCTCTCTTCCCACCACGATGGCGTTTCCACCGTGGGTCAGAGGAAGTGCCCAGTCCATCAGTGTGCTGGTGGCTGACAGCAGTCTGGCACCTTAGTCAGGATTTCAGTCTCTGGTCTAAACTTAGCCTCACATAGTTTACTTCCCTAATTCACAACTTCCTCTTCTTTAATATTAGGGGAGCAACAATGGCAGTGGGTGAGTGTTTTGTTCTTATCAAGCATCTGGCACTGGATTAAACCCTTTATAGGCATGATCTCTGCTAAATGATCCACAATAAAGGCTCTATTGTCCTCCTTTTTCCTATTGGGAGGCTGATGCACAGAGAAGTAAAGTAACTTGCCCATGATCACCCAGCTAGTAAATGGTGGAGCTGAGATATGGATCAAGGAAGTCTGACTCTAGGGCCTACTACTAATAGCAACGAAAATAATCAATAATAATAATACTAAGAACAAAGTACTATCTTCTTCCAAGAGTCATGCAGCCAACTCATTGTCTGAGTGGGAGTTTAAAGTCTGTCTTTAGGGGTTTAGGATATAGAGTATATGAGTATACTCTTGAATACTTATATATGGCTTGGGGTGGTGTGCCTGCTGAGAAATTGTTATTTTCTTTTGTAGTGAGGAATATATTTTTATAATCTGAGGAATTTCCTCTTAATGTGCATAGCTCCCATGAAACTGTGGGCTTCTCCAGGGAAATGAACATGTTCTATTGAACTTCAAGTCCCCAGAATCATGCCTGACTTAGTGCTTAGTGCTTGGTAATTAGTGGATGCTTAGTAGGTGCTTAGTGGATGCTGACCTTCCTCCCAGACTCACACAGTTGGGCCTCCCTCTTCCCAGGCTGACCTGCATTCTGGGCACATCAGGGATGGAGGGGTGCCTTTGTCCTTATGCATTTGCAAAGGGGGTTTTGGGTGACAGACCAGGCACTACGAATGTCCCATGTCTGGCTTTCTCGCAATACTTTTAACAGCTGTTGTGCAAAGACTCCTAAAACCTCTCGATGCAAGGGCTTAAAAAAAAAAAAAAAAAAAAGAACCAACATATAGCTAAGATGTGGTTAATACATTCAGCGTGCTTCCCCCTCCAGTTAATTAGAAAACTTTATTACAGGAAAGTTGAAGTGGCTTTTCTTTCCAAGGCAAACGTACCAACTTCTGAGAAGTGGGAGAGAGGCATGCCAAAAGCTGCACCATCATCATTTCCATCCCGCTCTCCCCTGGGTTTGCTGACATTTGCCCAACTGCCTCGAGTCCAGCTCACATGCTGGGGATGGGTGGGGGGGGTGGGTGCTGGGCTTGCACCTGGGCGGTGAGATGGAGCTGGCCCAGCAGAAAGGACGCGTGCCTTTGTAGGAATCGGAAGGCCCGGGTTCTGATACCATTTCTCCAAACTGTCCCCCCTCCCCCGTCCACAGCCAGGCAGGCAACTGCTCCGGGCCTGGTCTCTGTTCCTGGGAAAAGCACTGGCAACCACCCCTACCTCTAGAGGTGGCCAGGAGATGAGCGAGACGGGGAGGGAGGCTCGTGACCTATATTGGGGCTGGGTCTCAGGGACACCCGCACATTTGGTTAATGCAGGGAACAAAAGAAAATAATTCCATTGCGGGCACATGAAGTCCTACAGGCCAGGCGTCTGGAGGACTCCCCGTGTTTTCAACAGCTCAGACCACTGCTGAGCTGCGGCTACGTGGTTGACCGTGTGGGGCTGCCATGCCCGCCTAGACCAGGAGTGAGTCACATCTTGTAAGATGTTCTGGCTTAACATAATGCAGGCCAGGTGAGGTTAAAGCACACGCTCACTCAAAAATGAGGGCTGGGTGCCCTCTGACCCTCGGTTCAATAGCTACCTCCCCGGGCAGTGATCCTAGGGAGATAGGAGTGTCCACATCAAAGGCTAGAGAGGGGCAGATTTATGAGTCTGCAGAGGCTCCTCCCAGGTGTTTCTGCTCCCACCCGCTCCCCACTGGAGCATCTGGAGAGGAGGCGTTGGCCTTGGAAGGGAGAGAGGAAAGGGCTTTTCCTGGAGCCAGCTCCTCTGAGTGTCTTGGGGGACCTTGAAGGTGGTCTTGCACTCAGGGAAGCTGGGCCCACTGCCAAGGCCCCAGATGGGGTTGAAGGGGACACCACTTCAACTGACAAAGTCGGAAACGGGTCCTTCCTGGCCAGGTAAAATGATTTCTCCTTCATGGTGCTCTTTGTAAGCACCTCCCCCATGAAGCCTTCCCGGCTGCCCCCTGAAAGGACTGGTCACGTCTATGTTCTCAAAACATGCAACCTCTTTCATACAGCAACTCATGGAGGACACCCTGTATTTAATTCGTCCTCACGCCTGTCATGCCCAGCACAGTGCCCAACAGAGCGTACTTAGGCACAGAGTAAGTGTGGGTTGCTGTGAAGGGAATTGCTCTGGACATTATTCTGTAGATTGATCTAAATAGTGCCCTCTCACTGGAAAGATGGGGAACCGAAGGCCCAGGGGGAGGAAGTCACTTGCCCAAGGTGACTGCTGGGAGTCAGCTCCCGAAGCGGGACAGAACGTGGAATTCCCTCACACCCACTGCGGCTCTGGGTGGCCCTTGCACACTGGTCTGGGCTCCAGAAGAAAGCTCTCCCTCCCTGCCTTGCCTTAATCTACTCGACCACGCTGTGCACAGCCCAGCCAGGAGGGGGAAATATCTACATTACAAAAATCATACGAAAGAAATTATGGATGGAAAAATCATTACCTTATAAATCGGCCGAGCTGTTCAGAACTTGTAGGAAACAGGGCATATAAAATTCATATGGCACGTTGGGGCTTTGATAGCGCCTCATTACAGCCCTCAGACTCCAGTGAAAAATGCCCTCACCCAGAGAGGGCTAATTTTTCTTTATTAATGACATGGGGCGGGGCTGACACCATAAATTCCAGCTACCTGAGGGCCCTGGAGCTTGGGAGAAAATCTTCCCCGCGGCCTATCTCTCCAGGCTTCAGTGCTGCTTCCCCGCCTTGCTCCAGGCCCCCAGCCTTCAGATCAAACACAGTGGGGCACGGAGGGTGGGGGCTCTCTTTTCTCTGACAAGGGCCCCAACCCAAAATGTTAAATGAATCAGTCCCTTCATGGGGTATGGAGTGCTGAAGAGAAGGGGATCCACATAGGACCCCAGATTTTAGGTGTGATTCCTGTGATGGGGGTAGCATGCCTGAGGCCATCCACATTCCACATTCTGCTCTGTGACCAGGGCAGGGCTCCGCCTGTGACTGGGCTCAGGATTCCGCCTCTAACCAGGGCCCGTACTCAGGCTGTGACCAGGGTCAAAGCTCAGGCTGTTCCAAGTGGGCAGGACTGGACCCTGGTCACAGGCCCTTAGAGAATCCGAGAATCTAGAGTCATGGTCATAATACCAGAGCCCAGTCAGCCAAGCTTGGCCCCTGGAAGTAAATCTGGCTCCTGGCCCGCGGTTTTGCCTTTGTTCCAGGCGGCGCTCAGTCCCCGGACTTGCACAACTCAGAAATCCTCTAGGTTAAACCCTCTCCTTGCCCATGACACAAATGAGGAAACTGAGGGCCCACAAGTATTCCTGGAATGCAGGCAGAGTGACCTCGAGGGGCAGGGAAAGTAAGCCCAGGCCACCTGCACAACCCCTTCCCCCGCAACAGCGTGATTCCAGTGGCCCACAGCCCCTCTGCAGCAGAGAACGAGGATAAATCACACCAGGCACAACCTGGCCCACGGGCCTAGCTCTTGGCCCTTCTTGGCCATGTTCCCCAGGAGAAAAGGGAATGGAGAGCTTGTCTGTCTTCTGAGACAGACACATGCCCCCAGATATCTCCCCTATGGCCACAGCTTCCTGAAATGCCCCAACTGCCTTGGTCCCAAAGGGGCCGGAGTTAGCAACCCTGCACACCTGGATGGCGGTTCCAGGTTTGGCGGGAGCCCTGATCTGGGCTCCACGGCAGCCTTCTGGCCGGGCGACCGATAAGAAATTTGAGGAGCACAGCAGCTGGGTGACGTGACTGCTATGGGTCACTGCACCACCAACTCTTCAACTTCATACACTGAAGCTCTAACCCCATACCTCAGGATGCGACTGTATTTGGAGACAGAGCTTGAAAGGAGTAATAAAACTGAAAGGAGGCCTCTAGGGCAGTCTGAATGGTGTCCTCGCATGAAGAGATTAGGAGACACAGGCCATGGGCCTTCAGCCCGGAGGGAGCAAGAGGGCAGCCATCAGTGAGCTATGAGAGATGCCCTGGAGGAGGCCAGCCCTGCTGGCTCCCTGTCCTCAGACTCCCAGCCTCCAGAACTGTGCAGAATGAATGTGTGTTGCCAAAGCCCCCCGCCCCCCCGGCACTGTCAGTGATACTTGTTACTGCAGCCTGAGCTGACTGAGACAGTGGTTTGCCCGAGATTTACCAAGACGAGACTTGAATCCAAGTGTCTCATTCCTGGTTCTGATTCTTCCCTCCTGACAAGCAGGCACCTCTCAAAGCCCTGGAGAGCCAGAATTCTGAGACGACAGGAACTGCATCTTTGCCTTGGTATCTCCATCGCCGGGCCCCGGGTCTGGCAGGCGGCGGGGGTGTTGTGAGTCTGTGCTGTCTTGTTGAAACACGTGCAAGCTTCCAAGGGTGGTTTGCTGGGTGAGGGGATGGATGGGGCTGCTCGGGGAGCAGGAGGAGGGGAGGGAGCACAGGGTGTGCCAGCCTCTGAAGGCAAACTTGGCCCCCACCAAGTGCTTTTGCCTTTGGTATAGCTGCAATCAGCACCCGGCGTTACACAACCACTTTCTTGCTCGGTCCCCACCCCTGTAGCCAAAAGCGGAATCCCCTGATGGGACATTTGGCACAACCTATGGTTTCACAGGCCTGTTCCTTCCAGAAGCTGCAGACCCAGCCAGCGCTGGCCCACAGACCCCCAGGAGAATTGCAAAACTAAGGCATTCACCCCAGATCAAATTCCCCCTCCTTGGGTCTTTGAGCTACTTATTTATACACAAGAAAATCTATTTCCCACCCTTAGCAAGGAGGCAGCTGGACACAGACAATTGTGTCATGAGGCGATAGCATAAGCAGTGTGGCTTCCGAGGAGTCCTCCACCAGCCACAGGCCCCCAGGGGATGCTGCAGACTTCTCCCAAAGGCCGGCCTAGGCCCTGTCACCCGAGGTAGGGACAAGCCCGGACACAGAATCAGTGGACGCAGATGATGGTGACGAGGTCATTTCTCACAGTCAGAGCTGCCTCAAGAGGGGGCAGGCTGCCCCTGGCAGTGCTGCGTTTGCCAAGAGAAGTAGGGAGGTTGCCGCTAGAGGTTGAGGAGAGGACCCACAAAGCATATGGAAGGTGGGCCAAACTGACCCAAAGGCTTCTCTCTGCCTGAAAGAGAAGCAGTCTAAGAATCTAGAATCGTCCATTCAATGTATCTATGAGCCCCGTGTTGTGACAAATGAGACCTGCCCTACAGAGCCAGAGAGGAGAGTAGGAAAGAGACGACCACAGTCCGGAATTGTGTCCGCAGTGACAGACGGATGTCCAGGATACTTCCTCCGCACCACCCCTGCTCCACCCATATCCCCTCCCTCAAACACTGCCAGCCAACTTTCAACGGCCACCACCTGCATTTTTTCGCCTGAGGCCTTCTCGAACCATGCGATCCCACTCTGGCCTGAGCAGGCTGGGGCTGGGGACGAGTACTGCCCTCCAGACCAACTGTGGACAAGAACAGGAGTATTAATACCTCACCTCCCCTGACTCACAGGTGGATGATTCTGAGGCACGTGTCCTACATCATTCCCAAGTATCCCAGCCCACTGTGCTCCCTCTGCCAAGTCCACTTCCCCAACTTGTGGGTGCAGGTCTCCAAACAATGTAATTATATTCAGATCCTTCACTCAGGGTTTGCAGAATTGAGTCATAGATTGGGGTGGGGGGGAGCAAGACAGGGAGGAGGAGAGAGAGAGAGAGAGAGAGAGAGAGAGAGAGAGTTGTTACATTATGCTCAGCAAGAAATCTAGGTCTTCTTTTGAGTTACACTTGAGCTGAAGGAATATCAGATAGTTTTCTAGAAATGGAGGTTTCTCTTCAGGTCCCTCTCAGTCACCTGCCAGGTAAGTGAGCTCAGGTGATGAAATTCAGTATCCCCAACTATTATGGGAGTGATGATCCCAACTCCACAAGGCCATGATGAAAATGAAATGAGATGAGTGTGTATGTGTGCATCTCACAGTCGTTGACTTACTACGTACTAGACATGAGCAGATTACTCCCCCTGCATCACTTCTAAATCCTTCCACTGACCTTGCTGGTAGCATTTCCATTTTATTGATGAGGAAGCTGAAAAGTCATGTGATTGTCCCAAGAGAACTCCAATAAATGTGCCAGAGGTGGAATCCGAACCCATGCCTTGTGGCTCCAGAATCTGCGCATTTACTCAACATGATTCACATAGTAGGTCCTTGAAATAACAAAGGCGTCTTTAGACGACAACACAAATCAAAGCAGGGGAAGATGTCAAGAGCCATTTCAGAGGTCTTTGCTAAGGGCTGAGCTGAGAAAGCAAAACAGAAAGAAACTGTCCAAAAAATAACCCCAAACCCAAATATCCACAAGCCGCAGTGGTGGCCCCTGGCACGGCTGAGCTCCCAAGAAATCTCAGGGGCTCTGGAACTAGAGCCAGACCCAGACTGTGGCCTAACACAGAGGAGGGAGGAAAGTGATCAGGGCAGAGTTGCTTAGGGAGGCCTGAAGAGCCCCACTCATAAGGACTTTCAGGTCACCTTTGTTGCTGTTGAAGACTGGAATTCCAAGCCAAAGTAACTGAACTGACCATGAATGGAACAGAGTTTAGGTTTCCCCTCTCCTCCCCACCCACTATCGTGGGATCCATTTTCACGATCCCCTTTGAATGATGCGAGCTAGAGAGAGCCAGAAACAGGCCTGATGTGTCCACTCAGTGTTAAGGATTGGAACCATCCCTGCAGCCACCACTGCTGGACAGGGCAGCCCGAACTCTCCAGAAACTGCAGCTCAGGGTGGAATCAGTGAATTCTCCAGCACACCGTAACAGCCCCTAACTCCCACTGAGTCAACCCGTTTCTGCTTCTTGGGCACCACTGTGTGCCAGGCACTGTTAGGTCTCTCAGTCTTAGAGGACGTAGCACTGCTATTGTCTCTACCATGAAGTTGGGTGGGGGTGGGGCAGGTGTGGGGGCGATGGTGAGGTAGAGTAACTTGTCCAAGATCACTTTTCTGGGGGTCTGACTCAAAAGTTCTTAATATGATGGCCTCAGCTTTGCTTTTCTTTTTCAACATTTCCTTTTCTAACATAACATAATAAAAAATAATTTAAAAAAAAGAAAAAAGAAAGAAAACTCTTAACAAAGACCTTGCCTGCAAACAGAGCGACTCCCAGTGTATTTTTCTTGGTCACCTCTAAAATGAGGGTGATGGTGACGGATACCTCTCCAGAGGCCTGCTTGGGTTCTCATGTTCTCTGTGACATTTAAGAGCTCCTCCCAAAGGCAGCCAGAACCAAGTCAGGCAGGTAAAGGGCAGTGGGTAGAAAGGCTCTCCCTCCCCCAACCTTGGAAACACGCCTAGGAGAGAAAAGCCTTTTCTAATGAGTGTTGGCTAAGCAGAGCAGCCTCTGTACAAACACCCCGAATGGGGGGCTTGGCTGGTACTTGGTCCCAGGGCCACTCACAGAGGGTGGTCGAGCCGGGGAATGTCAAGCTCTGGGGGATGAGTACACAGATTGCTGTGCAGTCCGCATTCCTCGGCCCGCAGCCTAGGGCCCAGAGCCATCGATGCGCCCTGGCATTGTCTGGAGGGGCCTGGTTTGGGCAAAGGGGCAGGGTCAATATTTGCTGGTATATATTGTGCCCCACCTCCAGCGGCATCTGTATTTGGACAGCCCTGCCTCCCACTGCCCAGCATCTCCTTCCAATGCACCCTGGGCCCCACAGGTCCCCACGGGAGGGTGGTCACTAGACTCGAGCTAGACTCGAGCCCCAGGGTTGGGGATAACTCCAGAGGGATTTCCTATAGTGTCTTACCTCTTACTTTTCCTCATAGTTTAAAACCAGGGAAGTCATGCAAGAAGGAGTCTTAAAGGATGTCAGGGTGCCTAGCTTAGGGCCTGCTTGCAGGCCATGCTAATTAATATGGGCTATTTGGGGAGTCATCTTTGATTCCTTTTCTCTTCTTTCAGAAACCCCTGCCCATCCATCCATCCATCCATCCATCCATCCATCCATCCATCCAATATTTATTAAGCTCCAAGTAGCCTGAAAGCCTATCTTTTCAATTGTGATTGGCCCTAGACTCACCCAAGCTGCTTCTGCTTAGATACGGTAGCAAGTTCCTGCCAGGCTGCGACAGCAGCCCACTTTCTAAACCACAAAGAGGATCACACTTCTGCCCTGCCATGGCTCCCACACCTGCAGGACCACACCTAGCAACTCGGAGGGCTGACAGAGACCTTCATGAGCTTGGCCTCACTGGGAACCGGTGCACTCCCTGCCCCCCCCCCACCTCCACGATAATATGATGTGAGGATTATGAAGAGAGCTTTTTGGGGTCAGTAAGGCATGATTTTCAACTCTCCCACTTACGAGCCACGTTATTTGTGGCCAGTCCCTTAAATTTCCCAGCCTCTGTAAAACAGAGGTGGGCTCTTGAGTGTGACAGTAGAAAAATGTATTTCAAATCCTCAGCACAATGCCTATAACCCCAGAACTGGCAGGACGGGTCACACAACAGTCCAGAGAATAGGAAGGGGCCACAGGGAGGTTTCTGGATGTCTCGCCTGCTCTCAGTCTCCCCCGAGACTTTCACCACTCCTGTCCCCTTCTGGTCTCTCCACTGCAGACAGTCTAGTTCCATTCTGATCAGGGAAGGAAAAATACTGGGGATCAGGCCTTGGGAGTGTAAACTAAGAGTGCCTTCCTTTGAGCACACACGCATATCAAGATATGAGCGGAGCAGAGATGTTCCATCCAGCAATGAAATTGATTCGCTTTGCTAATCCCCTGGAAAAAGCCACAGTCCTGTATGGTGTGACAGTGAGGGTCTCGGCCGAGTGTTACGCACCATAAGCAGGTTAGAAAGTATGATGTGACATGGGCACGTGAGGCCCAGAGGGAAGGCCGCACCACTTTGCCATTTGCCCTGAGGGTGGGTAAAGCTTGGGGGAGGGGAGGAGCTCACCAAAGGTCACAGCAAGTTGGCTGCAGATGCAAGATTCAAGGTCAGACTCTAACTTCTGATGCCTGAGCTGGTGGTTTTCATTTTTTTGGGTGTTTGAGTCAGTAATATTTCAGGAAGAGAGGTAGCTTGTGTAGGTGGTCTAAGTAAAGAAGAGAGCATGGCCTGGGGTTACGGGCTCTGGAGTCTAAAGCTCAGATTTTCCACCAAAGAGCTGTGTGACATTGGGCAAGTTGTTTGCAACCTCTGGGCCAGTTTCCTCATTTGCGATATGAGGGTACTAAGCCCTGTTTTGGAATCGTGGGAAGATTCGCTTCTTAAAAAAAGGTTCAAAAGGGCACCTTGCAGACGGCTGGAACTCAGAGGCCCTCAGACATGTTGTTCGTGTGGGTCTTCCAGTCAGACTGTCTGGGTTTTGTTTAAACATCTTTATTGAAAATGAACTATTTCAAGCCAACAGAAAAAACAAAACAAAACAAAACAAAACAGAAACCTAACAAATACCTATGTATGTACCACTGAAATTTAACACACTTGATCTTCTACTGTATTTGTATTACCTATTTTTTAAAAAGAAATAAAATTGTAGCATCAGGGGGTGCCTAGGTGGCTCAATGGGTTAAGCCTCTGCCTTCGGCTCAGGGTCCTGGGATCGAGCCCCGCATCGGGCTCTCTGCTCAGCAGGGAGCCTGCTTCCCCCTCTTTCTCTGCCTGCCTTTCTGCCTAATTGTGATCTCTGTCTGTCAAATAAACGAGTAATTTAAAAAAAAATTGTAGCATCAGAAGTCCCCTTGCCCCCTCCTCTCTTGCCCCACTCACCTCTCTTCCCGTCCAGAGGCGATCCCTTCTGAGGTTGGGCTGTACCCTTTTTGTATGCATTTTTATTCTTTTGTTATAAGCATATGTGTATATACACAATATGGAATATTGTTCTGTTTCTCAGTTTGCATCAGCGGTGGAACACTGTGTATATTGTTCTACGATTTGCCTCGTGAGCCCAATGTTGTGTGAGATCGACCCATGTGGACACATGCAGGTCATTCAATCTGCGTGTTCCGTGTGCTCCACCCCACGAATATAGGACACTTTACCGCTTCACTGGATGGACATCTCCCCAGCCCCCTGCCTGTGCTGTTTCCACTAAACAGAAGAAGAAGAGAGATGAGGGAAGAGAAGCCACTTTCCCTGGAGGATGGACAAGCCACTCTCTGAGCACGAGGCTGGGCTCACACAGAAAGGCCCCTGAAATGCTGGTCCGCCTGGGTGAGCGGTGCTAAGGCAGACTGATGTCTCCTTCTCTTGTAAGCAGGGGCTGAGGCATCCTCTGCTGGGGACAGAGAGAGGATCTGTAGGACCCCTGCCCGTGCTCCGCATGGACCCAGCAGTCCACTCTGCGGGGGCTGTGCAGTGCTCCCCATCCCTGCTTCTCTGATCTTTCTGCACCCCCCCCCGCCCCCCACCATGCTCCCTGTGGACCCAGGCTCCCCACTCTGCCACCGATAAAAGCTGGGTGCTTAGCTCCCAGTAGGTGCTCGCTCGGGAAATAATAGTGATGAATGCACAAGAAAATGAAGTGTTGAGCATGAATGTTGACGTCCTAACTGGACGAGTGCAACTAGTTCTCGGGTTTAGAGGAAGTTCGGCTCCCAGAACCATCTCCCTTGATCGCAGGAAGGCAGTTTGGAGCAGGCCCAGGGTCTTCCTGGCCGGGCCGCAATGTTCTGGTTTGGGGCGACTGCCTCACAGCCCCCACACACACTGTCCGCACGCACCCTCCCGTTTTTCAAGAGCACAGTCTGGGGTGAATTCCTTGCTCACCACCTATGGTAAAGGAGATTTATTACCCCCACAAACTCATTTTATCCTCCTCCTTCCCAGAGACTTTGATGGATTTTATCTTGATAAATGATGAGGCCTGGGCCCCCGCAGGCACGGAGAGGGCGGGGCGCCGGGAGCCTGGAAAGGAGAAGGAAAAGTGGAAAGAACCAGAGGCTCTTGGCTATTGCTGTTCGGGAGGGGCTGTCCCTCAGAGTTCTCCCAGACGGGAGTCGGCGCCTGAACAGGAGAGTTTGGGACATTCTGGCAAAGTTTCGACAGCCGGCTGGCAGTACTGCCTTTTTATCCGTGGCTTTTGGGCTTGGACTGGACCATCAGAAAGGCACCTTCTGCAGCTAGGGGATTGATCTTGGTGCAAGCCACGTGAAGTAGCCTCTCCTCTCAGACCCGGGCCCTTAGTAGGGGCTCCCTCATCTGTGACCTGTTTGTGCCCCGAGCCTGCCTCCTTCCCGAAGCTGCTCCCACAGGGTGTTGCCTGACTGCTCGTCTTCTCTGCCTGTAGACTCCTCCGGTGTCCGGCTCAGGCAGGTGGCTCATGGCCAGAAGCACGCTTGTACCCATCTGGAATCCTCCAACTCCGCTTTCTATGCGCAGGGCCGTCAACCCCTCGTCGGGAAAGCTTAAGGACCCCTTCTCCGTACAAGCTCTCGGTAGCCTCCAAATTCCTCCTGGCACTCTGCCCGAGGCCTGACTACTCACCCGTCTTCCCTTTCAGTGACCTCCTGGGACACCAGGTCAGACCCACGTCAGTGGTCCAGGACCCGCCTGGCACTGGCTGTGTGCAGGGAAGGCCTCCAAGCACGAATGAAGGAGGGAGGGAGAGAACCCTTCTGGGATCCTGCCCCGTCCCGAGTGGCTGGCTCCCTGTCCCCAAGTTCTCTCAGCATGGGTCCTGCCACACAGTGAAAGCTGCAGAAATGGTAACTACCGCTAATGGTTTTCTGTGTGCGAGGCACTCCGCCCACCACTTTATATCTCATTTAATACTCCGAATAGCCTGCAAAGCTAGATTTATTATCCCCAGGGTCAGACGACGCAGGCTAGCCCGAGAGCGGAGGAAAGCGACCGCTGGAGGCAAGAGCTCGTGCACGCAGAGATCCCCAAATGGAACTGCCCTGCCTCTGAAACCCTTGATGTCTTCCCTCTGCCTCATCCTGAACTGGTGGACAGCCAATGCCGTAGACTCTTCTGGAAGCTGGCCCGGCAGGAAGGGCTTGCCTTTGCCCTCTGGAGAGGCTGGGCCAGCACACAGCCCCAGGAAGGGCCTCGGGGGGCTGGCCTGGTGTGGGGCGGAGGGGTGCATGGGCCCAGTGGGGAGGGGAGCTCTTGACTGGGTGCGGGGACCATGGTGGCTTGGTCAGGGCGGTGGCCTTGGCTGCTCTCTGAACCAGAGGCAGCCCAAGCTAGCCTCCCTAACTGTGCACACACATCTACTCACACGTGGTTCCTGCAGCTTGTGAGGAGGCAGTCGTTGCCACCAAGCGGGCATCGGCCTCCGCTCAGCTTGGTGAAGAGCACAAGGGGCTCCTGTTGGGAGCGCCCCATTTTCTGGAGACACGGGGCCGCCTGTCCCGAGGCTGCCACTGCACTTCGTTCCAGCAGACCCCAGCTTTGTGGACCCATCCTCCTCCTTCACCTCCTCCTGCCCGCTCCTTCCCCTCTGGCCAGGCCCTCCCACCTCTGGAAGCCCAGCCCACTGCCAGGGCTGTGGTCCGTGGTTACCCAGCGCCAGCCACACGTGGCTGAGAAATGCATGTGGCTAACCAGGGGCCCTTTTGGCCCAGCTGACTCACGTGAACCCCAGGCAGACCCCAGGTCCTGCCTCCCGCAGCAGCCCCAGAGCTCAGTTCTACCTCCTACCTGCCCTTGATACCTCTTCCCAGCAACTGTGCCTGCTAACAGGCTCATGTACCCTGAGGCACTACCTGTCTTGGTTTTGACTTGTAAAGAAAGCTCTGGCCGTGGAATTCAGAAGTCCTTCTGCAGCGGCCCCTTTCTGGCCTGGCCCTGGGGTCACAGGAGGCTTCTGCGTGCACCAGCAGGCACGCAGCCATCACCCCGGCAGGGGCCTGCCTTACCTGCTGCCCACGTTGGTGGGAGAAACAGGAATCACACCACCTGGCTGAGAGTGGCACACTCCCCACCATCTCCAACCCCGCAGATGCGACAAGACTCAGCCCAGCTGTCCCCTTGAGGGGGAAGTCCTCCGCACCTTCCAGCCCCTGCCCGCTAACTGTCTGGGCACTTACCACTTGGGTGGTAACGCTCACTCCCCACGCCGGGCAGCTCCTCATGATGACCCAGCCCACAGGGCGACTGCAGCTCAGGGAGGGCAACACAGCAGGCAGCGCGGGAAATGAAGACGTGATCTGCCTGCGAGGACTGCACCCCCGGGTGCACAGGCCCAATGCTGGGGCCGTGACGCTGAGCAAGACAGGCCCTGGTCCTTGGTGTGTGGCGGCTGCTATCCACTAGAAGGCTAAATGCGGGGTGATCTGAGTGCACTCAGATTGCTGCTTCGCGCCTTTGTTCTTGGTCTTCTCTCCTTAATGCCCACCGCCCCCTGCCCCCCATTTCCCAAAGGTTCAGCTTAAGTCTCCTTTCTCCAAGAATTCTTTTCTGCTGAGACCCACATGTCCCTCCAGACCAGCACAGATGCACAAGCTTCCCGTCCCATGAAGCCAGCCTGGAGACCCACGTGAATGGAACCTGCTGGAACAGCACTGTCTGCTCCTCCCTCTGGCCAACTAGCGCCTCCAGGCACAGCGCTGGGCACCCAGACACAACGCTGCACAGGCTAGCCAGGGGTTTGAGTTTGTGTGGGACACTGTGCCAGCGGCCGGATCTTGGTTACGGTGACACAGAGAAGAGCTCCGTCCTGGATCGCTGACTGACAGCAGGCTCCTTCTCCCTTCTGAGCCCCAAGATCTTTTAGTGAAATGCGGTGGTCATCGACCAACGGAATGTTAGCCTTGTGAGCATCTCTTTCGACCCTCCTGTGCTACAAGAAGACCAGGCCTGGAGATGTTTGCTGGTTCTGGCAGAACCAGGACTCTAGCTGGTCTGGCCAAGGGGACCTCAACATTCCCTTCTAGGCTAAAATTCTTTGATTATCTACAGCAGTAGTTCTCAACCTGGGGACAATGCTGTGCTCCCCTACCCAGGTGACATTCAGCCATGTCTGGGGGTGTTTTTAGTTATCATAAATGGAGGAGGGTATGCTACTGGCATTGAGTTGGCAGAAGTCAGGGATAGAAAACACCTTATAGTGCACAGGACTGGGCAAACACGTGAGCCTCGGTTTCCCCAGCAGCCTCCAGGTCTTCCCTTCCCTGTCAAATAGCCATTCTTGAACCCCAGCCTGGGTGTGCAAGGCTCTGACTGCCCTCTGCCCCAGGCATCCCATTTCAGGCTGGCTGCCTGGCCTTGGCCTCCACTGCTCTTAGATCATGGGGTACAGGCTGGATCTGTAGGAAGGCCTGACTGCTGGTGGGAAGGAGGGTGCAGGGATTCTGGGCATACAGTCTAGCCATCTACTCCCTTTTCACCTCTAGTGAGCAACACTCCTGCCCTCAGCATCACACTCCATTCCAGGCCTCCTCGCCAAGTGGGCATCCCCGAGGCTTGCAGCGGGGACCAGGAAACCAAGAGTGGGGAAAAGGTCCAGCTTCCTCCTTGCTGGTTCCCTCCACTGCCTGGCCTGCCACTGCCACTCTCTTTCTATAGACTGACCTAAAGGCCGGCTTCCTTGCAGTGCAAGCTGATAGCTACTGACCTTCCACCCAACACCGGTAGACGGCCGGTCAGGGGCTAACTTTGTTGACTCAGCTCATCAACACTCATGACAGAGTTTCACCGAAGCTCTCACGGTTTGGTGGGATTTTTTTTACACTTTGGTTCACCTTGACAGAAAAGAAGTCAACTTCCTGGCATGGGCAGTGTCTCACAGAGTCCACGACATGCTGTTGTGGAAATTCAGAAGAGGAGGCACTGGTCTTCAGGCAGCTTTAGTTCCCAGCCTCTCTCTGAGCCTCCTTTTCTCCTTTGCAAAGGAGTGAATCTGGGCCAACTGGTTTCCGGCCTTGCTCCCTGGGCTCCTGTTGCTGCCCACGAACAGCAGTGGCACCTCTAGCCAGACCAATGCTCTGAGTTTAACATGTAGACCAGAGAGAGAGGCAGGAGTTTTGGGGGTGGGGTGGGGTGAGGAAGGCTCTGCTCTGCGTACAGCAGATGTGAAATCCCGTGGGCTAAAGCTAAGTCTCAACTTTCCATTGCGACCTGTCCCCTAGGCAGGTTTCCTCATTCCCCTGTCCTTCAGTTTCCTCTTCTGGAAAGGGCCTGGCACCATATGTATTATTACTACAATGATGGCTAATCATCATCGCAGGTCAAGAAACTCATTTGCCCGGACCCTGAGCCCAGCTCTGTGTGCAAACAGATGGTGAGCCTTATCCATGTGCTTGGGAACCACCAGTGTGGTAGAAGGTCAGCCTTGACATAAAAAACCTCAGAGAAAGAGCTGTGCTCTTCAAACCTAGTTTCTAACATCAGTGCTCCATTGCCTAGAAGGCACAGACCCTGGGGGTGGGTGTAGGCCAGCCATCTCGTCATCGTCAGGAGCAGAGAGAACAAATTTCTGTGAAAGTCCCCAAAGGGGGCCTTGAATCCCTAGGGAATCAGAGAAGGCTCAAGAGATATAATTTGGCTTTGGGAGCCTTGACTGTTTCTCCACACCCAACCTCCTTAATGGCTCCTATGAGGCAAAGAGAGAGCCCATCCCGCCTGCTTCTCAAGGACAGCGGCCATGCTCTGGAAGAAGGACTTCAGCTCAGTTCCTTTGAGGCTTCCAAAATGGTGAGCGGCCCAGCCAGGACAGGCCCCCCTGTTTGCCAACCCCGCTATCACCAGCAGAAGACCTTCCAAACCCTTCCAAGTCCAGGAGAGTCCTGGAAAATTCCCAAGGCACGTGCTGGGACGAGGGTGAAGGAGAAGCCAGGAGGCCCCTTGGCTGTGTTCCTCCTACACTTTAGAACTTGGCTGTGTCTGTGATGCAATTCAGTGGACCCCTCTCCACCCCACCCTTCCCGTCCAGGCCTGTTAGTCCCTGACTTTCTAACAAGCGCCCAAATGAAGGCAGGCTGGAAGGCCCAGGGGGCCTCAGCGTCCAGGCACAGGCTATTAGTGGATTTCAAAAACCCAGATCTGACTGCAAAGCTGCAGCCAGCTAGACCCTCCTTCTCAGGCCCTGTCACAGCCAATCCACGCCGTGCCAGCTGGTGAGAGCTCTCCTCACACTCGGCTATACAGTCAGACGTCAGAGCCACCTGCCCATCTCCGGCGAGGAAGTAAAATGTGTAATGACAACTGCATTTGCAGAACTGCCCTGGACTGTGGACCCAGATGCTCTGAAATCATTCTTGGCTGTAACGTCTGCAGTGGCACATCCGCTGACAAATGGGGAAACGTGGCCTTGTGCCGAGAGGGAGGGCGAACATGTCAGTCCTTTTCTGGCTCGCACCCCTGTGCAGGTTTCCGCACCGACATCTTTTCCTATGGAGCTGGGGGTGGGGGGGCGAGGCACACGGTGGAGTATCCCGGTGTGACTCTACAAGGGGTCCAGAGAGAGGGAGCAGAGAGATGAGGGTGCAACAAGGTGAAGTTTGCCTCTGGAGCTTCCTGGTTGGGCGACCTGGGTCAAGTTCATCAGCTTGTCTGAGCTGCAGAAGGGGCTGCTGGGGGGATTAAATAAGATAATGTTTGTGAAGTACTTAGCGTGAGATACATTGGCTTCCTTCCATTTTTCTGGAAGGAAGGAGGGAAGAACAGAGGGAGTGAAGAAAGAAAATGGTGATCCTTTCCAAGGACAGGCAAACATGCTCAACGGACATCAGAAGTGTAAAATTGTGTTTCTGCAGACTGCGGAATAACTTTCCTGTGACATTTTGGGTTTTAATGGATTCCAGAAACCTTTACATTTCTCTGCAGTCAGAACAGGATGTTTAACTTTTGTCCTCCACGAACCACCCCCCCCCCAAAAAAGATGCACTAACAAATCTCTTCATTCACTGGAAATATGTGGGAAACAATAAGAAATGGGTTAAAATAAAAAAGAGCCAACGTGAAATGTTCTGTTTTTGAATTAGAACAACCAACAAGAGTGTTGCAAAATGTGGCTGGAATCAATAACAAAACTTTTGGAGATGAACCATTGAAAGTGATGCTTTATCGGGGCAAAATACTTGGGAGGCCCCAATTTTGGAGACCTTCGATGGGGTTTGGACTACCATTAGTATCCCAAGGGCAGGAAAAGGAAATGTTTTTATCGGAAGGGGGTAGGAGGTGAACTGGCAAAAAAAACCATCTCCCTATTCCTTGCTCTGGAATTCCTTTCTTATATGAAATGGGGACCGGAACCATTTTATGGAAAATGTCAATGTAGAGAAACCCAGCAGTCCCCAAGCCCTCTTGGCATTTGGTATTGAGAGGGATAGTGTCACTCTTCAGCTTAAAACAACATGAATTCCTGAACCTGACACTTTACGAAGCCAAAGCCTGTTGACCTTGCTCATTCCCCTTCCCAGGGCTGCATAGCACCTGACATGAGGCTAGTACTCAGATACATTTCTGAATGAAGGCAGGAAGAACAGAGGGAAGGGGAACTGAGATCATGGAATGTAAACTCGAAAGCATGCTCAAGTCGGGGGCCATCATTCCGCTCAGCTGTGATCATCCTCGAAGCAGACGGGGATTTTGAACCGTGAGGCCTCACCTTCCCCAGATGGGCAGTCATCCCTGGTCATTTTTATAAAAATCAAGATGTCCTTCTTTACTTGAGGGTAACCCGGGAACTCCTAACCCCAACCATCCTAACTTCCTGGGACCTCCCTCTAGACTCTGCCCGTGAACATCCCACAGTAGCCAGGGGAAAGCTCGATGCCTCTTGCAAGATTTCCCAATGGATCCCCCTTCGTCTTCCCTCCTTCTCTCCTTCCCCCAAGCAAGCTCAATCCATCTTCTATCTGCATTTACCCCAAACAGTCCCACGCCATGGAATCGTCTCTTACAGTGTCCATTTCTAAAAGATGGGAGCTGTTTTATACATATTCATGTTTCCATTGCCTAGAATGTAGTTGATTCTTGGTAAATGTTTATTAAATAAATGGGCAGCTACTGCTAGGATAAGCAGGGGAAAGACAGGGAAAACTCTCAAGACTTGTTGAACATAAAATAACAAAAAAATATTTTCTGATTCTGAGCCATTGGCCTGTCACGCGCTGGAGAGTGAAGATGTCCTAACTCCTAGGACAGTCTGCCACAACAGGTGTGTTCCTCCATGTAAGCAGAGGCCTGCCACCATTGTCTGCTGTGTTGCTTCACACTGGTCTTCATCCTGGGGCTCCACAGCCTCCCAGGGTCAGTGGCCCCATAAGGGGCAGTGGGGACAGTTCTGCCAAGTCTGTCAGGTTGACCAATTCTTGGACATGGCTGCTTCCTCTTTGTAAAAGAGAAGGCAGAGAGCGCAGGAAAAGAAGGCTTGAAGAACATCTTTCAAAGGTTCAAAGGCCATCAGATATAGCTCAGAATCACATTGCCTTTGAACACGAGGGAGCTGAATCAGAAACACATGGCATCCATTCCCTTCCCCGTCACATGCGGTTTGAGAAGTCAAGGCAAACCAGAGCACTTGAAGGCCACAGAGGTAACCAGAGCTGGGTCCCAGAGGCTGTTCTAGGGAAGGAGAGCAGGGCCGGCGAGGGGGTGGTTTTCTTTAGCTCCAGCCCATCAGATCAGTAGGATACAGGAGGCCCTGGTCTATGAGTCAGGGTCCTATCAGAAGACAGAAACTGTAGAGATGGAACGTTTGCATCCCTCCCCCAGATACCAACGTTAAAAACGAACCCCCAGTGTGATGGTATTTGGAGGTGGAACTCTCATGAATGGGGTTAGTGTCCTTATAATAGAGACTCCAGGGAGTATCCCTGTCCCTCCCACTGCTTGAGGACAAGGCCAGAAGGCAGCCGTGCTAAGAACCAGAAAGCAGGCCCTCACCCTTCATGGAATCAGCAGGCGATCTTCAACGGCCTGCCCCAGAGCTGTGAGAAGTCATTTCTGTTGTCTGTAAGCTTCCCCGGGTCTGTGGTAGCTTGTGATAGCAGCCTGATGGGCGGGGACAGAAGCTGTGGGGTGATTCAGGCAGGTGACGACGGGCACGCGAAAGGGAGTTCTGCACCGGCATCTCATTTACACCTTGGAAGCGCTTTCATAAGCAATCAAGTGCCACGACCTTACCCTGCCATCTGCCTCTGTTTCCCACCTCCACCTTCCCCATGCTCAATATGAACAATTCCTGGGCACCCACTCCTACCTGTCCCTCTACCCTGTTCACCACAACCGTGCATGGGGACCTCTAGTGTGCATGTCCCCCTCCTGACTCCCAGCACACACTAACGTTGCTTGCACCCCCTGCCCTAGGCCTTGTGCTTATGTCAGAGACACAGAGACCAAGGAGGAGAGCCCAGACGGCACGACAGACACCAAGCGGGCTCTGAGTGCAGCAGGAAGCTCTCTCAGGGCGTGGTCAGCCTGTCCACCCCGTGGAGCAGAGAGGATGGGTCAGCCTGAACTGGATCTTCACGGAGGCGTCGGGATTTCCGGGCAGCTGAGACAAGCAGGGCGTGGAGGCAGGGAGGGCGCAGGTGGAAGTGGGGTAGGCCCTGACTAGCCCAGGGCCAGGCCAGCATGGAGAAGTCCCTTAGGATTAAAGCACCCTCCCGCCAGAACCACAGTGCCCGTGAGAGCCACACTCACATGCTCTGTACGTCGCTCTCCAAGGCTGGACAAGATTCTCCGTGCTTTACATGTGCTAGCTCTTAATCCTCACCAGCAGGGGACCAGGCAGGTGCTCACATTTTCATCGTACAGTTGAGTGACCTGAGGCACAGCCGTTGGCTCAAGGATGCCCAGTAGCAAGGGGCAGAGTTACTAGAGCTGAAGCCAGACAGGGGGCAGGAGTGGTGAACTCTGAAGGACCCAGGGAGCCCCCGCCACAAACCTGTCCACCAGAAGGGTCCCTCCCAGGCCCTCCCCTATGCACTCTGCCTGCTCTAACCAGGACCAGACCTGGATGGGATTTGAAATCTGATAACAGGCAAGATGGCTTAGAGTCAGCAAGGAAATACATTCACCTTCAAGAAAATTGCATTGTTGTTTACAAAAAAGAAGGGGAAAGAGCACTCCCCACCCCCCGCCTCACCTTGGTGTGACAAGGGAAGAGAATGAGGCTGCTGGCCTCTTGCCGCTGAAGGCCTTTCACCCGACTCACACAGGCTGCTCAGACGCTGGGAGGGGAGAAGGCCAGGCTGGTGGGAAGATGGGTCAGAAGGGGCCGGTCCTGTCCTTTTGCTCGCTGCTTCACAGAGGATGAAAAATGAGGTCCACAGACGTGGTAGCTCCCCAAAGACTCAAGCAGGTGAATGGCAGGGCCTGCACGAGGGTCCAGGGGCCTCAGACCTCCACTCTGTGCTCTTTCTTTTCCTTGTTCATTCCCTTCCTCCTAGCCCCCTGGAAGTCATTAGCTCTCAGCACAGCAAGGTCTGGATCTTGGTTCAAAGGCAAAATGGTGTCTGTAGTGATCAGGGGCCTCTCTGAGGTGGGGGAGGGACGAGGGTGCCCACAGGTGCCTATGCCTCCGTGCACGGCTATGCTTTCAGGGATATCTGGCATATGAATCATTCCTCATCTGCCCCTTGTGGGGGACAAGTGTCTATGCGCATGACCCATAGGACTGGGGGCTCCTGGGAAGCAAAGCAGCTCTGTGTTCAGCCTCGAGTTATACTTGTGACACCCAGGTGTGTAAGCCCAGTGCACCCTGATGTTATCCCCACCACCAGGACAGAATAAGCCACAGGGAGTCACAGCACTGTGGTTCCCATAGCCTCTGGGGGAACCCTGCCTCCACAGGCTCGTGTCGATTTCGCTGTGTGCCATCTGGCTTCAGTCACTCTGGACCTGTGTCTGGTCTCTTGGATGGCTTTCCACTCCCCTTCCAGGACGTGACTCAGGCTGTTAGGGTTTTAGACGACCTTGACCAGGCTGCTGCACTGGACTCAAAAACCCCACTGTCTGCCACTATCCCTGCCACCCAGGGATATTTGGAAAGAATAATGCAGGAAGGAATGGATGGTTGAAGAGATATGACAAGCTCCAAGGCCCCAGTAGGAACAGGGACAGCCAGAGCTAGAATCCCAAGGATCCTGATTCCCAGTGCAGGTACTGGCTTCTGCTCCCTATATGGGCTCTAGGAGGCAGCTGAGCAGAAATGGTGGTGGTGGGAATCAGTAAGGCTGGGGTGAGGGGGGGCAGGAAGTTGTAAAGAGGGTAAGGTGAAGGGATAAGGAAAGGGAAAGAGTCAGAGGACTGAAGGGTCTGCTAAGATGATTCTTAAAGCCATTCGGCCTAGTGTTAATATCTGACTCAGTAGGCAAGCTGCCTGCCCAGATTCACTTACTGGTTGGTGATTAGCAAGTTACTTGACCTCTTGGTGCCTCTGCCTCTTCATTGTGTCACAGAGGTCCCATGAAAACAGATCCTTAGAAGTCACTGTCTTTATCGCAAAGGAAAAGACGAGGTTTGAGGAGAGGCTGGCTCACTCAGGGCACAGACAAACCCTTGAGAAGCTTGAATACTGGAGGAAAGAAGGTTGGGGTGGGGGGGGTGCAGGATTGGGGGTCTGAGACATCCAGCCCGGACATGGGGAGTCCTTGGGGCTCCTGCACCTGCCGCACCACGATGCCTTCTGTGTTTGAGCACAGCACCCAGGATAGGGAAGAGGAAGGTATGTGGTTTGCCCAAATGCAACTAAAGGGCTTTCCCAAAGCACCTGCCATGTTGCTACCAGCCGCTCGGTCTTGGTTTGCTACTCTTCAACAGATTTACTGTTGGATTCCTCCATTTCTGGCTCATTGTCTGGAGAGCTCCAAGCACATGCCCTTCATAGCCAAAAGGGGTAGGGGTAGCCATGAGCACATGGCTGGGGAGAGGGGACTATGCTACGGGGCAATAGCATAGTCCCAGGGCCAGGACGAGGGAAGTGGAGTGCTGGCTGTGATTCAGAACATAGCGTCATCTTCCAGACGTGTCTATACCCCCAGATTTTCCTGTCTAGACCATACAACCGATTTCCCACTAGAAGCAGAAAATTACAAAGGTCTGAACACATTTCAAACCATATCAGGCCTCCAAGGCCCAGTGTGGCCTGGCAAATGCCACACCAACCAGCTTCGAGGCCCCGGAGACTAGAAGGCTGCTTGGCAGGCTGTCACTAGGTCAGACCTGCAAGGGGCAGAAATCCAGCAGCGTGCCTGGGCCCCATTTTGACTCTACATCAAGTTTGTCTTTTCTTTTTTTTTTCCTTCTTAAGATAAAGCACTGAGTTTCTACATTAGAACACGGGCGACGAGAGGATGCTAACGCCAAGGGGAAAGTGACGGGAAAACTTCCTGTCTCGGGACTCGGAGCAGAGAGGGTCACAGCCAGGCTGTGACCTCATCACGGAGAAAGAAGACTGCCGGCCCAGCGGAGGTCAGGGGCGTGTCCACAACTTGGAAAACGGGGAACTGGAGTAGACAGCAGGGTCTAGTGCCCTGGGATTGGGGGGTGGGGTGGGGCAGGGGCTGGATGCCCGATGGGCAAAGGAGGTAATGAGGGGGCAATTCATTGAGCCAAAGGAGGTCAGAGGAAGCGGACTTGCCAGTTGGACTTTAAAAGACAAAAGGAATTTACCAGCAGTTCCCGTGGTGGAAGGGGATAGACCATTCACAAATTGGTATGCGCTTGAATAAGCAACCTCACGCAGGCTTAACGCTGGGCTGGGGTGAGACAAAACCACGGATTCTCACAGCTGGTGCTTGCCTTCTGGATGCTTTAGATTGTCATTCAAGCAGCTTGCCAGAGCGTGGAGCCCAGGGATGGGTGGGAGGCCCCGCACCAAGCCCTGCTGCTATTCAAGGAGCCTCTTGGTCTAGGGCAGAACCTCAGTTTTCCCCACCACAAAATGGGAATAAAAGTGCTGTCCCTAACCTCTCTTCTCCCCCACAGAGCAAACAGAGCTCATTAGAGTTTATTGTAGAAAGAATAAAAGGCAAGTTATACACCTGGGGTATTGAGAGGTCATGGCAACACGGACATCGCTGGCTATTAAAAACCGAAGCTGGAAGGGACCCTGGAGAGAAAATGGCTTAATCTTCCTCACTCTTCCATTGTGGAGATAAGACTGAGGTCCCGAGGGGAGCAGTGGTTCATCTGGACTCCTCACTCCCTGCTTCTGAACCCAGGAGCCGTGCTACCCACAGCGGCACACAGTGGCTTTCAAGTCCTGATGGGGTTTTGGAGCCGGATTTAGTGCCGTCATCCAGGGCTCTGCACGCCCAGCGAAGGTCAGTGTTGTGGGCTCATGGGTGCAGACTGAGAAGCTGGGAATGTGTCTCTGGGGGGTGCTGAGCCTTAGGTGTTAAAAGGAGGTCAGCCCCCTTCTCCCCCCGATAGGAAACACACTCTGCTCCATGTTGTTAAAGGCACGTTAGCACTCTGCTGAGACTTCTTCCCAAGTCTACGGCAAGCCTGATATTTCGCTATTACGACGAGGGCAGAAAGCGTTTAATACTCCCCCCACTTCTCTGTCTTTCTCTCTGACACGCACGCGTGCGTGCATACACACACACACACACACACCACTCTGAATACGTTACCCTTAAAGCCTAAAGCTTACTGCTTAGATGCCACCAACCCACCAACCTTTAGCTAAGAATAAGGTGACAGATTCTGTCCCTGGGGAGGTCACTCCAATCCCTCAATGTCCCAAGCCCCTGACAGTTCTGCTCTTGCTCCCCTGCTGAGATCAGAACCCAGTCACAAACCAGAGCAGCTCCGGCTGTGGTGTTGGCCTCTCTACATACTCATGCCCACTCACAATGGTGTTGCCCAGTGGCCTCCCCTGCTCTGCACCGCACAGGCACTCAGTATATAGTGAGGAAATGAACGTGTGAAAGAATAACGTCACACATCAAATCCAAGACAACCGAGAACCAAGACTGAGGGCACACGGCAAGGAAATGGTGTCCCTTCAGCCCAGTAGGGGCCCTCACCTCCGAGAGGTCAGCAGGGACGGAGTCCATCCACTCTACTACTCCCACTGTAACAGTAATGAAGAGTCCGTGTTTGGACAAGCCTGGTTTTGTCACTTAGTAGCTATGTAACCTTGAAGCCAGCTGCCTCAACTGGGTAGAACAGCCCTGACCACTGAGCAGAACAGCCCTGAGAACTTAGAGCTGCTGGAAAAAGCCAATAAAATGACTCACAGGGAGCCTCGTGAACCCTAACGCAGAACCCTGCAACATGACAATTGCCATGAGTCTGAGAGCACAGGGCAGAGATCCGGCAAGGGTAACCCCAGCCCAGACGACTTAGGAACCAGAACTATTCCTGACTCCTGGTCAGGGCACAGACTCTGGCTTGGCCAGCCCACCCCATTCCTGGAGCACACAGTCATTCAGTCAGCGGCTCAAGGGGTCTCTGTGTGGAAGACGGGTTAAGTGCACGGAAGCGGCGTGTGAGGTGGGACGAGGGTGGAGAAAGCCCTGTGTCTCTGGCATTCAAACCTTCTGGAGATGGGGCCACAGGTTCATGCAGCAGGACACTGGGGTCCAGCTCCCCGGAAACAGCCCAGACCGACACTGACTCGCAGTGTCCCGCACGGCGCTACATGCTAGGTTACCCATCCATTCATCCCTCCATTGATCATTCCTCCCCTAACAAGTGTGCACTGAGTTCTAACTGTGCGCCAGGAACCAAGTGGATGTAGTAGTGGATGAATCACACATGGCCTCTGTTCACATTAAGATTACAGGCAGGTGGGGGAGGGAGATAAATAAATACGGGTTACAAATTGTGCTGAGTATCACAAACGGATCTAATCAGAGACAGACAGTAATATTGGCACGGGCAAAAGGCGCTGAATCAGACATCTGAAAAGTACTCCTGGGTGGTGGATTTCAAGCAAAGGACCAGAAGAACTCAGCTCCCAGCAGTGCGGCGATGGCGGGGTGGGACTCCTAGTGGAGGAGACCCCCTGGGAAGGCCATTGGTGGGGACTGAGCTCAGCGTGCTGCAAGAACTCACAGAAGGCCAAAGAGGCCGAGGGAGGGTGAAGGTGGCAGGGCAGGGGGCGGCGGTCCCTGGGTCTACACTCCATGCTCAAGGCACATCCAGTTTTGAGTGCCAACGGCCGTGGGCCCTTTGAAAGAGAGAGATGCATGTATCGTCTGCCCACCTGTTCCCCCCTCCCCATTTCTAATAAATGATGATGCTCTGAGTTGGCAATCCTTGGGGAATCAGGGATTCACAGAAATTTTCTGGATGTTATTTTGCCATCCCTCTCATAACCCTTAAAAATGTGCACAGTTTCTGAACCAGCACTTTGGCAGCTCACAAGGGCCTCTAGGAGAAAGGCCTGGAAGGCATGCAGAAATTATAGGTAATCCAGAAGTCAGTTAACAGGGAAGTGATAAAAAGATATAGCCTTCCATAAATAAAATATCCTACCGCTGCTGGGAACATGTCTGTGAAGTGTGCGAAGCGAGTGGGATAGAAGGAGACGATCATTATCACACGGTCCGTGATGCAGCGTCCCCGGAGCTAGGAAGAAGGCGGGACGTGGGCAGTGATGGGACAGAAATCAGGGTCACATCACTGAATATAAAAGCAAGTCTGAGAAACACATGCACAGCATCGTTCCCTTTGTGAGGGAGTTTAAACACAGATTCAAACAATAAATAGCAACTAGATGATCCAGATGTATTTTTAGAAATTAAATGAGTGAGAAATAACAAAATTTAAGACAGAGTCATCTCTGGGTTGCCAGGAGCCACGACAGAACGGAATAACATGGGTAGATGTGAGTTACCAGTAATATTTTGTTCTTGGATTCAGTGGTAGTTTCCTAATTGTTTATCACATTATTTACAAATGAAACAAAAACAAAAGTCTAACAAGCATCGACCAGGGACGACCATGTGGTGCAGAATAAGGATTATGATGAAAAAAAAATGCGAGAAATTTATATTTGCAGTTTCCTATTTCTCCAATTAAGTGTATATTTTGTAAATAGATTTAAAGAGAGATGGCCAATCCAAGCACTATCTAGAACTCTTCTTCTCAAGGAGCCCAACAAGGTCCAGAGGCGGCAGAGCGGGGGGCCGACCCCAAGGTCTAGAAGGGGGCGTGGCATGGGGTGGTACAGCATGACCGGGATGTGGGTAGAGAACCAGGGGTAGGCCACCCCCACAGGCTAACACCCAGCTGCACTTTCTACCTCCCATTTCCGATGTGAATGTGTCTACTTTTCATCAGCTGTCTCTCCCCATTCCCCTCCCTGAACTCTCTAGAGACAGGGAGCTCCTTGAAGAAATGAAGAAATCCATCAACCAATCTCTCCATGACAAAATTCCTCTCGGATGAAGGTTTTTCTTCATTGGTTTGTTTTTATTTATTTTTTTAAGTTTATTGTTTTCAAGGAATCTCTACACCCAGGGTGGGGCTCAAACTTCCAATCCCCGAATCGAGAGGCGTTTGCTCTGCCAGCTGAGCCAGCCAGGCACCCCTGACCTGCAGGTTCTTATTTGTACTTTTTAAATTGGAAAACAATAATTACACAGGGATTGGGAAATAATCGGTGTTGTTTTCAGTGGCTACGTTGAGGTCATGTTGTGACTCTGTGTAAATCACTGCTACGTGGTCAGAACTGGGGCCGCGGGAAGACAGGGCAGGGAGCAACATCTGTTTTGACTTCAGGGAGGGCTGGAAGGTGATGGCGCGGGGGGGCAGGGGAGGGGGGACCAGCATGTGGCATGTTCTCTGCCCTCCAGGCCCCAAGTCTTACCTGGACAGACCTTTCCATGTGGGGTGCCTGTCCTCTCCCAGCACTGTCTGGAATTGCGCTGTTAAGCCTGCCTATTCTGGGATCCAGTCAGACGGCCTCTTCCCCTCTTGTAATATGTTATGAGCCCCAACTGCACTGGGCCTTCATCTGCCATCATCTCCTTTCATTTCTCAATCATTTAGAACTCAAGCAGCATTGTTTTAGGGACCTTTTGGAGCATTATAAGGGTACAACGGCGGGGAGAGGGAGGCAGAGGCAGGGCATGGAAGGTCATTAATTTTAGGGTGGGGAGAGTGGTTCTTGGCTTGTTAGGTCCCTGTCCTACAGAAGAATCTGTGTGTTTTAGTGGCTAGAAACCACACCGCACAGTATGTGCCTCTTTGGCCAAGAATGCCTCTGGTTTGCCTCAGTTGTGCACGGTCCGGTCATATGCCTGCAATCAGCTTGGCTCAGTGATGGTGGTAGTGGGAGAAGGGGCCGTGTGTGCGAGGTCTGCACAGGTTTGTTTGTGAGCCCCGATGCGTATGCATCTGTGGTCTCTGTGCGTTCCCCCGTGTCATTTGGTCCATGTGTGTCTTTGTGTATCTGAATATATTTGAATGTCCCGTTTTCTCAGGTGAGTTCATGCCTGGTGAGGACATTAAGAGAGGTTAATATCAGCTAATGTTCAGAGTTCTCAGCACCAAGAACTCTGCTAAAAATATCATGACCACTTTCTCATTTGTATTTTTATAATGACACCAAGAGACAGGGACTACTGTCATCCCACTTTCCAGCCAAGGAAACAAAGGCAGAAGAAGGTTAAGACACAAATCTAAGAGAGAGAAGTCAGACAGAGAAATACAAATGCTGTATGACATTCCTTATAGGTAAAATCTTTTAAAAAGCCAAACTCATAGAAATCAGAGAGTAGAATGATCATCATCATCAGGGGTGAGAGGGGAGAGGAAGGGGAATTGGAGAAATGTTGTTTAAGGTTACAAACTTGGAACTAGTAGACAAAGAGGTCCGCAGCATAGCGATTATAGCTCAAAGGCACTGCGAGACTAGATCTGAATTGTTAAGCTAAGGTAATAATCATATTGCAATATATAAATACATCAACCAACAAGTTATACCTTAAACTTACATAATTTTATTTATCAATGATATTTCAGTTAAAAGGGGAAGAAGGAGTGGGGTGCCTGGCTGGCTCAGTCGGTCAAGCATCTGACTGTTGATCTCAGCTCAGGTCTTGATCTCAGGGTCTTGAGTTCAAGCCCTGCATTGCACTCCACACTGGGCATGGAGTCCACTTAAACAAAGAAAAGAAAGGAAGCAAAGAAAGAAACAAGTGGTTCAACAAGTGTTATCTATTCTCCTTCCCACCTAGGCCCACCCCCTATGATGACATCAGAAAGAAAGGGCACGTGGAGGTGGGTGATGGGCTAGACAAGGCAAATGGGAAGGGAAGGAAAAGAAATCTGAGGTCACACTTCCCGCAGAAGACAGATCCAGGAGCAGATTGAGGCACCGTGTCTGAAAGCCTATCCGAGCGTGTCCCTGTGAGTCTGGGTGTGTGGCCATGCGTCCAGGTCCTGCATGGCACCCGGGCCAGGCTTATTTGTATGTAGCCAAGCTGTGCCATGGAGGCCCCACGTGCCCTTGTCTAACTATATGTCCTGATGGACCCAAGCTCTTCTCCTGCGCTGTGCATCTGCAAGCGGGGAGCCGACCGGGCTCCGAGAACATCTGGCTCTGACACGCTGCCTGCGGGGAGAGAGTGGCGACCACACTAATCCCCGTCGTGGGAGCCGTGTGCCTCCTGCCCTGGGAGGCCGGGAGGAAGCCCGCCGCCGCCCCACCGCAGCAAGCAGGCAGGCAGGCGGCACGCTGCTGGGGGCCTGGCTGGGTTATTTTCAGCGACCAAGGAGGCCCTGCGGCATTTAATTAATTCCACTCCCTGTGTAAACACCAGCAAACACCAGGTTCCAAAGGCACAAGCACGTCCCGCCGCGCACCCACCCCCCACCTCCTGCGGCTGCCGCTGCACAGGAACATCACCGTGGTGATCGCACATGTGTGCTGGGGCGCCTGCAGAGCCTGTTGCCCCAATTCTGCCATCCAGTCTTCCCAGGCCCTGCCCCCCGAGTCAGTCTCCACCTGATGCCTGTCTTTACCTTGTGGCATCTGCTCTGGCTCCCAGCTCACCAGCTCCAGCCTGGACCCCTGCAAAGGGGGCTAGTGGTGGGGGGGCCATCTGTCCTCAGCGAGTCCTCCCCGCCACCCAGCACAGGGGCCGAGCTTTCAAAGTGCAGGCCTGTCCGGTGTTTGGTTCAGGCTTAAACAGGGCACACAGGGCGTCTGCGTGTGTGTAACACAGGGACACTGACATGAGGGGCCCAGTGCGGTTTCACCAGGGACAAACTCCGCGAGCACTAAAGTACTGAGAGTGTCAGGACAGTGGAGAGGCAAACCCCCTATCCGGTTGTGAGGAAACAGCCGTAAGTGGGTAGGTGCGGGAAAATCTCTCTTTCCAGGAGTGAGGAAAGTGGGAGTGAAGAAGGAGGCACTGGGATGAAAGTGCCGAAGCGGAGGGAGCTATCAGGCCCGGGTCAGGCAGAAGGTTCCCTAGAGGAAGTCAGGGACCCGGGGATTGGGAGGAGAGTCTTAGAGAAAAAGATGCTGGACCTCGTGCTCACAGAATGACCTAGGGCAACTCACCCTCCCGAAGTGGGCATGTGTCCATTCAGGCTGACGTGTGCCAACCATCACCCACGACACGTGGGGCGCCTGGGTGGCTCAGTGGGTTAAAACCTCTGCCTTCAGCTCAGGTCATGATCCCAGGGTCCTGGGATCGAGCCCCACATTAGGCTCTCTGTTCAGTGGGGAGCCTGCTTCCCCCCACCCCGCCTCCCTTTCTGCCTCCCTGTGATCTCCGTCAAATAAATAAATAAAATCTTTAAAAAAAAAAAAAAAGTCACGTGCCTTCAATGCCTCTCCTCGCCCAAGACTCACTGCATGCCTCCCTGCTCTGTCTCCATGCCCCAGGCCGTGGAGGACCCCACGGAGGGTCAGGGATGTCAACTACCTGGTGAGAGGCCACGCCCGCCAAGCTGGCAGCAGAGTTGGGGTGTCACCCCAGCTGGGGCTCGGTTCTCAAACCGTGAGAACTGTACCCTCCATGTTCCTGCTCATTTTCAGTCATCTGGAGAACTTTAATTCCACAGATGCTCAGACCTACGGGCAAAAAGATGGAGACGTCACTAGGGGCTAGGAAGGAGGACAGGGAAACTGAGAGAACGAGATGGAGTGGAGGAGACTCTGTGGTAGAAGAAGCATGGCTTGTGGCCTGGGAGCCGAACAGCGAGGTGGCTTGGGGCCACCTCTGAAGACCTGGAGGGACCGGGCGCTTGAAGCCCTCAGCTGCGTCACAAAATCAGGACATCTGGTTGGTTAACTAGACCCAGAAAATATAAAAGGCCCCAGGGCACAAGCAGCATCCACACCAAAGCAAAACACATTCACAGTCCTTCTGTTCCAACTACAGGGAGGTGGATGCCCCAACCACCTCCACCGGGGGACCCGTGCAAACCCATGGCTCGCTCTCCGCAGTGTCTCACTGAGATGCGTCAACGCCATCAGCTTTCTCTTTATTTAGCAAGCTGCTTTTATTGCTCATTTTAGGAAAAGTAACAAATAGGCACAAAGCATTTGGGAGGTCCACACTCCGCCCATCTTTCCCAGAAGCTCGGACATTTCTGAAACAGTAATTCTTTCTCTGTGGCGATTTTAGGACATCGAGCCTGGCTCAGAAGGGATGACTGTGCCTGCGCCTCAGGGCTGGTGGGAGGATGGAACGTAACCAGGTACATGGAAATAAACTCTAAAAGCAGCAGACCAATGCTTGTGCTGGTTATGTAATGAGACAGCCATACAGGATTTGTCATTAGGGCCATCCATGAACAGTCTGGTTCTCCAGGCTTCCTGAGGATGGTGGCACTTCCCTAGCCTCTTTGAAAACGGAAGTGGCCATTGCTTTGGACAATGAAATGTGAATAGAAAGAATGTGTGTCACTTCCAGGTGGAGACTTTAAAAACAGTAAGAAATTGGCCTGTTCTCTTCTCTCCATGTTCTTTTTTTTTATTATTTATTTGAGAGAGAGAGAAAGACAGCATGGTGAGGTGGAAGAGCAGAGGCAGAGGGAGAAGCAGGCTCCCCACTGAACACAGAGCCTGATGTGGGGGCTCAGTCTCCAGACCCCAGGATCATGACCTGAGCTGAAGGCAGAAGCTTAACTGGGCCACCCAAGGTGCCCCTCTCTCTCCATATTCTTTCTACACAGTAGCCGCTCTGAGGCCCGCGGCTGATTTGTGAGTCACACAGTATGGGTCGGAAACCAGCTTTTATGGTTTGAAGCTACTCAGAGTTCCAGAAGCAAGCCTTAGCTATCCTGACTGCACCTGCTGGTGGTCCCCAGAGTCATGGTGGGGAAGGCATCCAGTTCACGCCAACACGCTGATGGTGGCCAGTCCAGTCCTTACTGCCCACTCTCCACACAGCAGCCAGGGTCATCTTCTTCAGCCACAACCTAATCACAGCAGGACCCTGACCTCCCCAGCCAGTCAAACCCCCAAACAGATTAAGGTTCAAGCATTTCATGGAAGTAGGCCCAGCTCATCTCTTCAGTCTTGGCTCTTGCTTCACTCTACTAAATTTTTTTTCAGTCATTCAAAGGTGCCATGTTTTCCCTCAACTCCAGAGATGTCACGTCCTATTCCCTGCACCAAAAACACTCTTCTCTGTCCCCATCACTTAACCAGCTCCCACACATCCTTTGGGTCTCAGATTAGCATTCACCTCCTCCAGGAAGCCCTCCCTGACTCCCATCCCAGGCTAGGTGACATCTTGGTGCCTTCTACTCTTCCTTTTTGGATCACTGTGTACTGTCTACTGACTTGCAGACCCCTTTTGAGCAGTAGATCTGTTGCAGGCAGGGACTGTGTTTCTTTTGTTCTCTATAGTCTCCCCAGTGCCCATTACAGCAGTGACCACTTAGTAACTATGAAGCACTACTGAATGGACAATGAGTCCTTCTAAGAAAAGGTCCTCTGACTGCAGGAGGGGACAGGGGTTTAATGCAGCTGGGGAAGCTTCCACATGCACTCTACCCCCAAATCATTGGCTTGAAGGGGGAAGGCTGGGAATCTGTGATGAAGAATAGAGGCCCACCATGTGGCTCAGTCGCCGGGACACTCAGAGGATGGCAGCCTGGGGTCTCCTGGGAAGCTAACAGTTTTCAGGAGCAGTTTGGAAATGAGTCCCACAAACAGCCAAAACAAAACATAACCTCTCCAGGACCCCTCTGTCCCAAGTGCTCAGTTCAGAGAGAGCTCAAAGGGGCTTAATGAATTATTATGTCCACATTTCTTGCTGATAAATGACAGTCTCATGCTCCATTACCAAATGCTGGTTGTAATATTTAATCAAAGTCTAGTTTCATGCACCAGTTGGTTTTGGAAATAATATTTATGGGTCTGGAATGCCTTCAACTTTCAGGCATATGGCCGTAGAGAATCACTGTTTTGTTGCTACTGGTCAAGAATATAGGAGTGAATTAAAGAAACTTTGAAGTTCATTATTGCCTGCTCAATGCCAAGTCCTCTCCTGGATGTCAGAGATGCTGGGATGAATACAAAGGACTTCTTTCATGCCCAGAACCCATCCTCAGGTCCAGACCTTTGCCCTCATGTGCTCCAGCCTCCCCCAAATTCAGTTCATCATTCAACCCAGCAGTTCGAGTCCTGCCTCCTCCAGGAAGCCCTTGTTGACTGAGCTCCCCTCCACTAAGCTCCACTTGCTGTCTGCCCACCACAGAGGCATGAGCACTGCTCTGCACCATGGGTCCACTTAACCCCTGAAGTCCTGGGCATCCCACAAGAATGGGAACAATGGACAGTTTGCTTCTTGTCCTTCTCCACCTCTCCTCATGCTGGAGACCTAGTGGTGTTAGGGCAAGTCCGCTTGATTGGACAGGATTGAATTTATAGCCTCTGGACCTTGCACACAAAAGGAGTTTAAAAGTTAATCTGATTCTATTGTAAATCATTCTTCAAATTTTGTTCTTTTTCCCTGTGCTCCCTATTTCAGTGACTACGCCAAGCCAGACACCTGGAAAGCATCTGTGAGTCCTCCCTCTGCCTCTTTGAATTATCCACCCATCCATTCATTCATTCATTCACCCATTCATTCACTCTCCCATTTCAACAACAATTAAAAGAAAATGTATTATTTGCTTACTCACTGCCAAGCCATGTGCTCAGGGCCAGAGACAAATTGTGGTGAATTAGCCAGAAATGGTTGAGTGGGGATTTTACCTTCTAAATAGTTGTTCAGATCGTTTCTTCTCCTCTACATTCCCCAAGGCCACTGCCTTGGTCTGGGTCTCTACATCCTTAACAGACTCCTAATCCGTCCCCCATCTCCAGCCTTCTGCACTTGCACTTGAAGGCCATCATCCATCATACCTGGTCAAGTTCTGAGACCACGGAAGTGGGAGTGGGGTAGGGAGGAGAAGCCCCGAGTGGTGGTTGGAAGGGCTGGCTTCTAGCTCCCTCTGTGAACATGGGTAAGTTTTTCCCTTCTCTAAGGTTCAGTTTCATAAAATGTAAAGTGGGCTAATAATCTGTACCCTAGTGTGGGTCTACCTTGGGGGCAGATCTGGAAGAAATGATGGGAATGGTTTGCTGAACAGGCCAAGCACATTATTACTCATATTAACTCCCAGCATTAGGGGTGGGCAGCCATTCCTCTTACTCCTATTGCCATTTTGCAATATGGAAACTGAGGCTCAGAGAAGGTAAGTGGCTTTCCCCAGGTCACATAGCTCTAAGTCGTATCACTGGGATTCCACACACAAGACTAATGGACCCCAGGGCCCCAGATCTTAACCTTGACATTTTACCAGCTCTCTCAGTTGGCAAGGGTGTTCTTATTCTGACTAAAGCCTTCACCTGTGGCTCTGGGGGGGGGAGGGCTTGGGAGTCATGACTCAGTTTCCCGTAAATAGAGACAACACCTCTTGGGAGGTCATCACACTTAAATCTATGACTTGTCAAAGTGTTTTTGGATTCTTCACCATAAGTGAAAGTTGTGAAAGCCTGGGGCGGGTGGGTACGGATTATATGATAAAGCCAATAAAACTGCCGTAACCTGAGCATAGCATGTAGATCTTGCCAAGGGCACTGGGTCCCAGTGGTAACCCTGAAGGCGGGGACACCCTGGGGACATGGATCTGCTTTTTCTCAAGGTTGGAGAATGGCGCTGAAAGGATCAGTCAGGAGAGAAGGGGCCAGGTTCCTGTCTCCCAGAATTGCCTTTAGGCCCCTCCCCTCAAACCAGTCCTGGGTGCTCCCCACCACCCCCGGCAGCTTCCTCTCTCATTAGGATTTCTCTGACAACCCTGAGGATTTACAACGTGAAATGTTTCCATTTCCCTGACATGATGTCTCCGCTTCAAAGCCCCCGCGCCTGCCCTCCGGAGCCCAGGATGGAGGTGATTTTGAGAGGGAGACAAATGAATCAAGGGGCTGACACCCATCCCTTTCTTTTCCCCCCATAATACATCTGTTTATTATTGAATGGGGCTTGCAGGGTTCCGTGATGAATTGTCTTCTCCTCCGTAGCCATGTCCCCAGACGGCTAGGCAGGCCGAAGTGTCTTCCAGGAGCATCTGCTTTTGATCTCTGGTCCTTTTAAATCTCGGGTTAAAATCTTTAGTCTGATGGGTATGGAAGGCCCCTTCTAGTGGCAAAGGAGGCTTAAAACCCTTGGGGAGGATCGTCTGGATTCTGGGCTCTCTCCAGAGAGAGTGCAGTAGGACTCCCTCCTCGGACAGCTGAGAGCAAGGCGCCCTTCCGCCTGGAAGCCCCCACTGTGGGGCTGACGGCCCAGTTCTCATCTGCAGGCACTGCACCCTTTGGGGCTGCTGTCCCACCAGGGCTGGGTGCTGCCTGGGGGAGAAGCTGGCCCTGGTCCCCTGGTCCCCTCCACCATCGCACTTCTTTAACGAAATTGCTCTTGACCACCTCAGAACTGGGTGTGGCAGAGACGACCACCTGTCCTCCTGACCCCTGTCCTCTTCTCCCCGGCACCCAGCTAGACTGCCTCTCCAGCCTCCCTCGAAGGTGGGCAAGGCCATGTGACGGATTCCGGTCGGTGGAACTCGACGCTGCTCCCAAGCCTGACCCTAAGACCCAGAGAGGCTTCGCCCCAAGGTCAAATGTCCACAGCCGCTAAGAATTGGTGATGAGGGTTAGGTGGGAGGAAGACCAGCAAAGTCTCCGGAATCCTGGACCAGAGATGCTTCCACGTGGACGCACTATCCCCGACCCCAGACGCGCGGACTCTTGAGTCAGGCAGTGCCTTGCCACCGACCAGCCGGGCAACCTCCACCATCACCCTTACCCTCTGAGCCTCAAGAAATGGGGAGACGACGTTCATGTCTTAAAGTTATTAAATGGGCTAAAAGTTCCCCACGTGCCCAGCGCAGGGTCTGCTCCGGAAGAGGCCCTCTGTAAATTCACCGGTTCCCTCTTACTGCTGTCTGAGCCTTTTACTCTCTGGGTGACACTGTCTGAGCCGCTGCCCGGCTCTGCTGGAGTCTCCTCCTCGTCAGGACCAGACGCCCAGCCCACCTCACCAAGCCGCCACCACCTTCGCAGCGCCAGTCTGCCGGTAAGCCGCAGGACTGCCATCGTGACCCTCAGCGACAGCCAGCTGCCAGTGGCAGGTGGTCACGATAACATCAGACGCTGGGACTCCTAGCGGCCGGAGTAACTGCTGCAGGGTTGGGGGACAGAGTCAGAAGTCAGGGCAACACCGCAGCTGGTGGGCTGGGTGGGGGAGCATGGGGGATAGGAAGGTGTCAGGGCAGTGAGAGCCCCAGAACTGGTGGTGGCAGTGGGCAGGGCAGCTGTGGGTGGCGGTGCCGGCCAGCACGGCGCGAGGGTGATAGCTGTGGTCGTGGAGGTGGTCATTACAGTAGGAGTGGAACCCGTGATAGGCTGGTAGCAGAGGAGGTGACGGAGAGATGGTCGCTAGGCATGAGTCCCACTGACCTCCTTTCTGTGACCCGGCCCCTCACAGCCTGCTCTCCCAGGACACCCCACATGGTCGTGGCCCTCCCCGGGGTCAACAACACAGTGCAAGCAGGTGAAGGGAGTGTCCATTAACACTCTCGGATCTGTTCCGTCACTATCACTGGGGAAACAATATTCCCTGCTGGGGGCCCCGGAGAACAAAACGGCTATAGCCAGCTTTAAAAGGCTACAGTCTGCCAAGAACCTCACAATCTTTGTTCCAGGAAGTGGGTGTCTACCTAGGGACACTTCCATGGCTGCCCTCAATATTCTGAGAGTCTGGTACACAACAGATGCTCCGTGGGCGGATTTCTTTCATCCAACAGATATTTCTGGGTCAGAGGCATAGGGCGTAGTGGTTAGAAGCCACTGCTTAGTCCCAGGCCTGGCTCTGTAGGACAGGGGGCAAGCTTCTCACTCTCTGCCTCAGTTTCTTCAACTGCAAAGTGGGGATAATAATAGTACCTAGATTAGAGATTCGTTATGAGCTTTAAATTAATTATTATCACAAGTATTTAGAATAGTTCTCCACGCACACAGTGATGCTATAGGAGCGTTAACTATGAACACGTGCCAGGGACCACGCTGGGGCGCTGGTCACATAGGGAGCAGCAAAACAAAACCAAGTCCCAGCTCTCTTGGAGTTGACACTTTGGTGGAAGAACCAAAGATAAACATGTTCGGTAGTAAAAGGTACTACGGTTCTTCTATATTACACTATACTAGCGTTATTCTGTAAGGCAGGGTGTAGAGATCAGACCATAATGGGGGCTGCTATATAGGTAGGAAGGACTTCTCGGAGCAGGTGACCTTTGAACAGAAGCTTGGGTTAAATGAGGTGGAAGTCATGGGACCAGCTGAGGAAAAAGGGATCTGGACAGAGGGAAAGGCACGTGTAAACATCCCGAGGCAGGAATATGCTTTGCGTGTTCAAGGACGAGAGGGACCAGTGTGGGTAGAGAGATGGAGGGAGGAGGTCAGTACTAGGAGATGAGATAGTGGGGGTCAGATAAGGCAGAAGCTCTCAGGCCACAGGGAGGTTATGGTCTCTTTTTGGAGTCAAACTGGATTGTTTCTCCGCCTTTCGGCTAAGATCAAGTGCGGAGTCAAATTGGGAGGCCATGGAAAGTTTTGAACAAAGAAGCGGGAGATGGCCACATGCAATGTTTGGATGGGTTATTCTGGCTGCTGTGTGAAGTGGAGACTCTAAGGCTGGGCGAAGGGCAACAGGAGGGGACATTTAGGAGACGACATCCTACCTGGATCGTGGTGGAGGCTTGAGCCCCAGCACGAAGCGGGAGAGGTAGTGAGAAGCAGGGGAGTCCTGGACATATTCAGAATGTGGCAGTGCTGGTCGACTGTAGGTGCAGGACAAGACAGAAAGGGAGCATTCGAGAGGACCCTAGGACTTCCAGCCTGAACAACCAGGAGGATGGAGGGAGCTGCCCCTGCTGAGGGGAGGAGCTTGTGGGATGTGGTGGCAGGGAGAACTACCCACCTGATTTCAAGTTAAGTCTGAGGGGTGTGTGCACGCCACCCAGGGGAGAGTCTATCCGACAGGCAGGTTATGAGTCCAAGGAGCTCGTATGAAGGGGAAGTTTGGGCTGAAGACAGAAGCGCAGACCCCGCTGGGTGCAGACCAGAATGGGAACAAGAGCGGGAAGAGCCAAGGACTGAGCCCCAGGACCCTCCGAAGTTCAGAGGCAGGGAATTGAGCAGGAACCAGCAAAGGAGACAGACAGAGTGTCCCGCGAAGCAGGGAGTTCTGGAAGAAAGGCGTGCAGATAGGCTGAGGAGGGTAAGGGCCGGCCGCAAGATTTATCAGTGCGAAAGGAGGGCCGCCGGGAGGTGCTAACGGCAGGAGGAGGCCTGGCTGGGGAGGAAGAAAGAAGCCCTTGGGGAGGGGAAAGCAGGCTGCCGGGTCCTTCGCGGGGGAACCTCCGTGGGAACAGGGTCTCCCATTTTAGGACCCTGGGAAGTGCAGTCTGACATGCAAAGCTTTTAAAATTTTATGAGGGCATCTAGAGGAATAGGAAAGGGAAAAGAGGTAAAGTGCTGGGGACTGATTTACGCTCACTGCGGACTCACATAAAATGTGCCGATGGCAGAAGGCCCCGGGAGGTCAGTGGAGGAAGGGGGCCGCAGACCCCCCGTGTGGGATGGGTCGGTGGCCTCAGGCCAGATGGCTCCGCAGCCAGTGGGCCCGCCTCACCCCCCAGCGTTACCAAGCCGAGTGGATACACTTACTGCCCTCCTTCTCATTTTGTTTCGCAACTTGATTCAGTTGATTATATATACGATTTTCAAACGTCTGGATTGTTTCTCCTCATCCCAGCTCCTGGTTTTACCGGGGACAGAGGCCTTTACCAGCGTCTTTGCCTCCCAGCATATGACAGTCAGCCTGGAGGGGACACCCTCACTCCATCGCTTCCCAGACGCATGACGCTGGACAGGTAACAGCCACACTGACATGACTTTCCTGGTTGTCGGCTACTCAGGAAAGCCTGGGTCATATGCCCCCTCCAGGGAGCCCCCCAGACTGGCGTAGGTTCCCTTGCACCCCCTGCTCCTACCACATCTTGCCTGTTTGAATTGCCTGATTGTGTGTTGTCAGCCTGACTATAAGGTCCCCAAGGGGTGCGCCCAGGTTTCATCCATCACCACGTACGCTAGGCCAAGAAGCCACCGACTACGTAGTTGTTGAATAAATGGCCTGTTGCTCCCTTCCAGGGTTGTCCCAGGGAAAGAAAGGGGAAAAGCTATGAGAAAGTCCCCTGTGACAGGGCGGGGGCCCAGCAGTGTGTAAATGGCCTGGATCCTTGAGCAGGGGGAGTTCTTAGATGAGGGGAGGACTGACCCAGGATCCTGGCTTGCGTGATGGGTTCCAGAAAGGGATTTCAGAGAGACCATGATCCTCCGGGCACAGCACTGTCTTCATAGTTGAGGACAGGTCTCTCAGACCCCACCCATCCCAAATAACATGCTGTGGACCCACTCTCTGAGAATTAATTATGCTTTTCCTTGAACCTGCTTATATTGTGGGCCTATATTCACTAACCATTCACTCACTCCTACTCTTTCTTGTCTTCGAGAGTTCACATAATACTAGTGAGTCCTCAGTACGTGTGGGGCACCATGTTATGTGCGGGGGATACAGCGACAAGCACTACAGAGTGAAGCTATGTGGACACACACAGCAAGAACACTAGAGATTCTAGAATGGAAGGTCAAGCTGCTGGAGTCACATCCTGCTTCTCACCCTTAGACCTGAGATCTGGGACAAGTTATATAACTTCTCTGGCCCTCAGTTTCCATATCTGCATAATGGAACCCTATTGGTCCATACCCCACTGGTTTAAGAGAATTAAACGAAATCAGTCAGATGAAGTTCTTTGAACAGCACCTGCCACACAGGACGTGCTCCCGTGCTGGCCATTCTTGAGCATGGAATGCGACAGATTTCCCCCGTCCTCACAGCGCTTATGTCCCAGGACAGACAACAAGCCCATCAGCTCCGAGCTATGTGATAACCGGAAGCAACGAGTGCCACTAAGAATAGAGTGGGACAAGGGAACAGGAGGTGACGGGCTCAAGCGTCTGGAAACACAGTGGTCAGGAAGACTGTCGGCGGAACGAGGCTTCCAGGCAGAAGGGACAGCAAGTGCAGAGCCCCAGTGGCCAGTGCCGTGGGCCCATTCACTGCCAGCAGCCTAGCTTTCCCGTCTTCCCTCTATATTCCCTTTCTCCGACTCGGCAGAGCACGGGAGTGGGCAGCTGGGACATCGGAAATGCCTGGGACTGCAGCTCACCTTGCTTTCCCACCTTGCCATTCCCGGGCTCCCACCCCCGCCTCCATTCCTCCCCTAGCCCGGGGAGGTCCCGTGCTGGTCGTGGCACAGCAGAATGGTGGAGGGCCGGCAGCCTGGGCCCTCGGGCTGTGGCTCGGCCTTATTTTTCCCATCTGTGAGCCGACGGGGCTGCGTCCTGGCAGCGTGAGGACTTGTGGTTCTGTGATCTCTGGGGTGGTCCTGGCAGCAGGCGCAGAATGAATCTTGAGCACAATTAGTGGATTCCATGAAGAGCATGTCACTTGTCCTTCCACACAGTCCCTGGGACAGGATGAAGCCACATCACCTAGCAAACTTCACAGGCCGGGGAGGAGCTCTAGGCACAAAATGCGCCGGGAAAAGCCTTGAGGTCAAGGAGTTTGGGGAACAGGCTGGCTGGTTCTTACAGTTTTGCTCCAAGGATTTTTCTGAGCATCTGACCGGTCTCTACAAATGCCAGGACTCATGGGACCACAGAGGGGCAGGACAGGAGGGGTCTGTGTCACATCTCCAGCAGAGGAGGCAGGGCTCCAGCCAGGATCTTGACCTTGAGTCCCACCTCCACCATGCATTCAGTGTGAGCCATTGGGAGTGACTTCCCCTCTTTGGGACTCAATGGGCCCATCTGAAAAATGGGAGCAATGATGATCCTTGCTCATCCTGCCTCAAGGAGCGGAGGGCTAGCCAGTAACAGTGATAAGAATGATCCTTCCCATTCACATCCACCCTAAATGGGACAGCCTGTGTATACTTCAAAGGCCATCTGGACCAGAGGCCTATTACTGCATAACAGGACGCTGGGGTCAGAGGGCCCGGTTCCAGATCCAGCCCTACCATCTGCCAACTCCGTGTTCCTGCCTGGGTCACTTCGTACCTCCGAGTCTGAATTTCAGCATCTGTAACACAGGCTCTCGGGGCTGCTGTAAAGACGAACCGAAATGCGTGGGAAGCACTTTCTCACGAGCTACAAAGAGCCTCACGCGTGTTAGCAGCTCTTATTATTAGTAACATTTGACATAACTGACAACACCAGGGTGAAGGGCCGCTCCCTGTCACGGGAAGCTGGGACCCCCGGGCTCTACCAACACAGCACAGTGCCTGTGGGATGCGGGAAGTTCCCTCCTCTGGGAATAAGGCTGGGGGGAGGGGGCACTGGGACTATCTGAACTACAGTGTCCTGCTGCCTTTGCGGGTGACATGGGACCAAGGAGCACTGCGGGCATGCAGAGGGAGCACTAAGGCATGCCAGCCACCACCTCAGCCAGCTTCTCCAGGACGGGCAGGAGGGATGTGGTGAGTTAGAAAAAGAAGTACATCTTTCTAGTCGGTGGACAGGTTTTTCTCAGGACCTGCTAAGAGGAGACCATGTGAGCCATGTCGACGGAGGTCTAGTCTGCATTCCTTTGGCTTCCCCGCAAGCCCCCCAAACAGACCCCGAGATAATGACTCAAGCAGCCAGGTGGGATGTGATCTCAGGAACGGTGGCTGAATGGTGAAGAACTGTGACTGGGGAAGGGTAGAGCCACTAAATGGTCTGTTCTGAACAGACACCTACAAGTACGTCTTCAAGGGGCTGACAGGTACTCAAAGATCCCTCTGGACACAATCAGCTCCAGTAGCCCCTGTCCCACCTCAAGGATGTGGACTCGACACTCTCCAGGGAATTCCCAGCGAAGGGACAATTGGGTTTCAGGAGTCAGTCCTCATCACAGCCTGAGCCCCACACCCACGCACAGAGGATAAGCTCAGGGAGAGCGGAGGGTCTCATGTGGTCCACTCCCCCACCCCCAGCTCAGGGGCCCAGCCTGACAACCGCTTCTTTCCTGTATGGCACAGGCCATGCCTGGCCACCCTGTGTGAGCGCTGCAGTGAGCTGTGGATTGCTCTGCTGAGCAGAAGGAAGCATGCATATTTCCAAGTTCAACAACCCCGCTGCCTGGCAGGGGGTGCCTTGGGACTGCCGGGCCCTGGACCCCACTGCCTCCTCCCACCACAGTCAGAGAAAGACTCCTTGTTGAGGAGAGGAGCTGGTTAGGCTGCTTCTATGTCTCATGGCCTCAAGGGCCAGGTGTTTTGCTCGGCAGCAAACCAGAGGTGTCCTGGAACCAACCTTGCTCAGACTTTGTCACCCCGTCCATCACCCCAGCCTGGCTGCAGGGCCCAGAGTGGTGTTCACTCCTCATTTATTTTCAGCATAACTCCCTGGGGAGGCTGGAGTAAAAGTCTCTTGGCATGACAGTGGCCCTAGGGTCATCCTCACTCCTGATGGGGACCCAGAGGGCAGAGACATCCTCAGGGCCCTCTGTGGGGAGGGAGGTGAGGCAGGGACAGAGCTGGAAAGAGCCTGTGCTCCCCCCACCTTCCAGCTCTGCCTCATTGTACCAGTGTTTGCCTTTCCCTTGGGCTTGCCCATGTTCACCATCACTGGGAGGGAAAAGCTACCCAGTACTTGGACCCCAGGCACCAGGACTCGCCCCAGAGCCGAACACAAGGTTACAGAGGCACACACAGTGATCTCCAGCCCCGAACCACAGGCTGTCCCTGCAACTGTCAAGTGCCACCTCTTCCGGGCCACCGCCAGCCCCTCCAAACAAGCTATCTTTATGAAATAAAATGACTGCCCTTAATATATTAAAATAACACCTCCCCAGGAAAGACCTTGCGTCAGGGCTGCTGCACAAAGGGACATTCACAGGCTGGCAGAGAGAAGCCGGTGAAGGCTTGGCCTAGGGCCCAGAGGAAAGCAAGGATGGGGAGCTCGGGGCTCTGGGGTTACAGACAGGAGGGCGGGTTTGGGGAGGCCCAGAATGGGCTTTGAGACTTCAGCAGGCAGGATGGCCCTCTCCCATGGATGGGGCAGGCCAACACTGTTCTCGCCCGCTTCCTAATGTCATGGTCTACACCGCCTCAGCACCCCCTGGGATGCAAGCAGGGACCCCAACAGGGAGGTGCGGGTGGAAGAGGTCTCAGATCCCAGCACCTGCTTCCCGAGGATGCCATAACAAGAGTGGGCACCACGGCCCACAGTGGGGTCTGCAGGGATCAGGACAGCTTGGGCAGCCTGAGCTAGCCGGCCTGGCTGTGTCCGGGGCATGGGCTGGGCTAGCCCTCTCTCAGGGGCTGTCCCCGCAGCCTGGACTCTGTGGTTCTAGATTCAGATAGACCTGGGTTCTGAGTCTGGTGCCCAGTACTGTGTCTTCTTGGGCAAGAAATTCCACCTTCCTTGCCATCAGTTTCCCCAGCTGAAAGGTGGGGATCATGGCGACGAATTCAAAAGATTTGTCCTCATGGTTAAACAAGAGAGTGCCAGTAACAGTGACGCACGCGGGTAGCACTCCACACTGGTTTTCTTTCCTTAGGCTCTGCCGCATAGCAGGATTTTTACATAAGCTGAGACATGGAACTCATCTCCCTCCCAGAGCTCCCAGCCTGGAGCTCATAATTATAAAGGCTGAAGAGAAAATTTAAATATATATATAAAAATCAATATAAATGATTATTTTATATAGGCACACATACATAAAATCACAGACAGAGGAAGAAGACACCCAGTAAAGTTTCTCAGGCATCGGAGAAGGTATCCAAGATTAATTCCACCACTACATACTGAGCCAGTACTGTGTGCCAGACACTGTTCTAGAGGGTGGGATTGTCAGCATACAACAGACCCAAATCCCTGCTCTCCTGGATCTTATAGTCTATTGTGTCGGTGGGCGGGGGAGACAGACAGTAAACAAAGGACATAACAAGTCAATCATATGTACCCCATTTGGGTGGTGGCTGGGGGAGGTACTGTGGAAAAAGGGGGGAAGTGAGCAGGAGCAGGGGATTGGAGCACTAAGGCTGCAGTGTAAATACAGTACTCTTTAGGGTGACATTTGAGAGACGGGGGAGTTGGCCATGCCCCTTTGTGAGGGTAACACATTCGAGGCCTGGGGATCAGCCAGTGCAAATGCCCTGCAGCCAGAGAGTGCAAGGAAGCCAGAGCGGCTGGAGGGTGGGGTGGGGCTGAGGAGAGTAATGATCAGAGAGCGGGACAGAGAGCTGGGCCAGTTGCACATTTTGGACCTTGTAGGCCACTGGACAGCTATTTCTTAAACCGTCATAGAGAAGGAACCTGCAGGACGGCCCTTGGTGGATGATGGGGAGCTCACCAAGCCAGGAAGCAGGGAGACTCCAAAGTGTGTCCAGAGAATAGACTCTTCCCCAGGTGGAAGGCCCCCAGAGGGAGGCTGTGGAGACAGAAGGGTTTTTTGTTTTTTTAAGATTTTATTTATTTATTTGACAGAGTGTGTGTGTGTGTGTGTGTGTGTGTGTGTGTGTGTGTGTATGTGTGTGCAAGCATGAGAGAGGGAACATAAGCAGGGGGAGTTGGGGAGGGAGAAGCAGGCTTCCCACAGAACAGGTAACCTGATGCAGGGCTCCTTTCCAGGACCCTGGGAGAATCCTGAGCTGCAGGGAGACACTTAATGACTAAGCCAGCCAAGTGCCCTGAGACAGAAGGTTTTTGATGCAAGTTTTGGTAAATAGCAAATTGCACCTGAGGAAGAAATCACTCTTCTTCTTCTAGGCAAGGTGGGCCCACTATATTGTATCCTGTATCCACTGCTTTTCCCACAGACAACACCTGCCCGATCTGCTTCACAGGGTTGTGGGGAAGGATTAAATAACACTTGATAAAAATGCCTTGCAAACCACAACATCCTACACAAACACAAGTTTGGATATTGATCTGATACGAGGAAAAAAAAAAAAACACTGGTATTTATTCTTATCCTAAAAGGGTTTTCCTTCAGTGTCCATACTGCCCAACTCACGGAATAATCATACCACAAACAACCATACGAGTCATGTTGGTGCACAGTACATGCTTAGAACATCGTTTGTTGAATGAATGAATGAGCCCATGAGGGAAAGAAGGTACCGCTGTAGAAAAGCACGCAGCCCCTAGCTCGGACAAATGGACTAGAGGGGGTGTGGAAGAGGCAGTTTGTCAGTCGGGGCTATGACAGTGCTGGAACCCCCACCACCACCCCAGCCCTAACAGTTGGGTAAAACAGGCACACCCTCCCCCGTCCCAGGATGTGGCCGCTGCAATTCCTGTGTCCAGGCTGCTTGGGCTCTCCCTCCTGCTAGAACTCTCTAACCTCTCACTTAGCAGGTACTATTAGAATGCTAAGATGGGTGATTAGACCCGATCTGAGCCTCCCATCTCACTGACCTCAGTGTGGCTGCGGTTGGCTCTGGAGCAGAGAAAGAAACACACGGCAGGAGGAGGGACCCAGGGAGCTGAGGCCCAACTCGGGCACTGAAGGCAGTCAGGGAGGCATGGGCAGCGCAGTCAGAGTCTGGTAGAAGCTCCACAGCCTTAAGGGAATTTATAAAGCCAGAAAGAACCTTGGCCCTCACTCCCTTATTGGCAGTTTCAGAATCCAAAAAGCTCTGAAGAACCACTGGTCTTTGATAACCTGACCTGAGCCTACACAAGGCTATACAGAGTCTTGGTCTAGCCCACTTCTTGTAAATATCATGTTTTGCAGCCCAACGATTGATGTGATTATGGGCACTGTTCCTGGCCCCAGTTAAAGAGCGATGGATGTGCATATCTAAAACCCAAAGAATACTGAATTCTGAGACACATAAGGGACTGGGGATCCATTCTACTCAGCTGCAGATTTCTTTAATTGCTTGTTCACTCACTCATTCATTGAGCAGGTCTTCACTGCCTTCCCCACCTACGTTTATCCTTTTGCTGCTGCAAAGGAGAGCTCTGATCATCTGCTTATCCACTGGCAAGCTCTCCCTTGCTTGTTGGGACTTACGTGATGTGACCGTGCTGGACGTGGAGACCCGGAGCTGGGCGCAGACCTGCATTTCCTCCACCTGATTTGCTTCCTCTCCGACCCCTTTTCCAGACAGAGCTGTGGATCCCAAGGGCCTCCTTCATAAACACTGGGCACACAAACCTGTCTTGGGGGCTGCTTGCCAGAGGTTGCAACCTATGGCCCTGGGAAGCTCACAAGAGGGTGCCTGAGGGGACTGTTGGAACCGAAGAGTAGGGAGGCAGGAGAAGATAGCCCACAGTGCCCACCTCCCAGCAGGCTTAGGGCTCCTAGCAGAGGACCAGCCTGCTCTCGTGAGAATTCAAGCTGCTGGTGGGAACACTGAGAAGGGGCATTGGCTGAGCTGGGCTGCACACCTGCTGGTGAGCGGGGTCTTCCCAATGACTCTACTTGAATGCTGCAGAGGCACAGCCGCTGTCCAAACCATGCAGCCAGAAAGTGGCAGAGCCTGGCATTCCGAAGCCTGGGAATGTCCCCATAGGAGGCCCCACCCCTCTGCAAAAGCACCCACATCTCCAAGATCCAAACCTGTTTCTGATCACCTAGTTTCCCTCTCTTGATGCTCAGAACGTGGCGAGGGTCAAGGCCGAGACTGGGGCTGGGGTCAGCGCTCAGGGCCTGACCTGAGGCTGGGCCCAGGTGTGCAGGGGAGTTTAGGTTCAGTCCAAGACTGCAGGACCGCCGGTCTGTCTCTGTAAAATTAACTAACCATGACCCCGCTGGAGCCATCCTGCTCCCTCAGCCCAAACACCATCTTTTAAGAGCGAAAGATGCAGAAAGGGGTGGGAGCGAGCACCGAAGAGTGAGGAGACAGACTGGGGGGGGGGGTCCTATTCAACCTTTTATCCATCATCAAAACCCTCCATCATTAGGATAGCTGTGCCCGTCTGTCCCATAACATTTACAGACGATCATAAAAGGGAGGGTAATGACCGCAATTACAACTGAAGGACTGGTTTAATGAATATTAAACAGCTTTGAACATCAAAGTATTGACTGAAGTGGAAACCTAATATTCTCTCCTTCCAGGCCTTTCTGCCTGGCGAAAGGGCGAGGCAGATGGCCTGGCCTTCTGTGGGGCTGTCAGGAACAATTTGCACGAGTCACCAAGTGGCACTTGGAGCAAACCCTTCTGCCTAGAGGCCGGCCCAGTGAATAAAGGGATCTGCCATTATCTTCTCTGCAGCAGTCAATCAGCCAGGGAGGAGGGAGCCCAGGAGAAGCAAGACAGAGTGTCCCCTCCCGGGGGGAGTCTGTTCGGGTCACACTGCAGAGTAGAAGATCCTGTGGCTTGGCAGTGGGGACCCGGGGCCGTGCCCCCTGTTCGGCCTTCCTTCATATCCCACAACTCTTCCGGACCCCTTCCTTGTTCTATCCACCCACAAGTCCTCTGCCTCCAGGCAGGGTGGACGGAACAGCCTCCATCCTCCCGCCTTCACTCATTCATTCGGGTACGTGGGAGCTGAACAACACAGCCCCTGTGCTCAGGGAGTTGACAGTCTAACGGTGGAGACGGAGATACAAACAGGTAGTTGGATGCAGAGTGATAACAGCGGAGGCACATGGGGAAGAGAGGGGAAACACGGACCAGGCCAGGGAAGAGCATAGTTAACAAGTCACGTCTGGCCCTTATGGAACCCAGGTCTAGTTACGGAGCTGGACAGAGCTGCAGTCTGCGGGACTAGTGTCCTGTGAAATCTGGAAGGCTCCTTGACCCAACCAGGGGAGGTATCGTGGAGGGGGTGACCCTGGAACTGGGCATGGAAGAAGGAGAAACTGACCCCTAGGCAAGTAGGCAGAGGGCAGCCCAAGAAGAGACAGCCCCTCTCCCATGCTAAGCCCCCTCGTCCTGCTGGCCTCCACCCCTCCCACTGCCCCAACACAGCCTGCATTCCGCCAGTCACCATGGCCGCCCGGTATTTGTTTTTCATGAATGACTGCACGACTTCGAGCCTCCACGGGCTGCGTCGTCTGATACTGGTCCTGCTCAGGCTTCATGGAAAGTGTACTGGCTGGGCAGGGTGATGCACAGGGGCTGCGCTTGTTGCTTTCTCACAGGACCCTTGTAACCTCGCAGCCTTGACATTACTGGGGAAGGCTCTGAGCCCTCTCCAGAGGCCAGGTTCTCAGTACACACCTCTTTTGTAACCAGGGAGGTGGGACACAGAATAGGAGTTCATAAAGCAATTCAGGAATAAATGAGAAGCCTCCCTGTTGGAATCAGTGGAGGTCCAGGGAAGAGCTGACACCCTCCCCGCAACAGGAAGGGGACCCAGAGTCCACACATCACTCAAGACCCTTTGCAGTCTGATCCCAGGGACCCTGCTGGCTCTTCCCTGATGACCCCCAGCCACTCTGTACCCTGGGTCAGTGCTGGACACTCCAGTCTCCTTGGGTGATGGAAATTCTGAAATACAGCTGGGCCACTAGCCACAGGGGCTTTTATGCCCTTGAAATGTGGCTAGGGTGACTGAGGAATTGAATTTTAATTCTGTTTAATCTTAACCAATTAAATTTTAACCCATTTAAATTTAAATAGTACATGTGGCTCGTGGCTACACCATGGAAAGCCCAGATCTAGTCACAAACGCCTTATGTTCTTCCACATGCCAGATTTTTTTCATGTCTCTGGGCCTTGGTATATAGCATTCCCTTTGCCTTAAATGTCATTTCCCGCCTCTTGGGCTGGTTTCACAATGTAGCTGGAGATTACCTCCTGAGAGAAGCCTCCCTCTCACATCTTAGAGATGCCCCTCCCTGTCTCCCACAGCCCCCAGGCTTCTTCCAGTCCAACCCCTACTCCATTGCTGCCCAGTGGTCAGTCTCTGCTTTCTAGCCCTGTGATGTCTGTTGGACGGTATGCTCTGAGGGCGTGCATCAAATCACCTGAGGGTTCTGCACACCTACACCTGGGGCCCCTGCACACCTACACCCGGGATTCTGCACACCTACACACGGGGCTGCTACACACCTACACCTGGGGCCCCTGCACACATACACCCGGGGATTCTGCACACCTACACCTGGGCTGCTGCACACCCACACCTGGGGCCTCTACACACCCCCATGCCCTGTCCTTCCCCAGAAATCCAGCTGTGCCTCTCTTCCTCTCCAGTGATCCCAAAGTCTTCTGACTCAGCTGTGAACTGCAGTGGAAGGAAAAGGACTGGCATTATTTCTCTGGCAGAGACAAGAAATGAGGGGCTCCTTGTGGGAGGGAGCTGTGTCTGTCTCACCTCAGTGTCCCCAGTGCCCTGTACAGAGCCAGGCACAGAAATAAGGTGAGGATTCTGTGAGGGTTGGGATCTGCCTGGGGTGGAGTCAGGACTTGAGAACCCAAGAATTAGAAGCTGAAACTCCACCTCCACAGGGCAGTTGGAGTCTGACGGGGGTGGGGGTCTGAAACTGGTCTGAAGGCAGAAGGAGGGAACTCCCTTCCCAAACCCCCAGGGTCGCACATGCCTCCCATTACCATAAATGAGAATGGCTGTTAAATCCTGCATTAGGCTAAACACTTAACACCCAGTAAATATTTATTGATCACATGTACCCCTGATTAACCCCTGCTGTGCCAGAGGCTGTACCAGGCCAGGTTATGGGATCTGTCTGCCTCCTTGAGTTAGTGGCTCTCTTGTACCTGCAGTCCCTGAGCATGCCCTCAGGGACTCTTGAGGAGCTCACTCTGGGGGAAGGAGAATGATGAGTACCTTCCCCCAAAACCTAACTTGAACATAAAATAGCATGAGGCATACAGAGAAGCCGAAACAGAGTACTGACGGGAGGCTGATGTTTGCAACAAGGAGATGAGGGAAGGCTTCCTGGAAGAGGAGGGATCTGAGCTTGACCTTAAGGATGGATGGGAAGGATGTGGTAATGAGTTAGGATCAGGGAGGCCATTAAAAGAGATGAGAACAGGGTGACCAAAGGCGAGGATAGGGGAAGCACGGGTGTGGAGGGAGGGAAGGAGGCAGGAGACAGGGATGGTAGACTGGTCAGCAGGGTCCATATTTGGGGACACCAGGCAGAGGAGCCCAAATTTTATTCTCTGGATGAAGACATCTATCCTGTGAGTCCTTTCCCAGGAAAACTCTTACTGGAGCAAATCTCCAATCCCCGCAGGAAATGGCGTTATGGCTGTGGAACCAGAAACTGCTGTCCTATGAAAGGTGATCTAACCAAGTGCCCGGGGTCTGAGACTCTCCCTCTGCCTAGTGTGACCATGTGCTCCCTAGGAGGAGACCACACGGTCCCCTCACTCCTCCAGCCTAGCCTGACACACGAGGGAGGAACGTCCCAGAAAGCCAAGCCCAGCCCCAGCCCAGGGAAGGGCTCCCTCCCACCACACATCCCTTCCCTCCGCTCTGCCAAGAATACCCCAGATTGCTCCTCATTGCACTTCCCTCCGTGTCAGGGACCACACCGTGAATGCTGCCTTCCCCTCGAGGTCAGCATGGCCCTCCATATGTTATATACTCTGCTTCAAAATATAATCTCCTCCACTCCTCTCTCCCAACAAAGCTGACTCCTAATGCTCCAAATCAAAGAAACTGAATTCAGTAAACCTCCTGCAGATTAATTCAATTTAATTCGTTTAAGATTTTATTTATTCATTTATTTTAGGAAGAAAAAGAGCAAGAGGGTGAGGACAGAGGTGTTGGGGGAAGGAGAGGGAAGGGGAAAGAATCTCAAGCAGATTCTGAGCCCGAAGATGTAAGGCTTGATTTCACAACCCTGATATCATGACCTGAGCTGAAACCAAGTGTCAGACGCATAACTGACTGAGCCCCCCGGGGCATCCCTAGATTTCATTCAACAGAATCAAGTCAACATGCTGAAGCTGGAGCCTGGGTCTTGGAGGACACTCAGCTCAAAGGCTGAGCCTGCCCTGGAGATGCTCACGGTCAAGGTCGAGGGGAGAAGGGGCACAAAAAACTGGGGACCTAAGGAGAAATAGAAAGTGCCGATCAGACATTCCCGAGGCAAGAGGAGCCTGAAAGATCATATTAAGAGAGGCAACACATGTATAAGCGCTCAGCTCATGCCTGGAGGGTACTAGGTTCTCCATAAACGGTTGCCAAGTTCAAACGCCATTCCTTGGTTTTCTCCAAGGTTCCAAGTCCTGGGGAAAACTTCAGTGGGAGGAGCAAGGAGAACCAATTTTCCAGAGAAGCAGGCCTGGCCAGGCCCTTGGCAGCGGGGGACAGGGAAGGAGGTGCTAGCCAGATGTCTGAGAAGAGAGGGGTCTGAAGATTCCCTCTAACTCAGCACTCCACGGGCCTGCTTCTGGCCGGAGTTCTCTGGAGAGTCAGCACTGCCACCTCCCCACCCCAGACATCGGAAATAAATTAGCACCCAGCATCGACACAGCTCCCCTAGCCACCCATGGCCCTGGCCTCCTCTGGCTGCCCTTCCACGTCAGATGGGAAATACGTCCTTTAACATTCTTTAGGGCTGACCCCGCATGCCTCCAGCTCTGAGGTTCCGTATAAACGCTCACCTTTCTCTGCTTCTTTCTCTGCATGTCCCTCTCCCCCTCTCCCCTCCCTCCACTGTATCTTGTGCCTTGTCCACTGCCTGCCCAGGCCCTGGTCTCTCTGGCATGTGTTCGGGTGGCGGGGGGGGCACATAGCACACACACTTAGGAGCAGTCTCCTTACGTGTTCACAACACTAACCCAGTTTCAGAGGGAAAGAGAAGAGGTACCAAAGCAGAGGCTTTAATTTTGGGCAAGACCTGTCTACTGATCCTACCTGGAATCTTACTGACCCCTATCCCTTGTACCTGCCACTCTTAGACCCAGGCCTTACCCCCAGGCTTGGAGGCCTTCACAGCACCGCTGCCATCTCTCCATTTCCAGGCTGAGAAGCAAGTTAAGGACCACTCAGAGAGGGGCACACACCTGCCTGAAGTCACACCACAGGCCTGCGGCAGAGCTGGGATCAAGAGCCAGGTTTCCTGGCTGCCAGCCCTGCATGTGCCCAGTGCAATGAACAGTAACAGCGCCCCCGATGTGCTGCGAGCCACAGACGGGGCACGGGGCTCCCCATCGAGGAAACACGTGATCATGTCATCTTGACAGCAAACCCTGTGAGGACACCCTTATTTTCCCAAAACTCGGTGAAAAGAAGGAACGTGTTGAAGGTCAGCAGCGAGGATGCAGTAGAGCTGGATTCAGCCAGGCTCCCCGGGGTGCCGAGCTCCAAGCCCTTTGTGATGGGCTGAGACTTTCCAAGAACCCGGGAGTTCTGATTGCCATCTCCCCTGCTCACAGCTCTACGCTCCCCCAGTAGCGTGTGAAGGTGGCAGGGCTCCATCAGCCTCGCCACGGGGACAAGACCGACTGCCCACACCTGGACCCGCATGGCTGAACCCCTGGTGGGAGCAACCTGGCTGGGGACTGTCAGCCGGCTGTCAACCGCCCCGCAGGGAAAGCGGGATTTCTCCGCGCCGTCCCTGCAGTTCAAAGGAACGGGGGCCCAGCATCCTGGCTACGATGGTCTGTATTATGACAGGTCTGGGAATCTTAAAAGCAAAAGACAGCTTAATAACGCAGCAAAGAAAACACAGGTCCCTTGGACTGGCTCTTGAGGGTAACCAAGAGCTTGGAGGAGGGGCCAATCCCCTGTGCTGTCGGTGCCCTCTGGCAACAGGCACGATGTGCCCGAGGAACACATAGTTCTTGCCCAGTTCCAGCCCCTTCTGCAGACAATTGGGGCCTGTCCTTCGCAGTTCGCTTGGAGGCCTCCTGCTGACATGTGCCAAGCAGCCCATGTGAGTCCTGGCCGCTGCTGCTGGGAGGAGTCTGGCTCCAATTGCACACAGGTTCCAAGGGCAAGAGTGTGGCAATTCAGGCAGCGGTGCCATCACCTCCGGCAGCTGGGGCGGCAGGCCCAAGCTGCTTTGGCCAATACATTCTCATGCGTATCGGAAACAATTTCTTTCACGATGGGGGATTCATTCATTCATTGGACTGGGCCACGAACACGGCTTTTTACAAAGGAGTCTTTTGGTCACTGGATTCTGACTTCTGAGCTCTCTTCAGTTACTGAATAAAGGGGATATTTAACCAAGAAACAGGTGGGCCCACCTCTTAAAGAAAATTCTCTGAGAGTAGAAACTCAAAGAGTTTCAAAAATGATTGGTTGAGTACCATTCTCTTCTGGGCCATATACCCCCACCAACCACCATTCACATTCCCTGCATCCCTTCCACTTAATAACTAGGAAACTGAGGCTCAGGCATGAACCAGGGCTTGAGGTCATGCTGGAAATATGGGGGAAAGCCAGGATTTGAACCTCATTTGTCTGATTTTTGGGTCTGGTGCTTTTTCTACCATGCCACATCATGGAGGGAGAAGCTAGTGCCCAAGGTGCATCCATGCTTACTCTCGGTTATCCACCTGAAGGACAAGGAGCCCAGGCACCCGGACACCGGGAGAAATGCAGAGGAAAGAGTCCTTATTCCAGAAAGCGAGTTGGCAGGAAAGCCTTCACAATGTTTTGTTTGACCTTCTTCCCTTCTGTGGGAAGGGGAAAGGGAAAAATTATTTAAAGAAATGCGCTTTCTGTTCCTTCTAGTCATAAAGTTAGGTGATCGAAAGATTCAGTGGAGGCAGGATGGCTTAGGGTCAACCCCTAGGTAAACTCAGGTGAATGGGTGTGTGCGGGAGAAGGAAAGAAAGGCTGGTTCGTTTTGACCTTTTTACTCCAAAGTTTCTGGATTTCTTTTCCTTTCTCATGAAAAAATCATCTTGCTATATTCTCTCCTGTGTGCCCACGGAAATTCTGATGGTCTAAATGTGTTCTGTAACCACTAGAAACGATAGCATGGGTATGTTTTCACTGCGGTGGGAAGATGTTTGTGATATACGGTGAGCAGAATAAAGGACAGTGTGCATAGCAGTGGTCCCATTTTCATAAATACATATTCCTCTCCATGCATGTATATTGAGAGAGACATCGATGGGGGAAATGTCAGGACGGATAGTCATCAAATGTTAACGGCGGTTATCCCACCAGATGGTGGAATTTTATAATTTTTGTCTATGCCTTTTATAAAGATTACATACTCTATAATAATACATACCAGTCCGTGTGAGGCTTTTTCTTTTTCTTTTCTTTCTTTCTTTTTTTTTTTTTTTGAGGCTTTTTCTCTTTAAGAGAAGAAAATGAGAGAGAGAAAGCTTTGCAATCAGATCACTAACTAGGTGAACTAAGTCAGTCACAAAGTCCTTGGAGCCTCAGTTTCTTCATCTGCAAATGGGGCTCATATAACCTACCTCTACTTGTTGCTGTCCCGTTACAAAAGCTGAGGGCTCAGTCTTTCCTGGCTCCTACTCTCTCCTCCCTGGCCTCTCCTGCTCTCCCATTTCCAGGCTCTACCTACCTCCTCTGTCCCTTTCTCCCTCCATCCCATGTGCCAAGCTCACCAGTAAGCCTCTCTGGCCTTGGCCCCAGCCTGAGCTCACAAGGAACCAACTCAGCCACACACAAGGCTGTCAGTTTCCCCATCTGGGCAGGGGGAGCAGACCCAGTTACAAGACTCGGATCGAGGCCCGCAGAGAGGGGCTGATGAGAGGGGAGAGCTTCCTAACCCTTCTCCTTGTCTCCTGCTGCCCCTACTCCCTATCTTCCTGTCTAGCCTCATGAGTGGCCTGCGCTCTGTTCCTCATTTCACCTTTTTCCCTGCCAGATCTTCTGTGGGGTGTGCTCTCACCAACAACAGACATCTATGAAATACCTACAGAGATGTTAGAGTTCTCACTTTAGCTGTACGAAGTAGAGACTTTACTATGTCCGTTTTTCAGATGAGAAAAGTGAGGTTTGGAGAGGTTAAATAACCTGCCCAAAGTCGCAGGGCTAGGAAATAACTCAAATTCATCCTTCAACACTGACTTCCCAAAGGGTGACGTCCTTAGGAGGCCTTTCCTGATGCCCCAGGCCAGATTAGGGGCCCCGCCAATCAGCCCCATAGTTCTGTTTGTCCAGGACCATCTGGTTATTATTTGCTGAACTGAAACGGCAGTAATTAAGAGCCAACAAGGTTCTAGGATGGCAAGGTGAAGTAGTGAGTATCTCGTCCCTCAGTGGGTACAAGAATGAGTCTATAACCCTCAGTTACAGGGTCTTGCAGTGAAACCATCCAGGGGTGATGTACCCTCTCCCAGCCTCCCTGGAGTTCAGGAGACGAGACTGCTTCCAGGAGCCCACACCCCTGAAGCAGTAAACCAGCGTGAAAACGCCCAGACCTGCAGGCTGCACGACCTGGGCCAAGTCATTGTTCCCCTGAGCCTACAGCCTCGTTCAAACAACGGAGACACGCGTACTTGCCTATACCTCACACAGCACGCGGTGGTCCAGAAGAGAGCCCAGTCCCCACCTCCCCTGCGGTGCCATGGTCAGGGTTCCCAGTTGTGGCTGATGGGATGTGACAGCACTGAGGGGTCCAAGTCCACATCAGCCCCTATCCTTGCCCAGGCCTGGAGCACCCACGCAGTAGTGGCCAGCCCTCTTGGAGAGAAAGCGGTGCCTCATTCGGCAGAGAAGTAAGAGGCTGTGCCCTTCTCGGGGCAGGCACCACCCAGCTAGGACTTTTCTGTGGGAGAAGACTGAGCTGCATCCCCTAAAGCCACTCCACCCTTTATAAACTCATTGAAACGACACAGTAAGTCATCATAGGGGACACCTTAATGGGGCATAACACATGGGCTGCGTTCTGATGGTTAGAATGAATTTTCTCCATGCAGCGACCCTTGGAGAAGTCCTCAGACAGCCCTGGGAGAGCCACATAGCTCGACAAGTCTCCTTAGAAACTGCTGGTACCCATTACACTTGACTCTCCTAGGCAATCTTAGAAGAGAAAGACAGAGACATGTAGGAACAAGTGTCTTCTGTTCTTACTGGGGAGAAAAGGCCGGAGACCTGTCAAATCATTGACATTTCTGGAATCACTTAAGACAATGCACTGTCAATTCTGTATAGGCAAAGATACTTTTGACAAATACTAACCCCACACGACATGTCTCCTACAAGGCTACGCGCTCCTGGGAGGGCAGGCTCTGGCCTCCTCTATCCCTTGTCTCTCCTCCGGGACCCAGGGCATGATCTACCGGGCCCAGTGCAGAGCACGAGCATGGAACCCCATGTTCCTCAATTCTTAAGAATTTTAAAACGGAGACGGCAGAGCAACCGAATGAGCCAAGCTTGGCTACGTGGGTCTCACGGCACGGAGCTGGCCTGTTCCCCAGTGCCTCGCCCTCCGGCCCGCACGTACTGGGCAGTCAGCAAGCCCACGTTCACCGAAGCAACTGCCATCTGGGTGGACAGGGCGACACCAGAACACAGTCAGGTCCCCTCATCACCGTGACCGGACTGGAGGTGGCTTTGTTTTCTTTTCCCCAGTCTCAATTCTTTGTATGTCTCGGAGGCGGGGGCGGAGGCAGGCACAGGGCTCCAGGGCTAGAGGTCACGCAGAAAACATGCTTCTTTGCATGAGTGAGCGGCCAGGAGCGAGCGACAGGCATTTCTGAGCCGTTCTCCTTCTTGTTTCTTGCCACAAGATATAAACTAATCTATTTAGTTAGAAAAACATGGTTTATTGCAATCTAAGTAATTTGTATTTCTTTTTCTACCACAAGATGTAAACTAATCTAGTTAGCTAGAGCAAGTTGGTTTAACTGAATTCAGAGTAATTACCCTCCACAGCAAAGCGATGTGTGTGTTTTTTTGGTTTGCCGGGCTTTTTTTTTTTTTTTTTTCCCTTTTCCCTTTCCTTTCCAGTATTCAAAGGTTGAGACATATATGCACTTATGATTAAATAAAACCCAGCCGTCTTTTGGTTCGCTGGGGCCTTGGCCTTTCTGGAGGGTCTCAGCCCCCATCCCCACCACCTGGGATTTCCCGAAAATGTGCTGGAGGTGCCATGGAAAATCCAGTATGTGCTCTGGTGGAAAAACAATTTGTAACAACATTTCCTGGAGCCCTGGAGTTCCAACTCACCGGGGGGGAGGGGGTACTATTTACCAGGTACTGGGAGGGTTGACAGGGCAGTGCAAGGCTGGGGAGATGGGACACTTGGCCTCATCCTGTCCCTTGGACCGACGGCCTCCAAGGCAGCCCCTCTGTGCCCAGGCCTGTGTGACAGGGGAAATACCTCCTTCCAGGCATGGGTGTCTGGGGGAGGTGGGGAGGTCTTGCCTGTCATACTCCCTGGTCAGTACTCTCCCCACAGGGCAGCAGAGAGGACCAGGACTCAGAGGGAGATGACCTGTCTGGGGCCACACAGCTGGGAAGAGCACAGCTGACCAGGCAGCATCCCTAACCCAGCTGTCCCAGCAGAGGCCGGGCCGCTGCCCACCGTGAAGGAGCTGACTGATCCCAGAGGGGCTGGCAGCTCTTGGCTGTGATCTTCAGTTCTTCCCCACCAGGTCCAGCGGCCTCTTCTGGGAGCCCCTCTTTCCCTCTGCACCAGGCCAGCCCTGCAGGCTTTCAGGGAAAGCGGTTCAGTCCTCCCCATGTCTCTTCTCCATGCTGCCCCTGCTCCCTCCGCCCCTGGGGCTCCTCTGCTCCATTCCCACCACCTCCTCCAGACACAGACCCACTCTCTCCTGAGCACCCACAAGTGATGAGGAGGGCACAGCCTTTTCTCCAGCTGCAATAGCCAAGATGGTTTCCAGTGACTGTCCCACCAAAAGAGGGACACTTGGGAGTGACCTACATGACACCACTTTAGATGGTAGACAGAGACACCCAGTAAGAACCCTGGGCTCTGGCAGAGCAGCGGGTAGCTTACTTAGCATCTACTCTGCCCTTCCTCCTTAGATCAGGGGTCTACCCTTCCCTACTGGACTTTCACCAATGACATGATACGTGTCTGTTTTTGTCTCCTGAGGTCCCAGAACAGAGGCAGGATGGGAACATGTCAGGTGGTGGGCAGCTGGTGACCATGCGCCCCTATCAAGGCGTCTGGCATAGTCCCAGATTCCCACTTCTCTGCTCCCTCCCTTCCTGCCTGTCCTGCTGCCCCATCACCTGACTTCAGAAGAGCAGACTCCTTTCTGATTGAAAGACCAGAAGAGCAATAAGCAAGTAAATAAAGGAACTGGGAAAGGAGAGGAAAGAACCTGCTGTGCGCTCACATAGGCAAAGTGTCCCTCATTTCATCTTCACGGCTGGGCCAACTGTCACAGATGCCTTTCACAAGTGCCTTTCTCAGTCACCTTGGCAAAATGACTCCTGGCCCAGCTCTCCGAGAACCAGAATCCAAGAATACGTGATGCAGACCCCAGGGCGTCAGGAGGAGGGAAGGCTCTAACCCGAAGCCCCTCCCCATCACCAGTATTTTTCTTGGGACATTTCCTCCCCTCAGCTCCTTCTCTCAGGTTCCCGTCCCGGTGACCTGGATAGAGTCCACTGAGCTGGCCGAGGGAGGAGAGCGGGCCTCCGTGGGCGCAACATGACGGACTGTCGGAATTAATGAAGGAAGGGGCCTAGAGCCAGCTCATTTGCCCACGGGCAATTTTAGCAGCAGTGTGCAATTGGATAATTGAAATCAGGGGCGAGCGCTGGCATGCAAGGAGCCTGCTTCCAATACAAACACAGAAGACCACTCCAGCACCCACCGGCCTCTCTCCCGCCACGGCCAAACCTTCCAGGGTGTCTGGACCCCTCGGCCCCCTCCGCAGACGGAAAGCGCTGGGTGCACTGGCACCACTGAGGGGGCTGAGCCAGCAGAATCTGAAACTGGCCACGGGGGTTGGTGGGGGTGGGGACTGAGATGGAGTTACCCTTCCGGCAGGAGCCACAGGGGAGCCGAGCTTGCCAGGCCCCCTTCACTTGTTCAGCCCGAAGGCTCTGACTGGGCCCCAAGCCCACTTGGATCCCAGAAGGATACTGGGGTTCCGCAGTGAATCCACCTTCTGTGCCTGGTGCTGTGGGTCAAGACCTGGTTAGATGTGGTTCCTGCCCTCCAGGAGCTTAGTCACGGGGAGGACAGATGTGTGAACAGCCCACCTCAGTACGGTGAAATAAGTGGCACAAGGCAGACGTGGCGGGGAACAGGGACTCCTGGGAGCAGGAGAAGATAAGGCTGTTTCACCTATGTATTCCCAGAGCTCAGAACAATGCCTCGTCCATGGTAAGTGCTCAGGAAGCATGTCTTGTGACTGAAAGGAGTGAGACAACTGGGGAAAGGCATTCCAGGCAGAGGAACATCACACAGAAGCTGGGAGGTGCAACAGGTGGGCGGACCCACGTGGGGGACACAGATCCCTGGGACTGGGCCTCATACAGATTCTTCTTAAAGGCCCGGGACAGGTGAAAACGCCTTGCCCAATTTCAGACAGTCCCTTAGTGATGGATCCCGGGCCAGAGACATGGGGGCTGACTTTTAATAAACCTATATTACAGCCCAGGCCCTGCGCTGGGGTCATTTAGACACATGCATGTGTAAGCTACCACCCTGAGTCCCGGCCCACCACCGGTGGAGGGTGTCGTTATAGACTCATTTCACGGGTGGGTAAAGTAAGACTCCAAGAGGCAAAAGCACCTGCTGGGGCTCACGGAGCTTATAAGGGGCTAAGAGGGGATTAAAGCCAGGTGATAAGGACACTCGTGCTCTTTGACTCCCTGGGGTGAAGCAGAAGTCTGAGACAGTGGGTGGACATGAGGGCCAGGCCTTTGTCCAGGTCTAGCTGTACCCCCCGCACTGTACCCAGCAAGGGCCCAGCTGGAACCCGTGTGCCCTGGCTCCTCTGGGCTGGAAGAGGATGTTCCTGTTAGTCACAGCCTCCTGTGACCAGGGTGGGAGGGAGGGGGCTGCTGCACCCCGTGCTGGGCCCTCCGGCTGAGTGGGTGAGCGCTGCCATGCCCACACCCCTCCCCTGCCCCCAGGCGGTGACCCCAAGCTGCTGCACAGCCAGGGCTGATAGGTCTCTGGGAGACACCTGTTTCTCATTGTGAGCCCTTGTGGCTCTCTGGCAGCGGCTGTGTTTGTTTTGGGGGGGGGGGTCTGCTGGGTGAGAGGGGAAAGTTGTTTCTGCAGGTCTGCAAGAACCTGGTGTTGCTGAGGAGGCCGCAGACATCCCTGAAGACAAACGTGGCATCCCTGGCGCAGGGCGGCCAGCACCCTGGCCCCTCCCCAGCCCCTCGGGAGCAGAGCCGCTACAGGTTTGTGGGGGGAGCTCAGGAAGCAACAGAGGGGGAGGAAAACTGCTGAGGACAGGCCCTGAACGAAGCCTCGTCTGCTCCAGCCTCCCCCTCGCCGTCATTGCGTTTGCTCATTCGTTCATTCAACCTGCAAAAGCTCGGGACCCAAAGCTGAGTCCCCCGCAGGCCCTCAGCCTCCAGGCGCTCACGGTCTATATAGGGAGTGGACAGCGAAGCAAACACACAGAAGGTCGTCACTTACACTTGTGAAAGAGGGGCAAGGAGGGGGCGTGCAGGGAGGGAGGGGTTCACTACTAGGGACAGGGTCCCTCCAGGAGGGCTTTCAGAAGGAGGGGGCACCTTCAGAGTCCTGAAGGCCAAGGTCCAGGTGGAAAGAGACTGTAACATCTGACACATGGGGGAGGAGCAAGAGCTGAGGGAACAGAAGTGGAACAGAACTTGGTGGGGGGGTGGCAAGAAATTGCATGGGGCTGGAGAAGAGAGTGCGGAGGAGATAGTAGGCTCAAGGCTAGAAGAGGAAGGGGGCAGTAGGGCAGGCTTGGCCTCTGCCTTTAACACTCTCCCTTCAGCCCTAGTCAAGCCCACTTCCCTTTTGTCTTCTCTCTATCCCCTTTTCCAAGCCTCCTTCCCCCTAGCTCCCCCACCCCTACTGCAACTGTGATAAGACGACCAGTCACATCTTGAAAGCTCCTACTATGTCTCAGGCACTGGTTGATGCACTGACACACTTTAATGTTTGCACTTAAAACTGTTTTATGAAGGGGGTATTATTTTCCCATTTACAGAGGATGAAACAGACTCCAAGAAGCTCAGAAATTTGACCAAGATCACCCCCCAACCCAGAGCTCCTGCAGGGCAGAGCCGAGGGGGGGTGGCGGGCTGCATCCAGAAGCCACAGGGTCAGGGGTCCCTCACAGAGGACCCATCCCAAACACTCCCCTGCAAGATGCTATGTGGACTCAGAGAAAAGCCTAAGTATTTGGCTTTCAAGGCCTGGTTAGGATGTTGCCTTCTTTCCAGAGCCCTCCATGGCTCCTCAGAGTGCCCTGAGTGGACCTCAGACCCAGGCTCTAGCAAGATGCATAAGGAGGGCAGAACCTGTCGGTCTCACAGCTGGGCTGTGACTGCTTCGTCTGTGTGGAGCCCCACATGTCGCAGGTGGTCCAACACACTGGAAGGGCTGCACAGCTGGGCAGCAAGTAGACGCATAGTAATGCTTTTGCCACCCTATTTTGGGAACCTACGGTGTGTCTGAATGGGCATTAAACAATGCAATCGATCTGCCAGTTAGATGCTATTAGTCCCATTTAGAGAGGGAAACAAGTTCAGAGAGAGCCATCCACGGTCTTATAGCTGGTGAGCGGAGGAGCAGGATCTGAATCTAGGTCTGAATCCAAACACCCTGGCCTTCACGGCTATCATACCAGATAAAGACATTTTCTGTTGACTTTACTAATCCTCCCTCCCACTCTCCCTTCCTTCCTTTCCTCTGAGGCAGACGAGCAGTAGTAGAGGAGGCCACGTGGAAATATGTACCCCAGATAATCATCTGGAAGGCTGGCCGCAAGCCAAGATGTAGCTGGAAAGAAAGAAGACGAAGCCGTTCGCACCCAGCCAGGCTCGCCACCTCCTGCACCCCCACACAGCCTGGGGGAAAACCAGTGACCACAGCCACGGAGTCAAGGCCAGAGGTGGACAGCTCCAGGAGCTGGGGCTGGGCTGCAGCTCGCACTGTGCTTCCTGCTGCCCAGGCTGAGAAGCAGAGGGGGTTGGGCAGTGCAGGTCCAGCGGTTCCTGAGAACCTCATTAGGAGCCAAGGGACGGTCCTTCCTCCTCTCTCACCAGCAGAACTCCTGCTCAGCCTCAGAGGTCAGCTTGGCTGCCACCTCTGCTGGGGGTCTCCTTCCAGCCCACTCGCCCTGAGCTCGTGCCAGCCTCCAGGCTGCCCCCCGTCACTGCTCCCCAGTGAGCACGGGCTCAGTGCTGTGCAATGGCTTGTTAAATGAATGGATCCATAGACAAGTAAATGGGCCAGTGAATCCACGATTAAAGGAGCGAGTGAAAAACTGAGGCAAATAAAGAGACAGACAAGAGAATGAAAGGGTGAATGAAGGAGTGCGTGGCTGGCTGCCTGAGAGAATGAGTGACTGGCATGCGCTTGGCCTTCCCGTAGTGAGCTCTCCAAAGACACAGAAATCTCTCTGCCATAGGGAGCTCCAAAAACATCTGGTAAGCCAAACGGTGACTTTTCCTGTGGGCTTCCTGAGGCCGCCATCCTCCTGCAGGAAGCCGAGGCCATGGGTGTGTCCTTAAATCCCTCCCCGGGAAGCTGGAGAAAGCAGCTAAACTGCGGGTCGGCTCAGCGGGTGCCTGCCAGGTGACCTGGGGGGGATCCATGCCTCTCCATGGGCCTTAGTCTCCCTATCTGTAAAAGGAGAGGACTGGACCAGACCAGACAGGTCTAGCAAGCCCACCCTAGTTCTCTGGGGGTCCCCAGAACTAACTGCCAGCAAATCAGAGGGCAAGAGTGCTACAGGGTAAAACACTGGCCTCCCTTGTCCTCAGAACGATGCAGGGTCTAGGCCATGTGCTTCTGAGTCCAAATATTTTCATCCGAAAAGAGGGCTGCCTATGGAAGGTGGTCGGAGGGCAAGGGGGGTGACTGTTCCAGGAGCTTCCCCACCCGCCTGCCTGCCGCCTCTTTGGAAGCTACTTGGGAAGCTGAAAAGCATTCCTTAGGAAGGCTCTGAAGAGGGTAACCTGTGGTCTTCTTGAGTCTGGTTTCCAGAGGTAACTAAGACTCTCATAGTCGAAGCAGAGAGAACAGAATGGTAGCCACACACCATGCCCTGTGCCCAGATCCCAAGGGTGCCTGTCCCTGTCCAGGTGTCTGAGCACAGGGCTGTGTGTACCAGGTGCTTTGGAACGAATGACTAAACGAATGAATGACATGGTGGGAGGCCTGGGGGACCTCTTAGTCATCATTGGTCTCTCTGATGTTCTGAGGGCCCAGCTGGGTGGGGGGTGGGGTGGGAGATGGGGGACTTTCCCAATCTCACAGAGTCAGAAATGCATCCGGAACCTCGATCCAAACTCTTGGACTCCAAGTACAGGGTTCCTTCCACTGCACAACCCCAACACCCTGACTATGGCGACTACCCATTCTATCAGAGGAACCAATCCCTGCCTTCAAGGTGGGCATGCTCTGAACACCGCACCACGCCTCGCTGGCCGCATCTCTCCAGCTGGACAGCGGCATTTCAACTGGGCTTGTGAAACATCTCCCCCAGTGGGTATCTCTCCCTGACTCCAGACTCCCCAGGTATGCTGGGTCAGGGTGAACCAATGGCTGTGTCAGGTTGACCTGTGAATTTCCATAGGTTGACCTATGTAACACTTCCAGAAGGGGAGGTGTTTCTGGGCTGCAGCTGATGACCTCTGAAGATGCCACATGCCACGGGGCTGGCAGTATTGGAAGGCAGGTCCTCAGTGCATCCAGCAGGCTGAACAGAAGCTTTCTCTGCCCTTCCTGACTCTCCCCTGCACCCCCCAGGCTTCCAAGGAGTGTCCAGACTGTGGTGTGCCCCGCATTCGTCACAAGACAGGAAACAGAGTCACTGTCCTCCTCCAGAGGCCCAGACTGATGCCTCTCTCCACCCACTCTGCAGCAGCGTCTCCACTCCATTTTAAAGCGACCTGGATTTTTGTTGTATGTTGCAAAGATGCTCCCCAAAAATGGATAGTGTAGGGCTCAGGGGAAGCCAGTGTCTCTGAAACCCTCCTGGGCTCCTTTTATTTGCAAAGCAGGTCTCCGTGCATGGGAGTGTGCTAGAAATTCTGACAAGGCCAGGAGGCTCTGGTTGTTATCTCTTACCCCCAGAACCCAGTAAAGGCCCCCACATCCAGGTACATAGTAGCTGTTCAATTAACGAGTGCAAAGAAATGTTAACAGGCTGATATTTATGGAGTAACAAATCTATGCTAGATTCTGTACAAAAAAATTCTCTAAGCCATACCTCAACGAAAACATACATCCTGGGATTCCCCGGCTGGCAGTAAGAAAACATGCTCAGAGAAGCCAGGTAAGCTGTCCATGGCTACACAGCAGAATGGTGGGCAGAGGTGGGGTCATCCATCTGCAAAGCCACAGCCTTTCTGCTGCCTGTGCTGCTGCAGGCCCCCAGCACCCCACAGCACTATACCCTCTCCTCAACCGCCTGGACAGCTGGGCCTCAGTGCCTAGCCTAGTGCCGGGCACAGAGGCGCCACTCGCTACCCAGGTGAAGGGTGGCAGAACCATGAGGCCATGGGCGGGATGCCACCGGAGGCCAAGAGCAGGACTGTGTGGGTGACCAGGGTCAGGGCCTGGTTGGAACTCAGGCAGCAATCATTCAGGCCTTGGCTGCAGGGATGGAGCTGGTGGTCAAGCACTCAGAATGGACAAGACAGACCACTACCTGGAGTCTAAGCTTTAGCTGTATTAGCACCATGCAGAACCAGCTGAATTAAAGACCACCAGGCAGAAATGTGCCAGAGGTGTGGTTCAGCAGGTGGGGACTGCATCCCAGCTTCCCACATCACTGGCGGGGTAAACTCGGGTAAAAATGCTGCATCTCTCTGGGCCTCTCAGTGCCCTACTTTATTAATGGGAGGCAGCTGCATGCATTTTTCATTCCTCCCTTGTCCTCATCTTCCAGGTCCAGACAACCATGGGGTTCTGTTGGTTCTGCCTCCGAGATGCTCCTCAAATGTTTTCTTTGCCATCCAACTCTGTGGCACTTCCACAGCTCAAGTCCCCCCACGGTCTCCCTACTGGAAATCTGCAATAACCTCCTAAGGTTCCCACATCTCTGCTTCCTTCCCGTCCACTCTCTGCAGTCCACTGATGGCAACTTGCCCAAAAGAGAAATCTGCTCATGTGACTCCCTTGTCTCAAAGCTTGCAGGGGCTCTTACGCCTTTAGGCTACAGTTAAAGATCCTGAATGGGCCTAGAAAGCTTGGGGGTGGATGCTCTGCCTTCCTCTCCAGCCTCAGACAGGGTTCTCCCTTACTTGCACAGTGCACAACCTTTGGACACTGCCAGCTTCCCTCCAAGTCTCAAATGTGCCAAATCCTTCCCTACCTTCACATGCATGGCCCCTTGACCCCAAACCCTCTCCTCTTCCACCTTCCCCTGACCTACTTGCTTGTCCTTTCAGGGCTCAGCTTGAACGTTACCACCTCAGAGAAGCCCCAATCAACACTGACTCTAGGCCAGGTCCCATACCAGTCATCCTCACACACCTTGTCCTACTTGTGCTCTGTGGGACGACTCACCCTGGACACTAAATAGGACAGATTCAGGTAATTATCATTCAGTGTCTGTCTTTTCCACTGGATTCTCAAGAGGGAAAGAACTGGGGGGTGACTTGATGGGCCTAACCCAGTTCCTGGTGCAAAGTCAGGATTCAGTGTAGTGTATTTACAGGATGAACTGATTAATCCTTGCCATTCGCAACTATTCCACAAAGCTGTTAGAGTATCGTGGGGAAGGATGGCTGAGAAAGTTTTTTCCATTATTACTGGCTCTTCAGATGTGAGATGGTAAGCTGGTAAACTTTGTGTATTAATTTTGGTTGGGTACCTAGATATTTGGTCAAACATTATTTTATTTCTGTGAAGGTATTTTTAGAAGACATAAACCTTTAAATTAGTAGACTTTGAATAAAGCAGATTACCCTCCATAATGTGGGTGGGCCATGTCCAATCAGTTGAAGGCCTTAATAGGAAAAAAAAGACTGACCTCCCTGGATGGAGAAGGAATTCTCCCAGAAGATTGCCTTCAGATTCAAAATGCAACTCTTCCCTGGCTCTCCAGCGGCCAGCCTAAGCTATAGATTTTGGACTGGCACTTCCACATTCATGTGAGCCAAGTCCTTAAAATAGATCTCTCTCCCTTACTCTCTATAGACATACGTGTGTATGTGTTTCCCCAGAGAGAAAGAACCTTGTGGGTTCTGTTTCTAGAGAAATACCAAGAGGGTTCTGTTTCTCTAGAGAAACCCGACTAATGCAAATGGTGCCTGGAATTTATGGTCTAGAATCTTCTGAGCTCTACTTGGTCCTCAGACTCCCACTCAGAGGTGCAGCTGCAGAGCCTGGGGTCTGAGGATCCAAGGTGAGATTATGAATGTGTCACTGAGTACACGGTGGCCTCCCCTGTAGCTCTGGCTGGGTTCCCACAGGTGAAAGGGGTCTCAGTGATGTTTGCCCTGTCTACTCACTCCCCACAGTGACTGTGATGTGGGACCAAAGTAAAAGACCACATAGCAGTGCTCTGTGAGCCGAGAGGCTCTTCACTGCAGCTAACATCCATTAATCAGAATGCGGACTCCTGCCCTGGGACACGGTCCACTTAGGAGCTCAAGCCAAACCCCGCTTTCTCTGAGAACAAGAAAGATAGCAATCGGGTACCGTCCACTGGTAAAAGATGGCCCCCTCCACCAGGACAGAGCCCCCAGACCTTCCATCCTCTACCTAGTCCCCACCTTCTCCTACTTGACCCCCAGTGGAAGTAAGTGCTCTTGAAGCCTGACATGAGCTGCTGGATGAATGGTGTGGCATTTCCAAAGAGTAATTCTGCCTGCACTTAGCCAGAAAGAGGAACAGAAGTGACCACGTGTGGAATACATAAACTCAGGACCTCCTTCCCCTGCTCTGCTTACCCAGCTGCTTCTTTCAACAAGAGGGGGTTCTCCTGGGTGGTGGCAAGGACCAGACCGGTGCTCCCCTTCCTGGTGGTGGGAAGGGTGCAGGGGACCATCCTTACCCTGTGTCAGCCATGGGCCCAGGGTGACTGAGGACCGCAGTTGGGACTGCCAGTGTAGGACTCGGCTCATTTTGGGGCCACAGTCAAGCGTCAGGTTGTGACCCCAAGTGACTTTGATTCTCTGATTCCCAAGAAGTCATGCAGCCAGCAAGTAACTGTACCTTCTCCCGATGTTTCCAGCACACGGACCACGCCTCTGAAACCCAGTCCAGAAATTTCAGCTTCTCTACATCGTAAAATAGGCCAGAAACCTCTCGTGATTCTAGTTGTTACTAGTCCTACCTCTAATTCCTTCCTTTTACTTTCCCTCAAAACCCCCCATCCCATCCCTTGGCCTCCTCACAGCGCATGAGGACAGGACTGGAGCACTCCAGCCCTGCCTCAAGGAGTCTTCTCTCCTTTTCAAACAGAACAGAACTGAAAAACCATCGGGAAATTAAATTGGAAAAGAGATGGGAAAGAACAGGGCCTTGAAAGAAGTGCGGTTGTATTTTATATGCAGAATAATCCTGGTTAACATTTCCCTTCATGAGATTCGAGAACCGGTCGCCGCAGCAGCTAACACGTGGGGACAGCTGAGAACATACCAGGTTCTAGTTCGTACGGACTCTGCCGTCTCACCCTCCCTGAATGCATCCCAGAGAGATTATGACTGCTCTCCCCTCCACTGTACGTCGCACAGAGGAATCTGGGGCCTCATGGCTTGCTTTGGTTTCGATGAGATCTCGGGGACAGAGAAAACCTTGGAATCATTCGATTTATTCTACAGAGTAAAGTCTTTTCTGGGGGTGCAAGAGATAGAGTGAATATTTCTTTGAGTACTTACTGCATGCAAGCATGTGCTAAGCCCCTGGCCTTATTTTGTTTAGCTTTTGGATCAAGTTATCTGATGGGCGTATTCTTTTTTATGGGGAGGAGAAGCATGCGTCCCCAAAGTCTACAAGCCCGCCAGCAGGGTACACTATTGGGGGGTCAAAGAGTCTCTGCCCTATCAGCTGCTCACCATGTCACAGAGAAAAAGGCCTGGGATGCCCCCCGGGGGTGTACCACCCCACACCACATGGCAGCAGGCGCCAACAATGCGTCTGCCTTCCCTCTGCAATTCCACCCTGCAGGGAAGAGGTGTTTCCACCTCTGGAAAGGAGCAAGGGCCACCTGGGGGCTCTGGCTCCCACGAGGCATTCTCGTGTCTCTACCCTGCTTGATCTACCAGGGCTCTCCTGCTTAGCAGGACTGCTGGTCCAGGCAGCAGGATAGGCCAGCCTGTCCTTCAGTCACCTTTCCCCTGGCAGACCCCCCAGACTGCCCCAGACCCTGGCACTGTGCTAAGAGGCTACCGGCTATGCTCAGAGGTGGGTGGTAGGTTCTATTCCAGCCAGGAGGCACAGCCGCTGCCACCCAAGGGCCCTGTGTACAGAGGGATTGGGGAGACTGGGAGGGCGGTGGGTGGGGTACAGCTTCCAAACATTTTTACAAAGGAACGAAGCCAAGGTGACTTCTCTGGGGGTACGCCAACCTGCAGGCTGGTGCAAAGCGTTCAGTCCTGTTCCCTCCCTCCTCCGGCGCCCCCTCCTTCTGAGAGGCCGTGCCAACAGCCTTTTCTAAGTGCTGACTGTATACCGAGCGGTGAAATGCAGTTGGAGGGTAATGGCTAGTTCTAAGGTTCCAAAATCTACCCACAAACGAATCCTTGCTGTCCATGTATCTACACAAGGTGCTGTGTTAGGCACGTGCTAGACTGTTGGCTGCAGGCCAGGTCACAGAAAGGAAAGACGGAGGTGGGTGGGAAAGCCCCGTGGAAGGGCCTCGGAGGCCCTAGAAGGACCAAGATGGAGCATGGTGGCGGGGGTGGGGGGGCAGCACGAGCTCAGGCAAGGGCAGACGCTGAGTGGGCCTGAGGAGGCCCCGTGCACGTGGGCTCAGCCCACCAGAGGCGCCAGGTGCGGCCTTCCGGCTCAGGGTGACTCAGTCCTGCAGCCCCGTCTCCCTGACAATGCAGGTAAATACGAGGCCTGTAAATCCATCCGCAAACATTCACTCTTCCGGTGCCTTCTTCCTTCCAGGTACGCAAGCCTAAAGCTATCCTGAGATCATGAGCGAGGCAGTGCCTCACAGAGCGGCTGTAAGCAAGACGACAGGCTCGCCAGCTGTAAGCCAACTCCTCCTCCTGGGCTCCTCCCTCCAGGGAGCCCCTACCCCCCTCATGCCACATGGGCTGCAGGAAAGGAGCAGGCTGACACCCCAGCAGCCACAGAGGATGCCGCTGCTTGGCTAGAATGGACCACCCTGCTAGGGAATTGTGGGACCATCCAGAATGGGAGATGCCTGGTGAAGATGTGGACCCTCAGAGCCCAAGAAGAAGAGGTTGCCCAAGGGAGAATGCCCTGCCTCCCAGAGACACTTGGGGAGTACAGGAAAGAACACTGGCCAGGCACTGCTGGGAGTGGGCAAGCCCTGTACCCTCAGAGCCTCTGGTTCTTCTAGAAGGGGAGAGACAGCCTCCTCGCCCTGACCTCTTCCTGGAAGCTGAATGAAATGGAAAGAGGTGTTTTGAATGATCCAGGATTGAGAAGTGCCTCCACTCCTCTCCTGAGCAAGAGTCAGTCTCCGTGGAAAGGTGAGAACTTGAACGATGACCCAGCAGCCCTGGTGCTCCCAGTGCGGTCCATGGACCAGAGGCATCAGCACCACCTGAGAGATTTGCCAGAAGTGCTGACCCCTGGGCCCCCTCCCAGCCCTTCTGAATTAGAACGTGCATTTGAACAAGACCGCCAAGCACTTCATCGGCACAGTAAAGTTTGCAATGCTTTCTTCTAGTCCATGGAGGCCAACACTCCTATTCTGGGTCAAGAAACTGAGGCTCAGTGGGGCTGAGTCACTTGCAGGGCACACAGTTAATAACTGGTGGACATGGACCATAGCGGCCATGTGGTGCAAAGGGAGGATTACAAACCCTGACTCTGCCACAGTACGCCCTGGGACCAGGGAGAAAGCTCAGCTCTCTGAGCTTTACCTTTGCCATCTGTCAAATGGGTCCAACAGCTACCTTCTATGATTATGGTGAGGATTAAAATGAGATGATATATCAGGTGCCTGGCATGCGGAGTGCCTCATGCCTAGAGGTCATGGTCATGTCCTTCCTACGCTCCACTGCCTCTGAATTCCATACCTCGTGACCCCCGTGCACGAGTCTGTGAGAACACTACACAGCTTTTTCGCTCTACTTCAACAAAACAGGCACACTCACTGGACTGAGACGAGGGGAAAGATGAGGCAGGGCCAGCGAGGCTCATAAAGCTAAAGATGGCCTTCCATTTCAAGTTTAGATCACCTTAGACCACGCTGAAAACTTCCCGGCCAAATCCTCTAGCAGGAAGCCAATGCACGAACAGGTGCCTCCTCGTTCACGAGCAGTGCCTGGCACATGGCACCCACTGTTCCCATGCTGCTTGTGTGACCACCCAGGCCCTTGGGCCCTTACGCTGAGCTTGGCCATTCTTGCTTCCCCATTTTCATGTGCCTGGATTCTACACACCCTTCAGGGCCCAGCCCAAACATCATCGACTCCAGGAAGTCCATACCTATCCCCCCTTCAGACTGATGCTCCCAATAAAACCATAAGTGCTCTAATAGAACTTACAAGCCCCCCGTCTACCTGTCAGCCTCACATTTTGAACCTCCCTGGCTAGATGAGATGACCTGTAGTTCTCTGTGGGCGGGCCCCTGTTGCCTCAGAGCCCTTGCATATGCTGTTCCCTTTGCCAAGAATGCTCTTTCCGCTTCATCAAATTCCTCCCCAACCTCGACATCTCCAGCTGTGTTTTGGTTAAGACCGGAATTTCTTCCTGTAGGGCTGGACGAGGATAAGGCAAGCGAGGTACTGGGATTGCAAGTTTTTGAGAGGTCCTGGCTCTCAGCTACTGACCTGACAGGGTGACTCTCCTTACGCTCTGAGTCCCAGGTGTCTCCCTTAACTCACCCGGGTCTCCTCACTGTTTGCTTGAATCCCAGCTATTTCCAAGCCCCCCATCTGACCCCTGTCCAGTGCGAGCCCCTCATCCTACCCTTTCGAGAAGAGCACTGTTTTTGCCTGGGTGCGTCTCAGGATCTCCCCGCCCCCCGATCTCTAAGCTCAGAGCCAGGACCCCTTCCCACTGGCTCAGCTCATCAGCCCAGACCCCAGCCCCGGGCAGACCCTAGGGCCATGCTGCCAAAAAGACGTGAAGGTCCGGTCTCCCTCCTGTCCTCTCAAATCCCACTGAAGATGCCAGTGTCACCCTCTGCCTTCCACTCCGTAAAGCTGCCCTAATCTCACTGGACTGCACTCCCAGGGGCCAGCCTTCAGCTTTCAGTGCCCAGGACCCGGCCCAGGGGCTGCCACAGAGGGGCACTCGCAGAGGCTGGCTGGCCAGGGCTAGGCTCCTGTGACAACGCTCTAACGATGGCACTCTGGGCACCTTGAACAACCGGGGCTGGGCCCCATCTACACACCATCACCAGTCACTCACCTGTCTCCTCCCCTCCAGGGCTCCCTGTCCAGCCAGCTGCCTTTGCCATTGGCTTGCCAACCCCAAACAGCATGCTCTTTCTGTCCTTGTCCCACTCCACTCCCCGTACACACACACACACACACAACCTTGTGTATTTCACACACCTGCACCCTCGCCCACTTTGATCCTTCTGGCTGGAATGCCCTCTCCCCAGGCCTCCCTTTCAGACTCAGCCTGGGTCCTTTCTTTTCCAGGGAATCTTCCCTGACACTCATTTTTTTGCCCCTGGGATTTTGCATATATTGTTTCCTCTACCTGTACATTCTTCCTGCTGCTTTTTACCTGTAGGTTTCTCGTCCTCCAGCTTCCTTGAGCCAACAGCCCTCTCCCAGGATCCCCTGCACCGACCCCAGGATCTCCCAGAATGAAAACAGCTGGTTATTGCATAGACTTCACTCCCCACTGCCCCCAGCTCCATCCGTCTACATATGCATGGATTCTTTGACACTGCAGTGCTCATGGGACAGACTGTCCCTCGTCCCTGGTTCCCTAGAACCCAGCCAGGTAGGTGCTCAGGTGTGGAGTAGAGGCTGAACTGCAGACACTTCTAGGTCACTCCAAATCACTGAGACCTCCCCCTCCTGCCTCGCTGAAGGTGGCCCCTGAGCCACAGTCAGCTGAAGTTAGTGTTCAATTTTCTGAATGCCTTTTGGTATCTGGTAGAAGACACCCAAGAAGAGAAAGACCAGGAGGCTAGATGATTTATGAGGGAACTGTTGGCTCTGACAAAGTTTGAGCCCCAGAGATTAGGGCAGGCAGGAGCAAAGTGCGCGGCCCCTTCCTGAGGGGTGGTGGGATTTTTCTGGGTATCTGCACCTTGATCCCTTTGGATCAGGGCCTGGCTCCTGGCTGACTCCAGCGGCTCCCTGGCTCCACACCCTGACGCAGATAGAAAGGAAGAAAGAAAGAAAGAAAGAAAGAAAGAAAGAAAGCGAGCAAGCGAGCCAGCCCCTGGCAGTTTGGGGGCTGGGAGAGAGAAGAGAGGCACGGTAACCAGGCCTGCTTGGTCCACCCTCCTCGTCCCCACTCTGCTTCCTCAGGGGCTGTTGGTGGAGGAGACTCGAAACCAGCTGTGTGACAGCAGACACACACAAATCTCTGCCTGTAGACTGGGAGCATACAGAGGCAGACTAACATCTATCTGTCCCTTGGTCCCCCTCCCAGAATCACTTATCCCCCCCAAAAACATTTTCAGGCTTCCAGTCCCACAAATCTTTTCTGTCCCCCCCACTTAGGGGCTGGTATCTTCACAGCCCTAAGGGGTCAGAACACCAAGTCTTTCACTTTATAGATAAGAAAAGTGAGGCCCAGAGAGGAAAAGGGACTGACCCAGGGTCCCCCAGAAGTTTGTAAGCAGAGCTGGGACCAGAGCCCACATCTATGGACTCTGGTGTCCCCCAAGACCACAGCCCCAGGGTCTTGGCAGCAGGCCTGTCCGAGGGGAGGAAACATAAGGTAGGTGTGGCTCGGCAGGAGGTGTGGAGGAAGAGGAAGGTCTGGCCATTCCTTCAGGGGGCTGAGATGGAGGTTTTCTAAAGTTCTCCCTACTCTAGAACACTCTGAGACTCCACACAAAAAAAGCCAAGGAAGAAAAATCATCTAGATATTTTCAAATAATAAAACAAAACCTACACAAGATGAGTGGCTTGTTCTACACATAACCATGCATTCGTTCTTTATTCATTCGTCGGCTGCTCTGATCCCTCCTACATGCCAGGCGCTGTTTTAAAGGTGAGGGATAAAGCAGAAGGTAAAGGAGAAAGGTCTCAGTCTTCACGAAGCCCGCATTCTGACGAATTCCGCGGGACACAGAAGAGCAAACAGACTCTGCGAACTGAGGGGGTGGCCACAAAGTCTTTGCCATGCCTCCCCACAAGCATGTGAGGTCTCCAGCCCCTCTCCTGGAATCTTGGCGGGTTCGGGGGCTACTCTGCTACTCTGAGACTCAGCGGAGGCACTGCTCTGTTTCCCGGCCCGGGGCTCCAGAACACTGGCAGCTCCACCTCCTGTCTGCTAGAAGGCTCGCTCCTGGAGTCCAGAGCCAGCCCAGGAGACACCACGCAGAGAGCCCCTGAGACTCGGTGGAACAGGTGAGCGCCCCAGCTCAACCCACTCTTCCCACCGCACCTGCCTTCTGGAGTGGGCCTCCCCGAATTCCCCAGCCAGCCTTGCTGCCTGCTGAACACCCCTGGGTGACCTCGAAGGATGGTACTTGGAGTACAATAGCCCAGGTGCTTCTTGCCCCCACCCTCGCCCTGCTGACCTACAGATTAAGAGCATAATAAAAGGACTATTGAGCCACTAAGTCTAGGATGGTTTGCTATACGGCAATAGAGAGCCCAATGGTCAAGCAGAGACAAACATCAGCAGAGAAAAGAAAGCAGAGTAAAGGGATAGAGAGAGAAAGGGGTGTTACTTTCCAAGGGTGTGCCTCTCTGGAAATGTAGTATTTGATTAGAGGTCTTAACAAAGGAGGAAGCCAGCCATGGAATGATCCAGGGAAAGAAAATGCCAGGCAGGGGACAGTAAGCACAAGGGTCTTGGACTGGGAAGGAGATCAGCTGGCTCTTTCTTTCCAGGAAGAGCAAAGCAGCCATAGAGCCTCCGCCACAGAGGCTGGAGGGCAGAAGGCAGGCAAACAGAGGTGGGAAATGTGGTGAGATCCAGCAGGGTCGGATCGCAGGAGGCCGTACAGAGCACGGAGAAGGCTTTGCACTTCATCCTAAGCGTGAATCGAAGATGCCACAGAAAGCTTACAAAGCTGGGGTGCAATATAATCGGGACAGATGATGATCTCCATGATTTCCATAGGAGGAAACTGTAGGGGAACCAGCACCAAAGCAAGGACTCCCGTTGGCAGGCCGACTTTGGGCAACTCACTGCTTCCTCATCCTCATGTGGGTTGTTGGAAGGATAACACATGCTGCCAGCTGCCAAGTGACTCGCTCAGAGGATGGATGGTTCTAGCCATTCAGGCCTGGATCGTACGACAAACCTCTTTGGATCTGAGCTCTGTGGTTCAGCACCAGCGGGGGAAGGAGGAGTGGGGCAGTTAGACCAGGAGTGTTGAGCCCTGTCTGCAGCCTCCTCGGCAAATAGGACCCTCCTAGAGGTGGCCCATCACCTGTCAGTCACACTTGGCACTCCATGCTTTGCGAAGTCATGAGCTACTGGAGGTCTCACACGTTTGTTGTTCAGATTTGAACAACTTTCTGAACAACTTTGCCATCCCCTTGGCTACGCTACCTGGAATGTCATTCTCCACCTTACCTCCTTTATCAGCTCAGGTGCTCTCCCTCCAGAGAACCTTCTCCCAACTCCCTTTAGGCTTTTCTCGGTGCCCTGCCTCTGGGCCTAGCATCCGGGCATTGCTCACACTGCTTGCCCCTCTCTCTTGGCAGACTGAGAGCTCCTTGAGGGACAGCACGGCTTCAATATCTTCGTGACCCCAGGGTCCACCCCAACGACTCTAAACGCCCAAGGTTTTCCCACAGAGCAGATGGACCTGGGGGCAGCCTGATGGTGCGAATGTTCAGTACCTGTGCCGTTGTGTACAGCAAACACTCAACGTCTGTGTGTGGCACTGGGGCAGCTGAGAAAAGGATGCAGCTGAGTTTTAATTAAAATGGTCATGGATGGCACAGCACAGGCAGAGGGCAGAAGGCAGGGGCTGGGCAGGACTGCCGCGGTGAAGCACTTGGTATGTGCCAGGCCCTGCCCTCTGTTAAACAGGTTCATCTTCACAGCCAACCCGGAAGATGGGAAATACTGTTATTCTCACTTCACAGATGAGGAAACCAAGTCTTGCAGAGAGGCAGTGACGTGCCACAGTCCCACTGCTTGCAAACCGCATGGCAGGTCTGATTCCCAGCTAAGCAGGCTGACCTCACACCCTCTCCATGGCCTGACCCTGAGGAAGCTTCAGTGGAAGACCCCTCCCCACTCCCCTGCCCCCTCCAGCGGTCCCTGCAGCGCACACGAGCCAGGCGGCTCTGCTGCAGCCCTCTGGCCACGGCAGTCTGGGGTCACAGACCGAGGGTGGGAGGGCCCCCGGCTGCCTCCTGCTCCTCCTGCCTCCTGCTCCTTGGATTCCCGCTCGTGTGAGCAGCTTTGGGGAGTTCTCTGGTGCTGTTGTAATTTATTGTTTCTGCTCTAATGATTGCTCCATGTCTGATTATAAATGCCTTCTGGCTGGGGGCCCAGATTCAGAAAATTCCCATGATCTGCTTCCAAAGTTGATGGAGCCACAAACGGGACTGATGTCTCCGTTTCGTCATCGGCCACATTTCCAAGGTGGGTGGGGGTGGGGGATGTTCGGAGCCAGACATAGGACTCAGAGGAGGATTCTGGTGGCCTGGAGTTCCAGTAAGCATCCCCAGCAGGCATCTCCTGCCCACTGGAGAGCCTTTGAGGTGGGACTCAGAGGAGCCTGATCCCCACTCTCAAAACAGAACGCAGAGTCTGAGGCAGAAGCAGCAGAAGATACAGCTCCTAGGGAACTGGGCCCCTGGAGAACCCTGGAGAACGCAGGCCAAGCCTGCCAATGCCCTTTTCCCTCTTCCTGCCCCGTTCCCCCGGCCCCTCCAGGAGGTAGTTTTGCTGTCACCTCCTGCCACAGGCCTCCCTGGACCCCCCAGCAGGTAGTCAGTGACCCTCTGCTCCCTACAAGCCCTCTCTGCTTCTTGCCAGAGCCTTTGCTATGTGCACGATGTACATTATCTTGTCTATGCCTCACCCCATCCCTGTGCGAGAGAGACGGGCCTTACCCACACTTGATAGAGGGAGCAAAAGCTCAGCGGGGTTAAGTGACTCATCTAAGATCAAGGAACTGTCTAACAATGGCATTAGATGGGAATTCTGAAGAATCACACACGAGATGTCAAGCTCAGGGCAGCTGCTGGCATACCTCGGCACTGCACGGCACCTTGAGAGAAGAGGATTCCTGTGGGCAGGCGGGGGAGAGGGGCAGGTCCTACCTCACAAAAGGTGGGTGCTCAGGACCTGACCACTGATGCACTTCATGGACGAATGACGTGCTGTACAGAGCGGGCAGACAATGAGGGTGGTCGTCTATTACTGGCAGCATATTTAAGTACACTTGAAAAAGCAGGGGGCACGTGCTTCAAGAGCAAGCAAGATGTGACTGCAGAGAAAAATGCCACATCTCTGCAGGGACTGAAAGACCAGTGTTTTCTGGGTTAGTCCTAATTTCAAATACCCTCTCCCACAGCCACTTATGTCACTGGGATGGCCTAGCAATCCCAATATGGAAGTATCTAAACCGTTATGTCCTAAATGATCTCTTATGCCCAGAAGAGGCATCCCGAAGGTCCCACCATGTACTGTAATTTCAGATTTGGGACATAAAGCCACAGAGGAAAAGAACATTGACATTAGAGGCAGGCGGCTCTTTGCTCAAATTCTATTCTGCCACTCTGTTAGCTGTGTAATCCCAGACCAGGGACTTCCCTTCACGGAGTCTCCAATACAAACATGGGGCTAAGAGCTGCTGCTTTGCAGGGTTGTTAGGAGGAATAACCAGGAGAACATATGGGAAACCACGCAGGATGGTCTCCCCCGCTTCCCGCCCAGGGGCTCAGGAATTATGAGATCTCTCCCTCTCCCTCTGGTGACATCAGGGAAGAGAAAGCCGTTCCTAGTGACAGACTCAGCTGCAGGCAGAGGGTGTGATGCTCTTGCAGACCAAGATCAGAGAGAAGACTGGCTGCCCTGGGGCTGAGATCATGAACTAGATGCTTCATCACTTACAGACTCACAAAGAGTGTGGATCAAACAATAGTCTACCCCAATACCAGTCCTACACCGGGGCAGAGGGAGCCAGAGAGATGGCCAAGATCCTGCCCCTTTCTCAGCTATGAGCTCTCAGTGCACTGAAGTGGGAAAACAAGAGGAAAGGAGAACGGAACACCTGGCAGGTGTGAGAGGAAGGACAGACGGACATGTGAGGACCCAGATGCCAATGAGGACTTTTACTAGGACTGGAGAAGTTACTGGGGGCTCATGGAAGAGCCGGGTATAAAAGAATAGGTAGACCTTACATGAAAGTGTGTCTCCAGTTACTGCGGGACAGCACACAGACAAAAGAAAAGGAGTGTGAAAAAAATCAGAACATGGAAAAATTAGGTCGTCGTTATAGTTTAGACCCAGAGGGGAGCTTGAAAAAATCCACCATACTCCCTCATTATCACAGGGATTCTGCTTCTCCCATTTATGAGCTGAGTGATATTGCCAAGTTAACCACTCAGTGCCTCAATTCTCTCATCTGTAGAATGGGGACGGTACTAGTACCTATCGTAATGCCGTAAGGAATATGTGCATGGAGACCACTTCCAACGTATTGGCCCATACACAGGGATCATCTTCACTATAGACCAAGAAACAGGCCCAGAAGAGGGAAGGAATTCAGAGGGCGTTAGAGGCAGGGCCCTACACTTTCATTTTTCTAACATGGACAGAATTTTTAAAAACAAGCTTCCCACAGCACGTGGAAGTACTGAGATCCCCAACGAGGGAGCAGGGTTCATGGAGACTAGGGCGGTGTGTACCCAGAGGCAACTCCTCTCAAGGCTGATCGTCCTGCCTCCGGCTTTGCTGGTGCCAACTGCCCTCAAAGGAAGCTCTTGCCATCTGCAGTTGACGACAGAGGGCAACATCCCAAACCTAGACATCAGGGAGAGGAAACGACCAGCCCAGACGTGGTGAGGGGCTGTGGCGGGCTGGGGGGGGGGGGAGGGCGCACATCTGTCAAGACTTCCCCTTCCAAGAGGAAACGGGAACCCCCAGCTCCCACCCCAATCCCACAGTGGTCTCCAACAAGATTACCATTCTCCAGCTCTACCACTCATTATATCTTTCGCCAGCCGCAAACGGGACCTAAATTACATATCGTAGCCACTAAGCCCCAGGCACAGGCCCACAGAGCGGAGCTGGAGGGAAATTAGGTGAGGCAAAAGGGAACTCAAGACTGGAAAAGACCAGAAGCCAAACAAAAGAGGACACACAGCCCACTCATGGGCTTCTTCTTTCTTCGAGGTGCTGTGCCTACGACGGGGTTCAGGCTACAGGTGTACAGAGAGGGCAGAGCAGGTGGAGGTCGGAGCAGAGAGGAGCAAGGGAGAAAGAAGAGAGAGCTCAGAATTAAAGAATCACAAAACCTCCAAGCTCTTCTAGTCCCCACACCAGCCCTCTCTGGAACAGTCCATTAACCTTTTCTCCTCCCCATCTGTTTGTCTGAAAACTATGGTCCCTTCTGTCTTGAACCTTGGGCTGAGCATAATCGGCAGGTGGGAGGTACAGGAGTGCACAAACACACATGCTCTGGTGCGCATTCTTTCTGGAACCATTGGGAAAAGACAGTTTTCCCTCCTGCCTTGAGAAACAGTGTGTCCTGTGACTTTCCCTTACTGACAGCCTGGGGAAATCCCACATGAATCCTGCTCTCCGGGAGTGGAATTGAGGAAGGGAGTGAAGGGGCTACCACCATCCTTTCAGTGGGATCCAGCATGCCCAACCGTAAAGTAACAGACTTAGGTTGGCTTCCGTTCAACTCAAGCATGAAGCCAATGGCACTTCTGAAGTGTGGGGTGGGGACTGTGCACACACTTCTGGGAAGAAGTGGGATAAGGGGTTGACTTTGACAGGTTCTCAATCCCACAGATAGAAAAGTGAGAGTGTGTGCATTGGAACGTGTGTGCATGTGTGAGAGAGAAAGAGACAGACAGACACACACACACACACACAGCACATCAAGAGGAGGAAACAGCTTAGGGAAAGACATCACACTGTAAGAGCCTTGAATTCCTAAAGCCCCACCCCCACCCCACCCCCATACCTGCCAAGATTCTCTCATTACTTTTAATTCATCAGTTCCACTTTCAACAGGATTTGGAGTGGGAAGGTAGAATTGATGGCAGAGAGTTTTCAAAGTTTTGGGAGTTGAAACACAATAAAAGCCAATATGACAACAAAGGGAAGGCCCTCAGGGAGCAGCCTAGGGCACGGGAGACAAGGAGGTAAGGATGGACAGGGCCAGCTCCTAGGGGAATGTACATAAATACTGCATGATCACGGAATAGTAAGAAAATATTTTATTTTAATTTTTTTAAGATTTTGTTTATTTATTTGTTGGGAGGGGGCATGAGTGGGAGGGAGGAGCAGAGGGAGAAGGAGAAGCAGGCTCCCCACTGAGCAGGAAGCTTGTCCTGGGGCTCGATCCCAGGATCCTGAGATCATGACCTGAGCTGAAGACAGTTAACTGACTGAGACACCCAGGGGCCCGGTAAGAAAGTATTTTAAATAATAATGGTAGTAATAATAATAAATAAGCCCTCAATAAATAACAGCAATAAGAACAGTTATGTAGGCTTGCTACGTGCCAGGCACTGTGCTCTGTCTGGATCTCTTTTTCATCCCTTTAACAAGCCTTTCAGACACGGATTACTGTCAACCCCTTTTAAGGCTAAAAATTGCAGTGGCATTGAGAGGTTAAGTAACTCCCTCAGAATCACCCAGCTAGTGAGAAGTGGGTCAGGCGTCCAGCACTGATATTAATCACGAGACTGTTTCAATGCCACTGTCACAGATGGAAAAACTGAAGTCCCCAGAGGACAACCAACGGACTCAGGGCCACACCGTTAGGTCTGTCTCCTCCTCCCCGCGTCTCACGGCGGCTTGTACTCAGAACATGTTATGTACCCGGCCTGTTCCAGCCCAGGACTTCAGGACCCCTCTTCTGCATCTTTCCACAGCCTCCTCCCTGACTTTCCTGCATCCCGCTGCTTCTCTCCGGTCCGTCTTCCACCCTGCACCCAGAATGGTCCTTCCGAGAGCCAAGCAAAGTTAAAAACCCTGCAGGGCCTCAGAGTCCCCAGGAAAAGCACCACCCCAAAGGCCCATCTCCGTCTGGCCCCAACCTCATTTTTCAGCCTGAGGTCCCACCCCATCCCTGATGCCCCTTCACCCCAACAGCCTCAGGCTTCTCCTTGGCCCTGGGCACCAGCTTAGCTCTCCAGGGCTGAATCGGCTCACACTCTCTGCTTCTCTGTTTGCAACACTCTGAGGCATCTTCTCTGTCCTGTCAATGCTGACTCTTCAAGGACCAAGCTTGGAAATTATCTCCTGAGCCCCCAGGGGTAATGAAAGATGCTCGCTGGTACCCAGCCCTCTACAGGACTCCAATGCAGCAAGATCCTGTTGCCCTCGTCTCCCGGATACCAGGTGGTTACCCTTCCCCCCCCCCTCGTCAGACCGTGAGTACCCCAAAACCAATAAAAGGATGATGGGAGCTACTATGGACTAATATTATCTCGATTTTCATACATGGGGAAACTGAGGCACAGAATGCTAGAGGAGCCTGCCCAGGTTTGCAGGCCTCAGAAAGCACTGAGCTAGAGCATAGCTATCTGATGCAGAGGCCACATGTCAACCACCATGTCACCGCTCTCAGCCTTGGTGGCAGTCCCAACGCATCCCTCTTGGGAACTGAAGAGCGGCAGTGCCAGGTCCGGTGTCTGTGCCCTGCTCCCATCAGCCAGCCTGGCCTCCTGGGCGGGACCTCGCTGCCCAGCCATGCACCGAGTCACATGTTCCTGACACAGATGGTGATGAGACCCGAGTCGGCTCTTCTGTGTGCAATCAAGGGACAGAGGCGGCGGGCGGGAATAAAAATAGACAGGCTTCAGTCAGAGAGAAAAGAAAGTGAGCAGTGTGGGAGGGGAGCTTGGGGGCATGGCAGTCCAGGAATTTGCAGGGGAAAAATGCCCATAATGGCATATTTTCCAGCAGTGAAAAACATTAAGACCCACTTTAAAAATGTAGTTCTCACCACAGCTATTCCTGGACCCCAGCCCAGAAGAGCAGTCGGGGCGTATGAAGGACACTCCCTGCCCACACTCACCCACTGCCGGCTGTCTGATTCAGTCCCAAACATCTTGTTCTTGGGGCACCTCCCCGGGCCCAACCCCTCCCTGCGCCCCACAGCCCCTCAGCAGCAGAGAGTGCCAGAGACCCTCCTCGCCGATCCCTTGTCCTAACTCAGAGACAGGGGAGACCAGAAGGGACCCAGCCAAGGTCCCAGCGCCTCGGGGGTAGAGCCGGGATGCTTCCCTGGGTTTTCGGGTTAGAATCTCTGAGCTTCTGTCTTCAGGTGTCTCATTATCCTCCCCCAGCTCACCCGACTTTCTCCTGCATGCACACACCTGCACACACACTCAGACACACGTGTGCTTATGAGCACACAGAAATATGTGCGCGCGCACACACACACACAGAGCTGGATGCTGGGAAAACTGAACAAAGAGCCAGGAAACCTGAGTTCTGATTTAATCTGGCTACAGACTATCTGTGTGAACCTGGCCATGTCATTTCACAGCTCTGGTCCTCCCCTTTATAGACCCAGCTAATAGTCCTCACCTACTTGTTGGGGCTGCCTGGAGGAGGAAACAAGCCTCAGAAGCACCAATGAACTGGCCTTCCTCTCTCGGTGCGGCAGCTCTGCAGCCCGGTGGCTTGGATGGCACACCCCCTGTGTACCCCTGGGCAGGTTACTCCACCTCTCTGTGTGCTCCAGTTTCCTCATCTACAAACTCGGGATAATCACAGCACTTACCCCCTGGGTTTTAGTGTGAGGATTAAATGAATGTGCACTTTTGAAGTTCTTAGAACAATGCCCAGTGTATTTAAGTGTTCAACAAACATTAATCAATAGGATAGCACTGTCAGTGATGACTTGGTGACTTGGTTTCGCCTGATCACTCACACCCGGTGCTAGAGAACTGGTTTGAAATGACCTCTTCTAGCCTCCTTTGCCCTAACTCACCGGGGATGCCAAGAGTCCCAGGTATGTCATTCCTGCTCCTGTCTCCCACCGTCTTGCTTCCCTGGAGAAGCAGCAGGGCGGTTCCTGGACTCATCAGCCCAGAGCACTTGAGCACTTAAGACAGAGCAAGGCAGGGGCTGGGAGGAGTAGGGCGGGGTGATGGGGCCAGAGCAGAGAAGACAGTGTCTCCACAGCTGGGGTGTTTATACATTGTCAGGGTCCTGCTCCAGCAATCATTAAGCGTTATTCCAGGAAACTCTGGTCACCCTGGCCAAGCAGGGCTCAGGCGCCATGCCGTCCCTCTCCATGAGTCAAATGGGTGGGACCGTGGCCTGACAGCTGCAATGACAGCCCCCAGAAGGACATCCCTCGCCACCCACCTAGCGCCCTCCAGAACAGAAGAGCCTGCGGAAACCATCCAAGTCCCAGGCTTAGATCATGATGGCCACAACAACAAGAATAATAACATCGATAATAATTCCCCAAACTTCTGGGACATTTACCAGGTACCAGACAGGCAGGACTATAAGCTCTCTATGCATACTAACTTAGAAACGACTTACAACAACCTCAGAAACAGTTACTAGTATTGTACCTGTTTCACAGATGAAGAGATGGAAGCAGAAGAAGTTGAGGAACTTGTCCAAGACCAGAAGGCCAGTAAGGACAGACCTGGGATTTAAACTCGGCTCCTTAAGGGCACATGCTTAAGGGCACATGCTTACTTTCTGTCCCCAAGTACTTGCAGAGTTGTCATTTCAGGATAGTTTAGAGTTACCTGTTGGGCTTTTGTTTTCTTTTATTGAAAGCATGAAGGCAAGAGCCCTTAACCTCAAAAGAAGAGCAGAGGCTTTGGAGCAAGGGAGCCGTGGGCTCAAAATTCAATCATTTGGTCATTCCGGCCATTAGGAAAGCTCCTTCCACTCTCTGAGTCTTGGTTTCCCAGTCAAATACCCAAGGATAACATCAGCTTCCCCAGAAAGGGGTTCTGAAGGTTCAGCAAGAACATGCACACAAATTCCCTACACGAGGACACTGGCACACAGCTAACATTTGATCAACACTGATTTGCTTCCCCTACTTTTGGCCAGAAACCTCAAATGCAAGTGAAAGACACCCTGTTCCCCTCACAGGTAAATTATAAAATGTAACTAATACCAAATTATAAAGTGTTTATTGAGATGAATTCTCGGCCCTCATGGACAAACCAGGTGGGAGTGGAAAAAGAGCCCAAGTAATTTCAAAGCAAAAAGCAAACCCAAGCTCATTTCTATTGGTTCTGGACTTTACTGCGGAACCCGAGTCCCATAAGTCTTGTGAGAATCAGTCTGATTCTCTCCTACCGACGGCAGGTGACACTGAGGCCCACAAAAGGATGAGCCACCAGCAGAGCCAGCCCTTCGGTCCCCTGACTAGAGACTGTCACCATCTGCCCAGCGCAGACCAGGGACTGGCACCGCTCGAGGCATGTGCATTTGTGTCCTGTGTCTCAGGAAAGAACTGAGTAAGAAGCTTTCACCAGCTCTCTCTTTCCCAAGTGTAAAAGATGTATCAGGGAAAAAACAAACCACAGAATACAATAGAAGGAAACATCAGCTTGAACTTGTGAGATATGACATCGAGCGTAATTTACTGGAAATCAGCCGTAAGCATTTACCGTGAACCCACTGCCTGCCAGGCCGCATGCTTGCTGTTTTACACGCATTACCTCTTCGGATCAACCCAGGCAACAGTCACGTGAGAGTCACTCAGACACCAACCAGTGATTTCTGCACCCTTGACATATGCTGTGAGCTGTCCTGAGCAGTCCCTGAGGCTTGGTACCACTGCCTGGGACTCATTCATGGAAGGCCTGGAAGGAGGAAGCTACTTAGGGGGTAAGAGATAGCATTTCAAGACCCAGGGATGTATGAGTCCAGGAATAGAGAGGCCATGGGACATGGAATTCCTGTGTGTGGTTGTGCTGGAGGAGGCAAAGGCAGATAAGGGGGATCCAGCTGGGTGCTCTGGGGAGAGAGTGACCTTGGCACTGAGCTGTTTGGGCACAGCAAAATGGCGGGCCTGGAAAAGTCGTTGTTGAGTGACTGAATGAATGAAGAGCCAGTGGTAGAAGAAGTAAAGACCAACAAGGGATGGAATGAACAATGAGAAGTCCTTCCGGAAGCAGGAGCCAAGACAGAGGCAGACGTGTGAGCGACTCACTGGGAGTGACGCTTGCAAAAGATCAAGGGAGAGCGGGGCAGAGCAGCGTCTTCATGGAAGTCGTGGAAAGGCTGTTCATGGTGAAGAGAGAGGATGGAGGAGGCAAGGAGGACCGAAGGAAGAGCAGCAGACCAAAGCCCCTTGGAGGAAGTCTCAGCTGGCCCAACAGAGACAGCACGCAGAGTGGGTTAGACTGGCATCGTGAGGTCCCAGCACAGACGCTGTGCTCCGGGGGCCGGGGTTGCTGGGGAGGAGCACAGACTCGGTTCAGAGGGTCAGATCTCCAAGGCATGGCAGCCGGAGGCCCGGAGGACAAGCCTTTCTCAGCACTCCATGGCGACAGGCTTTCCCCTCCCCCACCAAGGGCGATGTGAGCGGCGCAAGGCGGTGGCTACCTGTCAGAGCTGTGACAAGGAGACTGACCTGGGAACAGTGAGCAGGAAGGGGATGCAGCTCTGTCCCAGGGCTCCCTAGGAGGGAGCATCGCAGGGAGACCTGGAGGTGGAGAAGATCGAAGAAGGAGGGCTGCAATTCTCAGAAAAGGAAACAGCCCCCAAAGGCACTGACCTGGGAATGAGTCTGATCTGGGGACCAAATGCAAAGCACTTGTGTTCCTTGAATGAGGAGGGGCCTGGAAGCCAGGCGGGCAGGGAGCAGAGGGCGGAGGGTCTAGGGAGCCATGGGATGGATTCAGATCTCACAGCTCAGGCAGTGGGGAGCATTTCTGTTTTGACGCTCTGGGGCAGGAAGGCGGGAGGGCAGGGAAGGCAACAGGGAAGTCTTGCCATCTTCCAGGGTGAGGAAGAAACCTCCTGTAAACCACTTCCCTTCTCTAAAGGCCTTCCAACTTTACTAACCTGCTCTTGGAGCTTTTTTTCTTTTCTTTTCCCTATGAAGACATACTTGACATGCAGTAAAATGCACCCTTTTAGGGTCTAGTTCTGAGTTTTGCTAATCACGTGCAGTCATATAACCACCCAAATTGAGATCTAAAACTGTTCCAACACCCCACAGAATTCGCCCGTGTCCCTCGGCAGTCAGCCCATTGCCACCCCCCAACAGCTGTTACTGTTTTCGGTCTCTCTAGTTGTTCCTTTCCCCGGATGCCATAGAAATGAACCACACAGCATACAGCCGGCACTCGGCTTCCCTCACTTCGCATAATGCCGCTGAGATCCATCCACAGTGCCGTCTGCCTCCGTAGCTTTCCCGTCCCATCACTGAGCAGGATCCCATCAGATGGGCCCGCCGCAGTGTGCGTACCCATCCCCCTGCTGAGGGACATCTGGGTTTTTCCAGTGTGGGCTTATTACAGATAAAACCCCTACAGACATCTGCGTACAGTTTCCATGTGAACGCAGCTTTTGGTTTCACTGGGATAAACACCTAGAAGTGGGACTTCCGGGGGTGGCGAGTGTATGTTTAACTTTATAAGAAACTCCAAAACTGTCTCGACAGTGGCCAGACCACTTTGCATTCCCAGCGGTAACGCAAGAGAACGGTAGCGGCTCCGCAAACACGCCAACACTTGGTACTGTCGGTTTTCATCATAGCCATGCTAATAAGTACGGCGGAGTCCCTCACTGCAGATCTAATTTGCATTTGCCAACTCCCTAAAGATGCTGAGCATTGTTTCACGTGCTTATCTGTCACTCTTGTGTCTTCTTTTGAGAAGTGTTAAGGTATTTTGCTCATTTTTTAAAAGATCATCTTTACTTTCTTACTGCCTTTTGAGAGTTCTTTATATATCCTGCCTATAAGTCCTTTATCGGATACGTGATTTGCCTTGTTCCTAATCGTAAGTAAAATATTCCATTTTCACCATGATATTTGATATTAACCACAGGGTTTTTATAGATGTCCTTTATGAGATCAAGTAAGTTCCTTCTTATCCTGGTTTACTGAGAGTTTTTGTCATGAACAGGTTGAGTTCCATCAAAGCCTTTTTTTGCATCTACTGAGATTATCATATGGGTTTTCTTCTTTCGTCTATCGAGATGGTAAGTTAACACTGGTTGACTATTGAACATTATGTCGGCCTTGCCTTCCCAGGATAACCCCCTTTCTATTCTGATAGCCTTTTATTATATATCCCTGGACCTCACTGGCTAATATTTGGAGGAGAATTTTGATCCACACTCATGACCTGAGGAATACTGGTCTATGGTTTGTTTTTTTTTTTTTTTTTTTTCTTATAATGTCCTCATCTGGTTTTGGTACCAGGGCGACACTGGTCTCATAAAGCCGGGAAGCGAGCTGGCACGAGTTCCCTCCTCTGTTCTCTCAAAGCCTTAGAGGCCCCTTTCTTCCCCCTTTGCAGTTTCTTCCATCTGAGTTATTAGTTCTGCTAATTCAATTAATTTCAGAGACTATGCAGTGCTATGCACAACAAGCGTACACAACATGGGGCACGCAAAGATGAATAAGACTAGGTTTCTCCCATAAGGAGGTGAAGCGGGGCCCTAAAAGGTGCCGTTTACTAAATACCTGCTCTTTTCCACGCATTTGACTCACACTCGCATTAAACTTTGCTGCGGTCCCTGTTACGCCAGTTTAAGGATTTTAAGGATGAGAAAGCTGAGGTGTGGGAGAGTTAAGGAGCCTGCCTAATGTCACACAACTCTAACGGGGCACAGTTGCGGCTTGAGCCTAGCTTCAGACCTTAGGGTCTTCCCACTTTGCCACTTCTCCTAGTATTTATGAGCACCTACTAAGTGACGCGAGCTTCTTTACATGCTGCAAGGCTAGTATTCTGTTCACTGCTAATGGCCACGCTCTATGAAGTATGTGTTACTTTCCCCAGGTTCACAGTCAGGAAATTGACATTCAGAAAGACCGGGGACCTGGCCCAAGGTCAGTCAAGGCTATCAGACACCAAAGACCCACAAGTGATGGAGGCAGGAGGTAATCAGCATAATAACATAATTAACACATACATATATGACCCCTATACAAAGCAGCTTTGTGGTGTGCTATAACACAGGCATGAACACAGGGGGCGAAAGCAGAGGAGGGACTGATCGTGACTCAGGCACCCCTGGAACGTGCACAAGAAAGCCTGGAAACAGTGAAACCAGACGAGAGGGCTGGAGATGCCGAGGAGTGGATTGAGTTAAAAATCTGGGTAAACAGCAAAGGGCGGACACGGCCCACGGAGCGAATGAAAGCCAAGACAAGCAGGGCACGTAGCTGGATTTTCCAGTGTCACGATGTTGACGCTGAGCAGGGCTGACAGGCACTGAAACAGGAATAGCTCACATCTGCAAAGCACTTTCCTCCCCAGCACTTTATCATCCCGATCCTCCCCAAGCACCCTCTGAAGTCCTGTCGCCTGGTATTTTCTAGGTGAGGACACCAACGCTCAGCCAGGTAGACGGTTTGGTGGAGCTTCATTCGTTCAACCCACCAGAAAGAAGTCCCAGGGCCAGTCCTGATTCCTAGTCCAGGACTCCTCAGGCAGAAAGGCAAGGGTGAGAGCAGAGCAGATAGCATGGGTCAGAGGTCAGGAAAGTACCTCGGGAGGCTGCGGGGCTTCGCAACACAGGCTCTAAAAACCGTGGCAACCGAACTTCTCAATTTGAGAACCACGGTCCCTGTAGTCTTGAGGCTGAGAGTCCTGAAATGCTGCTGACATGGTCTCTGCAATTTTGGGGTCAAACACTATGAAATGGTGGGGACGGGCTCTTGGCATCTTGGGGCCAAGGGGCTGTTATCCTCGGGGCATTCTCTGGATGACGGCGTGCTGAGGATGTCCTTGAGGGGGAGCAGATGGGAACAAAAGACCCCTAAGCAAAAGGTGTCCTAAAAAGGGTTGAGTCCAAAATTAATTGTCTAAAACTCTCCCCAGCCAGTCTGTACCACATGGAGCACCTGGGGGAAAATTCAATTAATGGCTTCTCTCGGGCCATTAATGTTTCACTTCCCAATGCCCTTGACCAGAGGGCAAGGAGACAGAGTGTACAGGACAGCCTTCAGATTTAGACCCCAAGTGCATAGACCACCCTACCCTCTCTGCACTCCTTGGATTTAAAACTCAGGACCATATCTGGATTTTCAGGAGAATGACGGAGAAGAAACCCAATTCGAAGACCTTGCCCCCAATCCTTTTCTGGGCATTTGGCTTGTTGTGAAGGGAAATACAAACTCCTCGCCCTTCCAGAAGGTTCCAAGACCTCCCAAGTGGCAGAATAAGATGCTCTTTCCCCTTCCCCCTACCCCTTTGTGGTACTTTAATCTCTGTATTCCTCCCTCAAACTTCTAAGATGTTCCTTTCTCTTGGTTATACACACACTCCCCATTTCCCTGGCCGTAAATCCCTTCCTCTGCCCACCCCCAGAGTCTCTCTCTTCTGTCCATCAGTCTTCAGCTCCCACAAACTCACTGAGCACATGATGTGTATTTTTTCCATACATCCTCATGACTAACATAAGGGCTCAGGGTCTATACATGTTGGAGCTGACTTGGAATAATAACTGTACTCCTACTGCTAATAAAATTAGCTAATAAATAACAGCAGTAATTATAGATAATACTAAGATTATCGTGGGCCAAGCATTATTCTAACTACTTTTTATTTATTAAGTCATTTACTTCTCAAAACAATCTTTGAGGGCAAGACCATTATTATTCCCATTTTACAGGTGAGAAAACAGAAGCACAGAGAGCTAAGTAAATTGTACAAGGTCCCACAGTTAAGTTTGTTTGACCCTGAAGCCTGGCCACATAACTTCCTTCATGACTCTGAGGGCCTCTCCTGACTGGTCCACACTGTCACTATACCTGTCTAGGCCATGGCTCTTCAGATCTATGTCCTCAAATTCCCAGAAACTTACCAAAGAAAACAATAAATATTCTGAGAAAAAGTCCCTGAAAATGAAGGTGTAACATTTCAGATGCCGTTCATTCATTCTAATCATATATATATTAACCAAGCTCCTAGAACGGACTAGGCCAAGAGCTTACCTCCTAGCAGGGGAGATAGAAATACCACTATGGTTTTAGAAAGTGACAAACGATATAAATAAAGGGAGAGAAAGGTAAGAAGTTGAGGAGTATGGGTGAGAGGAGACCATTTAAACTGAATGACACCCCTCCCCCATCTGTCAAGGGCCAGCTACACCAACACTGGAGAAGAACGTTCCAAGCAGATGAGCTGTAAGTGCAAAGGCCCTGAGACAGAAATGAGTTTGGGGAGCTGAAGAAGAAACAGAAAAACTGGAATAAGACCAGAGAGGGGAAAGCAAAGTGGAAGTATCTGTGAAACTGAAGAGGCCCACAGGGAACACGCAGAGGCCAAGCGAGACTTTGGTTCTCTTCTGGGCAAAGCGAGTGGCTCTGGCCAGGTTACAAGGTGGGTGGGAAGAGAGAGCACAGACAGGCAGACAGGGCACACTGAGGTCACTCAGCTCCTCCTGACCCACTGATCTTTGCCTCTCCCCAAAGTGGTGAAAAGACACAGCCTCACATCTCAGCCACCGACACCTCACTGTGTGAGCTGGGCGAGTTACCCACCACCTTAGCATCTCCATGTGTCTACTTGCAGTATGGCCATGAGAGCTCAGCTGGCAGTGACGGGAGGCAGCCGGGATGAGGCCTGGATGTCAGCCTCACTGCAGGATGGGGAGGGCTGCACCTCTGCGGGCACAGTGCCTGGCACAGGGCGGGCGCTCGACACTAGTCTGTGGACGAGGGCTCCACATAGGGTGGCCTGGGGGGTCACGGGGTTGCGGCGGCCCCATAAGACCTGCCGGGCCTGGTACGCCAGGCTAAACGGGCCCGATCAGTCAGGGCCTCAGGCGTCTCCTTCCCAGCAGCCAAGTCAAGCGGGCAGTGGCAGGCCCACTGGACCGAGGGCAGACAGGCGGGCGGGCAGGCGGGGGCGAGCCGTCGGGCACAGGGAGAAAGGAGGGCATTGTCTGCCGAAACCCAACCAAGGGGCCACGGCCACAATGCAGGGGATTCTTTCAGGAGAAACAGACATGCCTTTCTTTTCACCAACTGCTGCTAAAACAGCCCATTGGATCTGATTCTCTCCCATTTCACCCCAAACAAATGATAAATAAATAAACCTCAGTAGGCTCAGAGCGCTGGAGCCAGGACCCTGGGCCCAGAGCAGACCGGACGCCATCCTCCCAGGGCGAGAAGGCCCGCGTGCCAGGGGGGTCTGCCGGCCGTGCCACCGCCGGGCGCGTGGGTGTGTCTGCGGAGGGCAGCAGGCCCTGGCCCAGCGGCCCAAGGAAGGTCCTCCAGATGTGGGGTGGAGCTGGCCGGGTGGTCCTCAGATGCAAGGGGACAGGAGAGGAAAGGGTGGGGAAGTGGATCAGAGGAAGAGCCAGGACCTGGCTCTGGAGAGCAGGCTGGCAGTTCCTGGTGGGCACCAAGTCAGAAAAGGTCCCAGCGTCTCCCAAGCCCTCACGTTTGTCTGGAGGTGTGCTCTGGAGTGACTGCCGCACCCTCCAGCCTCCCAAAGGCTCAGGGAGCTGACAGGTGCCTCGTTGCCCCACTTGACTAAGGAAGCAGCTGAGTCCCAGAAGGGATGTGCCTCACTCAAGGTTATGAGGCAAGATAATCACAGAATGCCAGGGCTCCCCCCATATCCTAGTTTTCCAGCTCACTGGATTGAGGCACAGGGTGGTCAGGGACATGCCTGAGGCCATCGGAGCCAGGTCTTCCGACATCTTGACTCGAACTCTCACCGTCCTTCCTCAATGACCTGCCCAGAGAGCAGCGCGCCTACTGCAGGAGCCTTCCCTTGACCGAGAGAGGAATCCCTGGCATTTATGGCCCCGCTGAGAATGAGCTACAGACTCATCGAAGGTGCCAGACATTGTGCCACGTGCCACTGTGAAGCACCCCTCAGTCACACCCCACCCCCAAGTCACATTCTTATTGGGCCCCTGGTTCTACGCTCTCACAGGGCTCCTGCCCTACTTTCCTTCCCCCTTGTCCAAACCATCTCCTTCACTGAAGTTCCAGATGGTTATATCTCCTCCTCCGGGAAGCCTCCCAGCTCACCCCTGCCACCACCCCTCTAGCCCTCCTTAGAGCCTTCGCTGCTCATCCCGACAGCTGGGCTCCACTGAGACCCTGGGCAAAGACCTCTGGCCGCCCCTAGGTAGGGGGCAGAAGGCAAGCAGGCCTACACTCAGCCCCCAGCTCCCAGAAGGAGCCCACCAGGCTGCTTCCCACTGGTAACAGCCACTGGCCGCTAGTCCCTGTATCTGTCACACTCTCTCTCTTCTTCTCTGTGATTTAAACTCCTCCTCCTCTAGACTTCCAACCAACACTAAGGGCCTTAGATCACAGCTGCTGCCCACCCCCAGACTCACATGTGCATGCCTGTCTCTCCCACTACAGGGTGAGCCCCTCACAGGCGGGATGCTCCGTGCAGAGAGCTGAGCCATCCCAGGGCTCCCGAACCCGTGCCCTCATCCACTCTCGGTATCTGCAAGCTCCTAATGAGTACGACCAATTACAGCTATGCTTATATAACTGCTCTCCCACATGCCCTGGCTCCTGTCTGGGGACACGGTGACCTCCCCAAGGTCAGGCCCCGTCTTTCTCTTCGGTCCCTTTCCTGTTACGATCCCATGAGGAAAGCCAGGGTCTCCTCTGACAGCCTCATTCTGCTGTTACAGAAGAGAGACTCCGCCTGGTGCATGTACCCACCCACCCTCCACCCCACCCCAGCTTACAGCTCAGTCCACTCAGCAACCCCCTGCTATCACTCAGGGTTGGGGAATGCTTGCTGTGTTTTAATTTTCTTAGCGCCTAACAGTGCGTGATTGAAAAACGCCATAGCGGCCGGCGCCAAGAGCCCAGGAAAATGGGCCGAGAGGAGGCCGGCATGCAGGCCTGTCCCAGTGCAGATGAAGCACGGAGGGACCTGGACCAGCTCCGAGGAATAACCAGCGGCTTTTTTGAGAGAAATCAGGACAGCTGAAAATTGAACACATACGTACGTGCAAAAGCCTAATTCCTTCCTTGGAGCTTTGGAGAGACACTTTCATAGCTTTTCATGACATCATGTCAAATGTTTCCAGGCATCCAAGACAGAGCTTGGCCCTAACCACTGTGTATTCAAGTCACATGGTCCTTTGCTCTTAGAATCGCAGGGCTCAACAGGACACAGGACTCCCTCCTGCTTCATACCTTCCCAAAGGCTCGCTCTTGCCTCTTCTCCAACAGGAGAAAACCTCTTCCACTTCCAGTGGCTCACGGGGCTACGGAATGGCCAGGCATCAGATGCCAATGTAGCTCTGTACTTCAGTGGAAATCAGTCTTGGTGGCAAATAAAAAACTCACCATCAGGTAACCTGTGACCTGCCAGCTCTGGGACCTTGAACGAGTCACCTTGTCTCTTGGAATGTCACCCAATACTCTTAAGTAAGATACAGATAATGAATCAGTGTATGAATCAGGTTGCTCTGTGGATTAATGAAATACAATGCTGTTTGCTGAAAGTGGCAAGCTTCATGCTTGACTTCAGAAGATACTTAGAAAATGTGAGCTGCTGCTTCTCTTACCTAACCTGGGCTTGGTGGCTGGGTAGGGGCTAAACCCCAGCCCAGGACTCCTGCCTCTCACTCCTGTGTGCTTTCGAGTCAATGGCTCAGCCTCCCTTGTGCATGTTCCAAAGACTTCAGAGAAGCAGACACCCTGAGCTCCACTCTTCCTCAGTTCTCCCTTCCCCTACACCTCTCACTTCACAGGAGGCCACGATGCATTGAAAGAAGCATTTTCAGAGGGCCTCCTCTGTGCCTCACGCTACAGGAATTGGGTCACAGCTTCAAAAGACTGCAGAAACAACAGATGCCAGGGAAAAGGGCAGGCGAGGGGAGAGGCGGACAGTCGGTATAAGGGCAGCTGGAAATGAGTGGTTCGGGCAGCTGCAACCACAGGGTGCATCCCTCCACCTTCCATAGGTTGCAGGCTCAAAGGCCACAGCTGAGCACCCCACAAGGGCTTTCCCAGGCCTGTACATGTCCTAGTTCCCTGCTCGGGGCCACGATCCAAAAACTAGCTGAGCACCAAGCGGCGTGCCTGTCTGCCCCATGGATTCCGTGGCACTATGCACGTGAGCACACATGTACACACTTGGGCATGCGTGTGCATGTGTGTGTCAGGAAGCAGGGATTTCAGCAGAGGCACCAGCCTGGGCAAAGCTGCAGAAGCTGTCCAGGCAGGGCACGGCAGGAGCTGCACGGCCACGGTCACCCGGCCTCCCAGGGCTGCAGCCTCTCCTCTCCCTCTGCTTGGCCATGGAGGCAGAGGATGGCCACTGTCCCCACTTCTGTCATTATCTCCTCTCCTTCTCTCTGTGCCTCTTCTCCTCCCAGTCCATGGCTTCGCAGCACTGCCCCAGTGACTCCTGAATCTTTATCTCCAGCCCAGACCCCGCTCCCAGGGGCCACTCTGCCCTGCCGTCTGTCTGTTGGGGCCCTCCACACTGGCCTCGAGTCCTACAGGAGGGGAGGGGAATTCATTTCTACCCACAGGAGCCTCACCTCCTGAACACCCCCCGACACACACAGCCCACATGTCTTCAGTATCTCATCAGCCCCTGGCTGAAGGAAGCGCTTCCTCCTTCACAACCTTTCTCTCTTCTCTCCTTTTCTCGCTCTTCCTCTGTGTCCACCTCGACCTTTGCCCTTCACAAACTGCTCCAGCTGCCTCTCATCATCCCCTAGCCCCGAGCTCTTGCTCCTTCCACCACCCTTACAGAACCCTGCCTCTCCTTCCCGGGCCCGGTGTCTCCTGTACAGTAAAGACTCTGGGCCACCTTCGGCCTCACCAGAAGTCTGCTCAAACCACGCCCACTGGCCCTTCCTTGCTAGCTTGGCTTCCAAAGACCCCTCGCCCCCAGCCTTGACACCTAGGTCTAATCCCACGCTTCTTCCCCAGGTGCACGACTTTATTCATATTTCTGGATCTCATCGCACTTTACCCCACTTCCATCTTCATTGGACTGGCTACCTCTGCCCAGAATGCCTCGGCCCTGGTCATGCAAGTCCTGACCGTCCCCAGAGTCATCTCAGCTGACGGCCTTCTGTTTCAGCTCATTAGCCTCTGATGTCTCCAGGCCTCCTCTTCACCTGCCTCCTGTTTGGTGGTGGGTGCCGTGGACTCTGTTGTCACGATCCTCAGGCCAGGCCTGGAGTCCACCGGTCAGCAATGCCAGGAGCAGAGCATGTGGTCTGGCTGCCACACCCCTGATTTCAGTTGTGCCTGCCAGGATCACTGGGCAACCTGTACCAGGTTTCTGCCTCTTTTCCTTAGTGGGCACTCAGACAAATCACGGGATCCTGGCCTACCTAGCTGGCTCCAGACTGCCCGTCCTGCCGGATCTTGCCAGTTTCCTGGGTACCGTTTGTTACACTCCCTGCAATTTTGTGAGGGGTGTGTGTGTGTGTGTGTGTGTGCTGGGAGGTAGGTATTTGCTGCTCAGAACCAGAACTAGGAGGAGGCTGCTGGCCACCTGATTTCACCTATGACCTTCTGCCTCTAACACTGCAGAACCCACCCCCCATCAGATAAGACCTGAGAGCTATAGAGATCTACAGCCTTAGAAACTCAACTCACAAACTGACAACAGCCCACTGAACAATCTGTCTCTAACTACAGCTCCCTCTCCTCCCACCCCTTCACCTTTCCAGAAACTGAGCTGTCCCAACAGCTTCCCCGGACCCTCAGATCCTGACCCCCGTTTTTCTCCCCATAATAATGACATGAAAAAGAGCTAATAGTTCATTAGTACTTACTCTGTACCAGGCACCCTGTTCTGAACGCTTTATACATACTGATTCATTTAGGCTACACAACTCTTTAAAGTAGGTACTGATTTGCCTCCGTTTTACAGACAGAAACTCTGGTACCACGTGGTGATATCAGCCCGCGAACCTAAGCTCTCGGCGTCAGCGCGTGCTCCTGACACCTCGGTTTCTCCCCACACGCCATCCCACCCAGCAGGGCCACTGCACACACCGATGCTGTCGGACTCCTGCTCAAGGGCTCCCACCCGGAGGGCTGCACGCACTCCGATGAGCGGGTATCTATTTCTGGCGCACAAAGACACACCATGCAGGTGGGCGCCTTTTTCCCTGTGTAACAAGGCAAGCCTGGCGGCTGCTTTCCTTGGCCTTAGAACTGAACTTTTGGAATTCCGGTATCTATTCATTCATTAAGTATTGATTATATGCCGGCCACTGCTGGGTCCTGGCTGTGTCCATCCCAGGCAGTGAACATACACGGACTGAAACATGTGTCTGCATTTATATGATGGGCGCTCTCCCAAGCAGGGGTTAACGGGCTCCCGAGAGCAGAGACCACCTTACAGAGGCCTGGCACCCACTAAGTGTTCAAAATGTGCCTGTTGTAGACAGTGACAGACAGCAGGCAAGACCTGGATGTCTCATACTGCCCCCTGCCCCAGGTGACATGCGATAAACAGACCAGGATGCTGGGAGCCAGAACCCATCTCTCTGGCCTCCCCACAGCCTGGAGCTGCCTCCTGGGGGATAGGAAGATGATCTCCCCACCAAAGCACTTCAGAGAAAAAAGAACCAGGCGTTGCTTTAAGCAAGGGCACGAAGGGCCAGAGGAACTTCAATCAGTCTCCAACGTGGGAAGAATTCTGAAGGTCAGAGGAAGGGAAAAGGTAAGTTGAGAAAAAAAAGTTGGCACTGAGCAGTGGAGATAAACTGAGCTGATAAACGGCCTTTGAACACTTGGGTTATTTATTTATTTGCATCCAGTTCTTGCGCGATTGTTCCTTCCTGCTAAAATTCCCCGGTGCCCCGCTCACATGTGTGTGTTACGTACCCATCAGGCAGCAAGACTGATGCCTCCCGTGACCACTGCGCTCTGAGGTTTCAAACGCACGTTCACGTTTGTGCCCCAACAGCACTAGGCAGAAGAGAAACCCGGGAGGTGTCCGCACTGATTCACTCTGGCCGGGTTGCTTGTTAACAATGCGTCGTCTGCAGTCTGCAATGGGAGTTCAGCAACCACATGAGGAAGTGAACTAGGGCTGGACCCAAAGCTGGGCAGACCAAGACCCCGCGAGAATCCAATGGGACAAGCGAGAGCCTGAGAGAGACACAGGCCTGGGAAAAGGCAAGGTTGCCCTCCCAGGTTCCCTGTGCAAGATGAAGATTGAGCACTGGTTCTGGAGATGTTCTTTTCTTTCCTTTTCTTTTCCTTTCCTTTCTTTTTTTCCCCCACATTCCCTCTGCTTAAACAGATCCCACTGAAAAGTACTCCTGCTCTGAGTGTCCGTGGAAAGGTTCCCTGGAATGTTGGCCCAAGTGTCTGGAATGTATAGATTTAACGAGCCAATTTGGAAATTAGCAGAGATGAAAAAGCCGAGATGAAAAGGACACAGAGTGTCACTACCTAAGCACGCGCAGGGGGCGCCCAAGGCACGGCAGTGCTTCCCGGGGGTGGGCTAGGCATTTTCCAGACCTGAAGCTTGGGCCGCTCTGCAATTTTAGGGTGGGAAGATTTGGCAGAGATCACCCACAGTGTTGTTGAGGGAAGGACACAACCTTCATTAAGAATTCCGAAATGCTGGAAACACAGTGTCTAAACTTTTTACTGAGCAAAGACCTTCCCACCCATGGGCTGTTGGAGGGCCATGTTTTGAAATACTTCCCCTACCAAACACACTGCATCCCTGGCCCCAGTGATTCTGTCAAAATGCCAGTGCAGGCTTCTGCTCAGGCAAGAGGTAACCGTTGGAGCCACGGACGTCAATGCATCTGAAGGGGGATCACTTGCCACTGGCGTTATCTTTGCCATTTTGCTTCCGATAAATATACTATCTCTTTAGTCTGTTTCATGCCAAACAGCCTTGGGATTTCAACTAGAATCCTCTACACGGCTGCGGAAGGCGGGGCCCAGGCTGGGGCTGTTCACGTCCTGCAGACTCTCCCCTATGGCAGCAGGAGGACCACGGACCCCAACACTGGCCACCCTATCCCCACCTCCAGGAGGCCCCGCCTCTTCCACAAGTGGACACCACTTCCCCTCACCCCAGGGGCTCTACCTGACTCTCTAGCACCTCTCCCGCCATGCAGGGCACTGAGCCCGCTGAGCTGGTCTTCAAAGGAAGAGTGTTTTTTGTTTAGAAATGTATTCAGGGACTTGACGCCCTGCCCATGATGCCTCCTCAACAGCCTTTGATTTTTCTTCCACGACTTGATCAAATAGGTTCAGCTCAATCGTCAAGTCCATGTTGTGGTTTCACGTCCCTGGGGTGGCGAGATGGCCCTGTCAGATGGAAGGGCGTAAAAGGTGCCAAGGAGGGCCCGAGTCTTACTTTCCTGGGAACTTGGGGTCTGCATTGCCACATTCCAAAGTGATGGGAATGTCTGGCAGGGTCCAGAACCAGATTACAGATCCAGACTTTCACTTAAGCATCCCCCTCCTCACAAACAAAATCCCCTTTGGGGCCAGAGATTCTAGTAAACTCCTGTGGAAGATGTCAGAGCAGAGGGAAGGCCAGCAAGATGGCCCTTGGTTCACCTGGATGACATCTGACATCTGACCGCCCCCTCCCTCCCATGTTCTGAGGAACGGCCGCCCCAGCCTTGGCCCCTCCCCAACCCAAGAAAGAAACTGACCTTGAAGGCGGTCTGTTTCAGCTGGTCCTCTAGCAAAGTTACCCAATCTCTAAATGTGATTTCACACCATCTTTCTACCTCAGTACCTGGGGAAATGCTGTTCCACCTGCCTTCTTGACCCGATGAGATCCGGGGCTGGCTAGGGTCAGTGGGAGCCCCTCCCATCCCTAACTGCCAAACCTGGGCCTTTGAGGTCACATAGAGAGCTGCAGTACTCCAAAAAGGATATGGGGACTTGGGGGAGTCCCTGAACCATGAAGAACAGAGCAGGGAAGGAAGAATTCCCTTCTCTCTACCCTCCCTAGCCCACCAAGAAGACGGTTCTACAGGCAGACACTCCTCACTATTTACAAAGCGGGGAATGAACAGAAACAAAAAGTCCAAGCCACGCTCAGCATCACAGCCACATGAAGCAATCATGTCACTTGAACTGTTTGGCATGCTTTACAGAGAGGCCTAGTAAATCCTTTTGAACAACAGTGCAGGGTCTGAAGGTTTGAGTCAGCCACGAACAGCAGGGAGGTGGCAAAGCTGTGCCTTGGGACATCTGGAAGCTGTGGCCAGGCCATGAGAAGCCAGGCAGCTGCTCCCCAACATACACATACACACCAGAGCCTTCTAGAAGGCAGCGGCCCAGGCTGGTCGGCCTCGATGGCCATACAGCTAGGCACCTGACTTGCCAAGCTCTCACCTGACAGCAAATGAAATGTCATCCGTTTTTTAGTTGTTTAAGACGAAGGTCTCCCCTCAGGAGCCGGAGAGAAGCATATCTACCCTCAGCTTTCGGTGAGAATGATAAAAGGTAGAGCCTCCCAGATTGCCTGGTGGACACATGACCGAAAGCTCAGTAAAGGGACCCCACCAGGTCAGTCACTTGACAGATGTTTAAATCTCTTCAACCACGTGCTCAGAGGAGTAACCTGGCCTTTGTTAGAACAGCTCTGGCAGTAGGAACTCCTGGCCCCCCAAGGTAGTCGTTCTAAGACCAGATTTCTCTCTTAGCAGATTCTTCCCTACTGAGCTGAAATCAGCCTCCTGGAAGCTTTGACCTACTAATCAGGGCCATGAAGAACACACTGGATCCTTGTGCTAGGAGAGGGCATTACAGAAACCAAATTGGCTAATTACAACCCTCCCCCCAACTCCCCGCACGCACGCGCGTGCACACACAACACACGGTGATACTTTGTGTCCCCGGAAGTCCCCTATCTAATAACTTCCCATGTCCGGAGTACCTGTTCGAACAACAAAATTGGTGCCACACCACATTCATGCACTTCACTCCTAGGAGGATGCTTCAGTAGTCTCCTCTGAAATGATGTAGTTTAGCTTTGGACTCATGTTTAATAAATTTGATTCTCCAGCTTCCTCATTCACAAAAGATTAAAAGCAGCCAGTAAGCTGAAAGAAGGGTGAATCCAGTAAAAAGTCAAAATATATGGCTTGACTCTGACAGGGCAGGTGGAGAAATGGTTAGCAATGGGGCACTTGGGTGGCTCAGTGGGTTAAGCCTCTGCCTTCAGCTCAGGTCATGATCCCAGAGTCCTGGGATTGAGCCCCGCATCAGGCTCTTTGCTCAGCGGGAAGCCTGCTTCCCCCCTCTCTCTCTGCCTGCCTCTCTGCCTACTTGTGATCTCTCTCTCTCTGTCAAATAAAATCTTTAAAAAAAAAAAAAGAAAGAAAAAGAAATGGTCAGCAAGACCGGGAGAATCTAGGGAAAGACAGCAGCCTGGGCTCATCTTCTCTATGCTCATCAGGTGATAGGCAGAGCCACTGGAGAGGACCCCGAGTCTCTAGCTGAAGAATCTGCTCTTGTATGTGACAAACATACTTTTGAAAGCTTCCCATCCACAGTGAATATGTCAGCTAACATTGTGCTATCTAAGGGTTACGATTTTATTATCTAGATAACTCATTTTGGGTGGGAGAGCTCACTCTGAACTGATGTTGGTGGCATGGTGTGTTATCTCAGTGTGCAGTGTGGTCTTCAAGGACCAGTGATCCTCATGACCACATGAGGTCCCCGCCCTGGTTGGCTGATTCCCATGGTAACTGGGAAGAGGCAGGAAAGTACTGCCTAGTTCCGACACTTCCATTCCCTGCTCTCTGAGAGATAAGAACTGTTGAAATTAACATGTTAATATTTGATTCAAAACAAAGAACATCCCTGCCTTGTGATAACTCCATGTTCATGACCCAGATGCACCTGTCCTCATGAATATTTATTTTAAATTCTAATTTGCTCAGTAGACCGTTTTCCTAGAGGGCTCAGAGAGGTAAACTGCAGGATGCTCCCATGACAATAATTGTGGTTTCCATCCCTCCATCACTGGAGTCCCCAAACCCTCAAGCCAGCTACCAGAAGCCCAGGACTTGGGCATGAGTGGCAGGGAAGCAACAAGAACTTAGTTACCTGGGCAGCTAGGGAAGTACAACTAATGCCAAACAATGTTTAGCCCAAAGTCATCCTCTTGGGCTCAGGAACAGAACCACACTCTGTGTGTGTGGGTGTGGGTGTGGGTGTGTGCGCGCGTGCGCCCGCACGCACGCACACACACCCACACCCACACACATACACACACTCCTCGACAACATCCCTTGGAATCATCTCTGTGGTTCCCCGCAGGTACAAGCCCCAGGGGCAGAAGCCCTCCCAGCACCCCCCGCCCCCGCCACCCACCCCGCAGGGTCACCTGCTGCTCTAAGTACACTGGCCGAGACCATGGCTGGGGGTCATGATAGGGGTGCTTCAGCGTTCTTCCATCTTCATAGTGCACTTTACCTTCCTGTCCACTATTTTATTCACTTACTATGTTTACTCTTGGCTGCCTATCTGTTCCCACTAGAATGTAAGATGCGCAAGGGCCCTGAACACTGTTTTGTTTTGGAGGGGCAATTTCAGCACCCAGGGCGCTCCCTGATAGACAGCAGACGCATCAGTAATCACATGTTGAATGACCGCTAAACTGAATGGATGGCTAAGCCACTGGGAGTGGTCAAAAGAAAGACAAGGGCCCTGGCAAGCCCCTGGCAGAGGTCCTATCTGCAGTTTTTCCCCTGGTGTCATTAACACATCACAGCCCTGTGTCCCAGGGCCATGGAGCCTCAGAATCATGCAGACCCTAAGATATCAGGCAGTCTCCACCATTAATTCCTCATTAACATAGGAAATGGGCTCTGCTTACCATTCCTGACCTCCACTATTATCACTGAAGCCTGGAGGTTTTGTTTGCTTGTTAGTTTTTCTTTCCCCAGCCGATCCACAGGTGGGGGGCTGACAACTCCCTACCTGGGGTGGGTGCAAATATGGGGTCCTGGGTACATCTGCTCTCCCAGGCAGGGTGCAGCAGGCAGCACAACGGGCTTGTCTTCCCCTCAACCCGCCTTGGGCACTTTCTAGTACGCTGACACTCCTGCTCAGCCTGTCACAAGTAGCATCCACAAGATCTTCACACCTTGCAAGAATGGAACTACACCACCTTTCAGAGGCTCAGTCCAACAGTGACCTGCTCAAGGTCACAGAGCCAGCCAGGCACAGACTTGGGATTTGAACCCAGGCCTCCCAGCACCCATTTCACAGAAAAGAAAATAGACCAGGAGGGAGCCACAGTTTGTGTAAGTCATACCATAGGGATCGGTGAGTGACTGATCTATGCCAGCCTCTAAGGAAGGGACTTCCTCCAGCCATCTCCTCTACCCAGCACCTAGCCTAGGGCCAGGCCCAGGTAGATGAATGAACAAAGGCGTGGTCATAAAGCCTGAAGAGATCAGATCTCATTTGAAGCAAAAACCAAATGTAATCAGAATTCACAAACCTGGTCTCTGCAGAACCAGCCGTGGATTTCAGCGGGACAAGCAACGAAAGTTGCCAGGTTCCAGGCAAGCCAGCAGTGATGTCATCCACCCCACTGTGTCCTCATGACCAAGATAGGGGCACAGGCCTGCCCTTGAGGCTACGCCTTCACCATGCCTGACTCCACTTTCCCCACTGTTCCCACACCCTCATTCCATCCCTTCTTCCCGGTTGGCCAGATCCCTTTTGCAACACATACAGGGAAGGCTCCTACAGGCCTCTCCTCAGATTCTGTCCAGTCTTGACCCAAGTTCAACTACTTATCCTCTTGAAGACCTCAACAAATACTGGTGAACAAATGACTGGGTCCATGGTTGAATTATCAGAGGCTTCTACTGTCTTAAGTTCTCATTATCCAACCCCTGGGCAATTTTATTACACATCTCTTCCCTCCACAAATATTTATTCAGTCCTTACTACATAAGGGGCACAGTACTAGGCTCTGGTATATAGCAGCAGCAACAGGCCCATTGACCTGGGTCTCCTTTTCTCTCCATTTGAACACTTTTGCGCTTATTTTTGAATTACCCTTCTACAGCTGGTCTGAGTCTCCTCTCTCTGCACTCAGCAACTTTCAGCACCTCCCACTGCCTACTGAGAAATGCTTAAATTCCTTACACTGATCCTGAAGACCTCCTGACACTGAGCTGACCCCTCTACCTCTAGCCTCCTCCCTGGTCCACCAGTCCTTCTTTCCCTGACCTATGGGCCAGCCCCTGCCTGAGATGCCCTTCTCATCAGCACCAACCCACTACCGCTATGTAACAAACCATCCCCAAGGTTTTGCAGCTTAAGTCAATAAGCACTTACTTTCACTTTGGGTCAGTAGAAAGCCAGCTGATCAGGATGAGCATGGCTGGGTTCAAGCTGGGGCTTGACCCTCCATCAAGGCCGAGGCTCAGGGCTGCTGTGTTCACTCTGGGCCCCAGCCCCGAGGGGCAAAAGCTGCACGATGGCAGAGGCATGAGAGGGTGCTCGCCTCACATCTATGAACATCTCCTTGGCCAGAGCACGTCTACATGATGGAGCCCAAAGTCCAGGAACCAGTGAGTACACTCTCCCCAACATGAAGCCAAAGCAAGTCACAAGGCCAAACCCTCCATCACTGGAGCCCGAGGAGTGAACATTTTTTCCAGCAGTAAGCTAAGTTAACACCCCACTGCTGCCTAATGAAACTGGACAGGCGGTAAGAGATCGGGCTTTGGAAATTGAAGGCCTGAGTTTGGGTCAGGGCTACATACCTGACTTTCTGAGGACCTCCAATACAGTTTCCTCTCCCAATACTGCACTCATGCAGTACGTGGGCACTGAGAACCTACCGTGTGTAGGAATACCATGCCAGCCCCTGAGTCAGACGGGGAATCAATCAGTTATCTCCCTGCTCCCCTGGTGCTATGAATAAGGCTCCTCACCCTCTCAATACCAGCTCTCCTATCCACAAAGTAGGCAGAAGAAACCTGGCAATACAGAAGAAAACAGTGGGACACAGGTGGCCTTGGGTGCAGTTAGAATGGAGAACACAGAACGCCACTTCTACACAGAAGACCACTTCTCCCATAAGCCCCGGCTAGTGAATCCTGCAGAAAGCAATCACTCACCAATCTAAATCCTTGAAACAATTACCATGTGGTCCTCCAACCAATGAGAATTTGCTAAGATTCCCCGTGGGCTAGGTAGGCCTACTTGGCCATAGCTCCCTGCCCTCATACACACTACCTCCCAGTGGGAAGACAGGTGGCTTCTTCCTGCATTCCTACAGTGCCCAGCCCAGCACCATGCCCACCACAGGTGACCGGAGCCTCCTGGTGCCCAAGGCTCAGGAACCTCCTAGGTCAGTCTCTCGCAATTTCCTAGAAACAGCCTCAAAGACTGATATTTCCACCAAAGCCCCCACCCCAAGCCAGAAAGAAAAATGCAATTAATGAGAGCAATCTGGACTTTTCTTTGCATCCCCACCACCCCTCCAACCCCACCCTAAGGTGAGACCTCCCGAAGTGATTCAGTGTTACAGTTGAGGATGTAGCATATTGACTTTGTTAGAGGGTGTGCTTTAGTGGTACCTCATGGCCCCCGTTCTGGGGGATAGGCCATAATTTGACTTTTCCAACCCTTTCTCCCTCCAATTCCTTAACAGAAACCTTGACCACATGGCCCAGTAGGTGCCCTTCAAATTCACAGCTCTGTTTCCACCTCTTCCAGGGAGTCCTCCCTGATGACTCCAGGTATACTGGGGACACATGCATTCTCTCTGGGAGCCAACTGTACATGTCTGGTTCTGTCCTCTTCACCCACATTCTGTCCCCTTACTACGTTTATGTCTTACCTGCTCACCCACACAGGGACCGTGGCCCACACCAAAGACAGCATTGCATGGCAGCTGGTGTTGATCAAACACTCACTGACTGCCTTTCCTGCAGAGGTAAGTCAACACCAGCCAACCCAGGCTTACTCGGCGTCAGCTGGGACAGGAAAAGCTAGACTCCTGGAGGCTGGGTGTTGGGAGAGGCACAAGGGCATCCAACACAGGGCCTGGTAGCCAGGACCCTCGGGAACTGGTCCTCGATCTGCACCCAGACTGCCTGCCGTGGCCGTCCAGCATCGGCATCTCCTAATTCAACAGTGTAAATTCTGAGAAGGGCAATGTCTGAATCAACAGACTACTGCTTGGGTCCTTGCAAGTGCAGGATATAGCCTGAAGGTGCTCCTACCCTGGTCCCACCAGAGAGTCTCAGAGTGGAGTTTCTCTGATGAATTCGCAGCATCTAAACTTTCACCACTGAAAAGCGCTCCTTCCCCAGTCTCCCCTAACTGCAGTCTGGGCACTAGCATGGATCCACATGTGCAAGCCTCTGCCAGTGTTTTTCCTCTCCACCAGCAGCTCACCAGATGCCTTGCAAGCTCCACCTTGAAAAGTGAGCCAAACCCACCTTCCCCTCCCTGTTCCCAGCAGGTCCAAGCCACCATTATCCCTCCGCCACACCCACACGGTCCCCCAGCTTCCTCTGCTCTGGCTCCCAGGAGAGCCCATTAGGATCGCCCCTGCTTCAAACCAATGGCTTCAGTTGTTGGAAGGAAATCCAAACACCTTCCTGGAATTGGAAGGGAAGGTCTCACTCCACCTCCTCTCTGCTCCACCTGCTGATGCCGTCCTGTGCACAAAGTGCTCTGGTCACAACATTCTATCTGTTCCTTCAATGAACCCCAGGGCCGTGGCATCTGCTGTTCCTTCTGCCCCAAACGGGCTTGCCCCAGGTGTACACGGCTAGCTCTTCCTTACCCTCGAGATTCAGCTAGAAAGGCACCTTCTCCCCAGAGCCTAAGCAAACAAAGCAGCTGCCCCACTCCGGCTTCCTGCCTCTGCCCCTGCACTGTGGTCTCTCCCTAACTGATTGCCTTTTTTGTTGTTGCTGTTCTTTATATCCTTATCACACTCTGAATTTACTTACTTATTTATTCATTATTAAATCCTCACTCAAAAATTCCGTGTAGGACAAGAACCTTTTCTGTCACCTTCACCACTTTATTTTCAGCATCTGTGAGAGTACCCAGCACATAGCAACCATTCAAAACACATCAACTGGAGGGGGAGCAAAACTCCCCCCTCCTTAGGCATGGGATGCTCATAGTGACTGCTTTCCAGCATGTACAGTATGGAAAGATGGGGGCGGGGAGGGAAGAGTAACTTCATAGTGGAGAAATCAGACAAACACTGCTGAGCCAGGTGGTCAAGATCCGTATCAACAGTGATGAGCCAGGTTCATAGTGTGTGCCCTTGATATGATATCTCTGGTCTTCCTCCCTTGAATGCATAGCATCCAATAATAAGAAAACACCCAAACAAGTCCCAATTGGGGGACACATATCTGGTTAATACTCAATATCAAGGTCATCAAAAACAGGGGAAGTCTGAGAAATTCTCATAGCCGAGAGAAGTCAAAGCCAAGATGACAGTAAACAATATGGTGTCCTGGATGGGATCCTGGAACAGAAAATGGACCTTAGGGAAACACTGAGGAAATCTGCATGAAGTCCGGACTTTAGTTCATAAGAAAGCATCAGTATTGGTGCACTCATCAGGAGAAATGTACCATATATTTTTTTTTTTAAAGAAACGCACCATATTAATGTTAGATCTCAGTAAGAGGGCGAACTGGGTACTATTTTCTCGATAATTCTGCAAATCCAAAACTGCTCTAAAATTTTAAAAATTTTATTTAAAAAAACACTTGTTAGGTGACTGTAAGAATTCCCTGAGCCCAGACTCCAGCAATGATGTCAGAAAAGAGAGGAACTCCTGAAGTCTAGTAAGTGGTCAGTGCTACTGTGTGCGTAGCGTTGCTTTATCAAGCGCATATCCTGAGACATCAGCCCTCCCCTCGCTGAACTTGCAGTGTTCAAAATGAGGCAAGTTGGGGTCAATGAAAAAAATAACAAATCCTGCCCTCTCAGAGGATGAATCACATTTTCCCACTGCTCTTAAGTCAATCAGCCACAAGCACAATTCCGGCTTAGCAATGAGCTCCTAACCGAGCTGGGGGTTCATGTGCCACCCACAGTGAAGATGGCCCAACACGACACTCTCTCCCAAAGGGTCAAATTGTATGGTACAGACTACAAATGGCACAGATGTTCAGCAAGGACAAAGTGTGGGAGCTGGGGAAATCAAGGAGGCCTTCCTGCAGGAAGGGCCAGGCTAGCTCTGGAAGAAGAGACAGGATTTACATAGACAGGATGAAGGAGGGAAGGCATGCTGGGCCAGGATCATAGCATAAGCAGAGCCAGGGTGTCCAGGTCCACCTGCAGGGAGCGGTCTGATGAGGGCTGTGGCATTCCCCCAGGAGAGCCATGGAAGAGGAAGTTGCTAAGCTGAGCCCAGCTGGACCAGAAAAAACTTTGAAATCCTCCCAGACTTTGAAGGCCAGGAATCAACACCTCCTCCTTCCTGAAATGCCTGGGTTACAGTAAGCCCTCCCTCCACCCTCCCCTAGCTCTCACACTTGGCTTCCTTCTTCCTTTTCACGGGCTGTTTGCAGTCCTGTCCCATCTCTCCCACCTACCTGTAAGCCTCCCCGGGCAAGGTCCTTTTCTACCTGCTCTAGAGGGTCCTGCACACAGTAACGGCTCAAAGAAACATCTGGTGAATGGCTAAAAGGAAGAGATCTTTAAAGATGGGGCACAACCTAAGACACCAGGACTCTACCCATCCTACAACAGGGAGGTCTGCCAGGTCTGTTGAAAGTCCACACTAAATAGAATAGATGATGCCTCCTCCACCATCTCACTGGTCCTCTCTCCCTGCTCTGTGCTTTCCTTCAGCACTCACCCCCTGAACCCCTTGTCCATCACTCTCAGCCATTCACCAAACATTAGCTAGCTGACCAGCTACTAGGTGCCAGGCACGTTCTAGGTGCTAAGGATACAAGTCATACAGACAGAGATTTCCACTCTCATAGGATCGACATTCCAATGATCGGGTGAAGGGCAAAAGGAAAATAAGTAAGTAAAACACACGGAATGTCAATTGGTGACAGGTGCCATTGGAGGAAAAAGACAGGGAAGGACAGGGAGTTTGAGGGAGTGATTTGAAATTTTTAATAGGTGGCCATGGGAGACCTCATTTGAGCAAAGGCCTGAGGGAGGTGGGGGCAGGGATTTTTTTTCCTTCTGTGTTTACTGATCCATGCCTGGCACCAAGAGCACTACCTGGCATGCAGCAGGCAGGGAAGAATGAGGACGGGAATGAGGGTGTGGGGCAGGTTAATTCATTTTTTAATTAAACTTATTTTTATAATTGAGATAATTAGAGATTCACATGCAGCTGTCAGAAGGAGTACCCTTCACCCAATTTACCCCACGGTGACATCTTACAATGTCACCACAGTACAATATCAAAACCAGGAAATTGACATGGTCACAAGGCACCGACGTGAGTCAGATTACCCCAGTTTGACACATACACGCTGTGTACATGTGCGTGGTGTATTTAGTTCCACGCAATTGTAAGGATTAATCCATTTTTAAGGCGCAATGAGGAGCCAACTTGGAAGCGTCCACAGTCGAAGGAAAGAGGGGTGAAGGGAGTCACCATCACTCAGAAGGCTGGGCACTCTCACACAGGGGAGCTCCATTCAACTCCCACGGCCATCCTAAGAAGGCAGGTATTCCAATCCCCATTTTACATATGTGAAAACTGAGGGGCTCAGAGAAGGTAGGTACTTAATGGAAGCCACACAGTTGATAGGCAGAGACCAGAACCCCAAACCCATGACTGTCTGGTCCCTTCCCTGGGCTCTTTCCTGAATGCAACAAGGGCCTGCACAGAAAAGCAGAGGAAGGAGATACCCAGAGGCAAGCCAGGCTCCTCCAGCAGACCCTGGAAAAGAGAGGATGTGATGGAGGGATTGACAAAGAAGTCTCCGGGATTCTAAGTCAGAGAGAACAGAAGTCTCACTCACAGAAAGAAGGCTGGAGAGCGAGAGCGTTCTAAAGCAGGCGAGAAGGGGGATGTCCCGGCTCAGCGCAGATCTGCTGTGTGGTCTTGGGCAAGTCAATGTATATCTCTGGGCTCACGTCCCTCACTGTACAGGAGTGAGAATGGCCACCCATCCCATTTGCTCTAAGGCCAAAGAGAGATGAAAAGGTGGCTCTTGAAAAGCAGAAGTGCCAGAGCAACTGCCAAAACCAGAATGAAGAACTCAACCCAGCGGCCCAGACCGCCTGTGGTCTCCCAACGAGAATGACTGGCTCGCTCTCCCAAAGATAAAAATGCCGAATTGAGGTCAGCACACACAGAGACTCTCACTTTGTTTATAAGAGGCGGAGAGTGTGTGTTCCTATTAAGTGCCTTCAAATCTCCGCGATGATGAGAGACCCAAGGCTGTTTACCACTGTGGATATTTACTTCACTCATATACAAATCAGCTTGGGGGCCATCAGAGCCGACGGCCCCTCACACGGCAGGCGTCTGCCACCCCGCCACTCCCGCTCTTCCCCAGTGCCCACACATGGTTTGAATTTATGGGTTTTAGCAGCTTTCATTTATATTGTGTGAGGATCACGGAATGACCAGCAAACAGAAGCTCTGTTCTGGGCCCTGGAAAAAAAACACGGAAGTGTGAGGATGGAGGGGTAGCGGGGCTGGGAAGATCCCTCCGACCCCAGGAGAAGCGGCTCCCACCCACGGGGTGGCCCAGGGGAAGCCCCGAGGGCCCCCGCAGGACTGGGGGATCAGTGCAAAACCACAGCCCCACAGAGACAGCCAGAGCGTGAGGGCGCTCAGGGGCCACGGCCACGCAGAGCCAAATGCCTGGGTGCCACAGTGGGAAACGCAGGCCGCTGCCTAGATGTTTCGCCTCCTGCAACCAAACATCTGGAAATCTGGGAACAATGTGGGGTGCGGTTAGGGACTTTCTGTTTTCCTCCCGGATACTCAGGCGATGATGTGATAGAGCTGGTAATTTTACAGCGACACCCAGCATCCCTACGTGATACTGGGAGCCAGGCCCTTGGCAAACCCAGATTCGTCAGAGGAGGCTCCTGCCCTCAAAGAACTTCAGTCTGCATAAACATATAAAAGACAATAAAATAAAAAATGCCCTTTCCCAGTGAGGTCAGAGCCAGTTTAGAAAGTGGCTCTGCGGCAGCAGGGGTGTGGTTTATGGTCTATGGGAGCTCACTCACACCCGCTAACGGCCGCTAACGGCTGTCTGCGAGGGGAGGGAGCTTCCCCCCTCACACTGCTGGACTCCCAACCCAGTGCTCTCACTATTTAAATACGATTTATAGACCGCAGAGCCCTCTGACCCCCACTTCGGCTTGAGGAACATTCAGGAACCACCTGCCTCTGCCTCTTGCCACTCCCATTCTGAACAGGTGGAATCCCCCAAGTCAGCCATCAAAAGGGTCGCATGAAATGCAGGGCCCTGTTGTCCCACAGTAACTACTTTAGAAATGGGGGTCAGGGACTCCGATTCCCCCACAAAAGACCCTGTGATACAGAACTACAGCTGGTCTCATTCAGCTGCCAGACACTTGTAGGATCTAGCTCTGAGAGAAAGAAAACACCCCCAAGTTCCTTCCTATTCCAGAAGCTGAGAGTCCTCCTTTGGCTCAGCAGTGAGAACATCCTGGATCCAATGAGAGGAAAGACCCTCCTACGTCACCTCCTTCCTTCAAGCCAAGGGGCTTGAGAATTTCCAGGCAGGCCTGGGTCTGATGAGTGAATGAATTGCAAAGTACCGGCGTGGGGGACAGTGACCCCCCAACACACTCCGGATCAAGCCCAAACTTCTTAACGGGTTGGTGAAGGCTCCACGGTGTGGCCCATGAGCCTCTCTGGCCAATCCCCTGGTCTCCCATGGCCCCTGCAAACATTCTCCACATGTGACTAAGGACAGTTCCTCTTCTGGGATCAGTATCACCAGTGCCAGCCCCATACACGCTGTCCCTCCTGACCCTGGGAACACCATCTGTCCTCTACTTCCAAGTACAGGTGGCATTATACTAAAGCCAAGCCAGGTACTGATGAGGAGGGGTCGTCTACCATCTACCAATGGAACATCTTCACCAGCAAAGACAGTTCCTGGACAGCAAGGACACAGTCCCCTCCACCTTGGTAGCATCTGTAGAACTTCCAGAATTCCTGAGCCCCCACAGAGGCCCAGCCGCCATGGGGGTGGAGGCTCAGGCTCAGCGCTCACCAAGGACACACAGGTAGGAGCTGCTATTCTGTCCCTCTCCTGACACACATAACAGGGACTCTGTAGGCCCAGGGGCTGGGAGTGGCCCTCTGTCCCATTTCCTGCTCCCGCACCCACACTAGAGAGCTGGGCAGAGCAGCAATGTTACAACTGTAAACCTTCACTTCGTCTGGGCCCTCAGCCTGCCCTGCCATCCCCTCACCAGCCACGGCCAGCTTCTGCCCTCGGTCCTCAGCAGAGCCTCATTCCTCCCCCAGGTCCTGGCCAACGGCCCTGCTCCCCCTCTTCTAACCAGAGCTGCAGCCTTCCTCAGGCGGGAACCTCAGAAGTCTCAACTCCCTGCCCCTCCCAACCTCTTATACCCCTGGTCTGGAAGAAGTGCGCCCTCTCCCCGCCCTCCCCAGACTCCAGTTCCTTTCAGCGGATGCCTGAAAATTGGAAGTCCAGGCTCTGCTGTCAGTCTTCTGGTTTAAATTCTAGATCCTCCATCCACTGGCTGTGTCCCCCTGGGTAAACGCATTAATCCATCTATGGCTCAGTCTTGTCCCCTTCAAAATGGGGCTGAGAAACCACAGCTGCCTGAGACACAGCAGTGAGGACGAGGTGGGGCAGCGCAGGTGACAGCCTCAGGCCCAGCCCCAGTGCCCCTGTAGGGAGCCACCTCTCCCCTCCAGTCTCCTCAACCACGGCCTCCACTCCAGCCCCCACAGTCATCGCCAAACCCCAAAGCGTGGACCTGCGCTTGGCACAGCGTCACTCCCACTAACGCTTGTCCAACAAACAGTGAAGGCAGGGATGAATGGACGAACAGTTTTGCAGTAGCTAAACCCATTAGCAACGCATTAACAGGGTACAGGTATCCCTTGCTCCGGGAAAATTCGCTTTACGCCACTTCTCTTTTACAGAAGACCTACATTACTACCTGTTTCCACCAACCGGAAGAAATCTGAAGAGGATTCCTTTAGGAAAAGGGGCAAGAAGGGGAAGTAGCACGCAGTATTTGTTTGGTAGCGAGCCATCAGAGAGGGGCCGAGAGCACTGAGAGCAGCAGACCGAGAGGCCCACCCCGCCGCACTCCTCCCACGGAACCGCACTCAGCATGTCAGCGCCAAGCCGCCACAGCTCCGGGAGGTGCCTGGGAGTACCTGTGCCTTATCTTGGGTGTGCACCGGTTAGCAAGACGTGTGCTAAGTATCAGGAAAGCTTGAGAAGTTATTTTCTGGGTCTGGGCATGCTCACAAGTTTTTCCATATAAATTAACGACGATTGCTTCTTTGCTTTGCACCATAGGAGACACCCCCCCCACCCCCCCACCCCCGCTGTGGGATCACAGGAGAAACCTGTGTTTCTCTCTGGGAGAAAGAGAAGAGGAAAAATACCTGCACACCAAGAAAGACTGAAAGCACAGAGTGCTCAGGGGTTAATCAAGTCCTTCCCAGGCTTTATCCCTCAATTCTCCCCACCACTTGGAGTTGTTGCTGTTAACATTCAACTGAACTCTGCAGTGGAGGGAAAGGACCCTTAGATAGGGAATCTGCCCAGGTCATGATCGAGCCCGTGACAGAGCTGGGCTCCGAGCCTGGGTCTCCAGCCTACATTTTTCAATCGCTCTGTCTAGTGTGTCCTTACTCCAGGGAGCAGTGGGAAATCACAGGGAAGCCAAACCAGGAAGGATGCAGTTGGACATTATACACCACAGATGGTCAGCAAAAAACGATCACGCTCTGGGTGGTCGGGCCCCACGGTTCCAATCAGGTCAGCTAAGCATACGCATCCCTGCTCTGGGTGATGCTCAGGGCTTGAGAGCCTCGGGGATCAAGGACCATCTTCCTTGCGGGCTGGGTTTCACCTCAAGACTGTGTGAACATGAGCCAATTACAGTCATTACAAGGACCACGACTTCAACCAGCAGGGTTAGCATTCAGCACCTCGAGCTGCATGCCAGGCGCTCGGGCGAGGTGGTTTTGTAGGCATTACCTCATTTACTCTTCACGACACACCAGGGGGGAAATACTATGCGAACCCCGTTTTGTCAGATGTGAAAACATACCCCAGCCCTCCAGCCAGAGCGGTGTAGTGGGAATTCCGACTCCAGTCCGGTCTCTCTACGAATGTAGCAGAAGATCTAAGCACAAATCCTGGCTCCACCATTTTGCACAAAGTACTTAGCCTCAATTTCCTCAAAACGCTGAAAATAATAGCTGCCTTTCAAGACTGTTATAGGAATTTACTGTGACACACCAGGGACCTAGCGCGGGACAGGCACTAAGCAACAATGGCTCTCTTGGGGGCTGGATAGGAAAAGGCAGAATCAAGTTGACAGAGGGAAGGATGGAAACACTTCTCTGCCTGCCCTCTGCATGTTCCCAACCTGGCAATTCTGACTAACAGTCCACTTGCTTCCCCTCACGACTTTTTGCCACCCCCATCTCCAGGGTCCCAGAGCCCCTTCGACCTGCAAGATCTCCACCAAGAACACTGCATTCCTTTCTCACCACCCTCTTGGCAAAACTACACGGATGGGAGCAGAATAATAGAAAACCACCTGCCAGACTACCAGCAGGCCTAGGCATGGGGCTTTTGTCATGCTGGGTCAACTTAACATCCCAGTCAAGGTCAAGTACAATGACCAACTATTATTACCACTGAGGTCCAGCAGTGTCTCAGTTTACCCTTCCCACGACCAGCCCAGAGCTCTTCCAGAGGAATGGCAGCCCCACTCGCGGGTCTGGTGTTGGAAAATGTCTCATAATCCAACAGATGCTTCCAGCCACCCAGCTGGGGAGGCTGGGGGAGTGAAGCATTGGGAGTTGAAAAACACGGAAGGAGGGGCAGGAAACTGAGGTAGGCCCTAGTAGGTGTCCTCGTGGGGGAGGGGAGGAAGAGTGGTAAAACCAGTCCAAGACTGAAAATTGCAAAGCGGGATGCAAATGATTGGAATTACCTCTGCCAAGTACACTTCTGTCTCCTCTCAGACTCAAGGCTGAGCGGTTCAAGAAATGGAAACCCTGTGAACCAAGGCTGAGCCAGGGAGATTTCCAAAAGGCTTTCTCTGCCCGCATCTTCCTTTTCAAAGGGCTTTAAAATGGGACCGGGACTTGAATGACGAATGGCCTAGAAGGCGCATTAAGTCCCCAGGAGGTAATACCGGCCAGGAAACTTTAAATAACCTTAATAGGGAGGAAGCAGGTAAGTCCTTGAAACAGAAGAAGCGGAAGGGGAAAAAAGCCTCGCCTTTTAACTTTGCCCTGCGGCTTCCCGGGCTGGGCTGGCCCCGGTGGGCGCGGCTCGCCCCGAGGTGCGGCTCGTGCCACCCGCCGCGGCCCCTCCCGCCCGCCGCACTTCTAAAGAAACAGGCACTGGAGCTCGCGGGGCCAGAGAGCTGGCCGCGCGGCCCGGCAAAGCGGACCCAGCTCCCAGACCACCGGGCTCCATCCTGCGCTCGGTCCCAAGGGGCGGCAGGCTGCGGCCGCGGAAGGCAGACCCCAAGCCGGCGGTTTCCTTCGGCCTCTCCTGGCCGCAGCCCACGCAGCAGGACGGCGGGTCCCGCCCCAGCGTCCGGTGTAGGCACCGCCAGTCTCCCGGGCCTAGCATCCCGCAGCACCGGCCTGCTAACTTTTATTACGCTTTAAGATCTCGACCTCATCTAGGCTTCCTCCGGGAAGCCTTCCCAGATCTTACCAGGACAGTGTTCCCCCAACACCAGGTTACAGGCGACGACCTCCCTCAACCTCCTCCCCACTCCAAAAGGAAGCAGCTCCCGGAAAAAGCAACATCGCTTTTGATCACGTTTGGATGTCCAGCACTTATCCCAATGTCTGGCACAAAGTGGGAGCTACAAAGCACTTCTCGTGCTAATTTAAAAATCCAACAGTAAAAGTGTGAGCTAGTGTTCCCTGAGTGCGAGTTTTGCATCTGGTACTGTACTACAGTGCTTTACACTAAGTAAGAAATCCTCCAAGGGCAGGATGAAGGTGACTGAGGAGAAGACTGAGGCACAGAAATGTCATATACCTAGTCCAAGGTTACTGACACTCCCAAGGTTACTGAAACTCCCAGTTTCCCAAGGAATTCAGTGATCCTGGACATTGATGGAGCCTGGGGCTGTCCCCAGCCAAGGCTTTGCAGAAGTGGGGGTTCTGAGCGGAGTCCGTGCCCTTGCTATGTAAATAAAGACTAAGTCTTATTTTTAAAGGTAGAGTGCAGACCAGGATGTTCCTCTGAATGAGGGAGGCAGGGAGGACGCTTTACACAAAAGATTTAAGAGCCAATGAGAAGCAAATCTTAACACTTCCCCCTGCTCTTCCTGACCCGATGGGAAGAGTGAACCCCAAGAATAAAAGGTGACAAACAAGGTCTCAGGACTCAGGGCAGGGGAGCTATTTGCCCTGCCTGTAGGGGAGGGAGGAAGTGGTCAGATGCTGATCCCAAATCTCCCACCTTACCGAGTCAGGGGAGGGACAGACCCCACCAGCAGGTGCCACTGCACCTGTCCTGTCGTCCCAGGCTGTCACCCAAAGGTGGCACAGGGCTCTGGGTTGCATGGGCCTGGCCTGTGACCTGGCTTGTTTCAGGGGCACTCAGGCATTCGGGGGGGTCCCGGTACAACTCACCCACTGATAGAGTCTGAATGTGTCTTCCTCACCCTAATTCATATGTTGGAGCCCAAGCCCCCACAATGATGGTATTAGGAGACGGAGAGTTTATGACATAATTCAGTTTAGAAGAGGTCATGAAGGTGGGGACCTTGTAACAGGCTTAGTGCCCTTATAAGAAGAGACATCAGAATGCTAGCTCTTTCCCACTTTCAACTCAACTCATTTCTCTCTCTCTCCCACTCTCTCTTGCTCTGTCCACCTCTCCCACCCCAGTCTCAGACTTCCAGCCTCCAGCAAAGTAAATTTCTGTTGTTTGAGCCACTCGGTCTATGGGATTTTGTTATTCTAGCAGTCCGCAGACTGAGACACCCATCAATCCTCCAATGACACAATGCTTTTTTGCAATATATACAAATATTGAATCAGTACGCTGTATACCTGAATGTTATGTTAATTATACCTCAATTTTAAAAAGACATAAATAAATAAATGAAAAAGTCCCACAGTGCTGAAAATCAATTATATCATAGCATCTAAACACAAACTGCTGAGTTAGCATTAGGTGGCGTCTGCTCACAGCATACAATCCAGCGACCACGGATTAAAGTCTGGCTATAAAGGGGCATTGGAAGAGTCCAGGCTTTAAAAATGATTGCCCTTAGGAATCCTAACCACTTCAGAGGAGTCCGAGTCAGCCGAACAATAAATACTGGAAAGGGCTGTCAGGTAGAAGGAACAGCAGAAGCCTGTGCATGGAGGCATGACCAAGGACTGTGTGGCAGAGAGGGAGGGAGCCAGAACTAGAAGAGGTCAGCATCACGGGGGCCCCAAATCCAAGTAGCCAGTAAGGGATAAAATAAAACATTTTAAATGGAAAATAAAGTGGGACAGTAGTGAGCCTGGAGAGGCTCAAGTGTGCTATGGATAGTAAAGAGGAGGGGAAAAAGAGCCCTTTGTTTGCAAGTAACAGATGAGGAAGAGAAAGTGTTCTAGGATGGAGAGAGAGAGGAATCCAGTAGCGCCCACGGATGTCACAAAGTGCTGACCAAATGGGCCAGCAATGGGACTGAACTCTTCTGCTGTCTCAGGTAGGAAGTCTGAGGACTTCCGGTGAATACAGAGGCCAAGAGGCGGCCCTTTCTTAGCATCCAGGGCTGCCAACACCCCAACCACAGAATACACCGCAAAGCCCCAACTTTAGAACATTGAGCACATTCTGTCTAATTTTGTAATCCATTGTGAGCTTAGCTGGTGCTAGATGTTGAATCGCGGTCTATTAGGAAAGAAAAGACTGTCTCGGTAATACTTACAAAGTAAAATATGTGTGGAGAGAATATCATAAAATGTCATAAGAAGAAATTCCACAGAGGGAAAGAACACAGAACGTACGGGACTGGGTCACCAGGGAAAGCTTTGGCCTGAGTCTTCCAGAGTAGATTAGATTTAGGAGCATTCCAGGAGGACTTCTTGGAGGAGGCACAGCTTTGAGCGGAGCCTTGGAAATCGCACAAGATTCAGAATTAGAAGAGAAAGGGAGGAAATTCCTGGAGAGGGAGGGGGCTCAGCAAAGCAACAGTGTTTCCAAGCTTGGGGCAACAGTTTTGTGTTCCAGCGGATATACTGCGTAGATTTAAAAGCCTGTGATCTCAAGGAGCTGCTAGGCGAGACAGCTTGGCAGCCGCTGAGCACAACTGAAGGCTGGGCCACCAGCTGCCTGTGGATTAAGTAGGCGGACAGAGAGCCAGTGATGGGGGATAAAAGGGAGTGAAGTGGATACTACTTAGAAGCAAACTCAAGGGGGGAAGAACACTGCCAGGCCATGGCTGTCCTCGCATTCTTCAGCTTCCTCCCTTGGAAAGCTGCATTACCAGGCGACCTCTTCCTGGCTTTGAGAGATGTCCAAATGGGAACTATTAACAAAGGCACATTCCCATTTTTATCTCCGTCACAGAGTGCTTCCCCGCTCACGCTTTCTCCCTGTGGCCCGGGATCGGGTTGGCGGGTTGTGGGAAGGAGATCAATGTGTTTGCCGATGGGGCTTCTTGGAATTCTTGAGGACTGGTCCCTTCCAACTCTTAAGATTTTAGAAGTCTGTGTCTATGAGCTGAAAATTCTTCAAAGCTCAGCGGCTAGGATTTCATGATGTGAAGATTCTTCGAGTCAAAAAATGCCTCTGAGCCTCATGGTCTAAGATTTCACCATTCTTAGATTCCCCGAGCCGCCGGGTCCTGGCGTATGATTCAGAGAGTATGCAAGTGTGGAAGACTTCACGCTGTGAGCTTCTGATCCCAAGACTAGACTATTTCATGACATCTTGGTCACCTCTGGCTTTCTGGCCTCGCTCTCCTTTGATGGTGGTACCTAAGCCATCCTGTGTGTCTGCTCCTGAGTTTGTTTTCCTCCTGCCACATGTTGGGAAAATATATTCCATGTTCAAGTGTGAGTTACCCAGGTCAAGGAGAGCGGACAGAGCCTGCCGAGCCAGCAGGGATTCTCAGCAAACCGCTCTCCATGCACACAAAGAACCTGGGATTACGCATGCCAGGGGTCAGTGCTAGGGGGTCCCCAGAGGGACTTCCATACCATGTGACACACATTGGCTGAACAACTCCCAACCACAGAACTCCAGTAGGAGACAGCAGATGGGGCGGGCTGCAGGAGCACTGGGCAAAGGTGAGGCTGGAGGGCCCTTGTCTCTCGGTCTAGGATCTGGTGTTACTAGGCCAGCTTGTTCTGATCCAACTCTGATTGAGGGGCTCGCACCCCCTGGGTGACCTCTGGGGAGAAGAGGACTCAGCATGACCTGGGAGCCTCGGGGAGGTGTCTGTTCCCTTCATTCCTGGAAGGGCACAGAGATCTGATAGGAGGCCCTGAGTAGGGACCAGAGCTGCAGGCTCGAGGGACCAGGGTCATTGCCTGCTGTGGTTGCTGTGGAGGCTCAGGGAGGGTGGGAGGACTTGAGAATGGCCACTCCTGCAGGATGGGAAATGAGAGACATGTTCTGAAATATGGGCACATACAATAGGAAGAGAAAGGAAGAACAGAGTCTTCTTGCGAGGTGTGGAGAACCAGGACGCAAGAGAGACTAATATACAGTTGCTCTATGCCTCAGTTGCTACGGCTTTAAAATGGGACTAATGATCCCCACTCTCCCTGGCTCGACAGTGAACTCTCTGCAGCTAAAGACTAGGCCATTCCCAGGTCTGCCCCTAGCCCTGCACCGCCCAGCACAGGAAGGCACTCGGGCTGAGTGAGTGAGGAAGCCAGTGAGGGAAAGGAGCCCCAGGGAAGGAGAGGCTCCGAGGATGGGCAGGTGTCCAGGGGCTGTGCCACAGCAGGCTGGGCTCTCTGCTCCACAGACTGGCAGCGGGAGGCAGCAGGATCACCCACCGGAACCAACAGGCTTCCAGATAATTAGGTATCAGCAGCGGCCTGCCGAAGATTAGACTATCAGCCCCGCCCAGGCTCAAAACCTCAGGGTGGCCCCGGGCCTTTAAGATGTGGGGGCCAGAGACGAGTGCTGGAGAAGTCAGAATGGGGCTGACCCTGGAAATTATCCAGCCAACCCCTCGAGGGACAGAGGGAGCAACTGAGGCCCAGAGAGGGAAAAGGACTAGCCCAAAGTCATAGGCAAGGGAGGAATGAGGTGAGGGCTAGAGCCTGCTTTGTAGGTGCACTACCCACTTGATGATGTCGACATTTTGTGTCCCCGTAGGAACGCGTGGAGCTATTCAAGTTCAAGGAGGAGGTTCCCCACTGTGGGTTATACAGTCTCCATTCATTCTCCATTCACTCATCCCTTAGTGCAGGATGGCAGAAGGGAAGCATGGTCATCGCATGGTGTCTGACCATTCATTTATTCATTCTTTCATTCCCCAAGTATTTGTTGAGCACCTAATAACATGTGCTGGCCCCTCAGGGTATAAGTACAGGCACTCTGACTATAGGGAGACTCTTCTTTGTTCAACCATGCTGACTTAGCCAGTGTTAGGGGCACAGATTCACAGTGGTCCCTTGGAAAGCTAGGGACTCCTTCCAAGAAAGCAGCTCATGCGCAGAATGTCTTTGGGAACTTCTATTTTAGAATCACCTTCAGATCCAATTTATAAGCCAAGGAGAAAATCAATTTTGGCCCATTTCAATGATCTCTATCATATTTTATTTAATTTTTGGCAAAAAATGATTATCTCCCCCCAATTCCAACACACACACACACACACACGCACACATCACCAGGTAGTGTCATCTGACTCTAAAAACAAAAACGAACTCATCTTTCAGATGTTCGAAAAGCTTGGGCTCTAGCATCAGACACACCTGAGTTGGAATGCTGAGTCCCCCAGCCTGGCTGTGTGAACACTGCCCCCATTTATTGTCTGTCAAAGAGACATGATGATATGACTTGTCACATCTCCATGAGCACCAGAGAATGTGTACTTATGAAGTGTAACGCAGGGCCCTGTGTGGAGGCAGAGCTCAATCAATGATGGTTTCATGGTTTCTAACTCTCTAGTGAGGGGGTTGAAGAATTTTACAAACTTTCTGGACACCCTTGGCCACTATGCCTGAGGGCTCAGGCTTTCTACACATCGGGTGGGTAACGTCCACATGTCTGTTACAACACAGCCAAGTACAGAATGGCGGAGTCCTTGCTATGTTATGCCTGGAGACGTACGGACTTAGTTAGAGGCATTCTCATCCAGTGTGTCCACTGTTCCGGGTGGGGGAGGACTGAGGCCCCCTAGAGGGAGAAGGACATCCCCTGATTAGCCCTGCTAGTTAGTGGCAGCCAGTGCCAGTCTCGGGAGGCAGCCGACAGAGCTGATTGAAATCTGCAGGTCCCAAGATTGTCACAAGATCTGGACTCAAGGCTCAGGCATCCTCAGGTCCCCGTGGGCAGGGGCTGCCACCACCCCACTCCAGTGTTGCTCTGCTCTACAAAGGAGGCGCGTGGATATGGCTGATGGAGAAGGTGCTACAGGGCAGAGATGAGGCGTCCCCTGGCACCTTCCTCTTCCCCTGTCCTGGAGCCCTGCCCTAACTGTTCCCCAAGCACAGGACCTACATCGAAGTAGTCATTTTACACACAAGCAGTGTCTTCTCATTGCCTCACAAAACCCCCTCGATTGTGGAAGGCCGGTCACCCCTGCCCCATTTGACAGACGGCAACACCAAGTTATACCTGAGTCATTGGCTTTAGAGCCAGAGCAGGGACTGAAACCCAGAAGCAAGTCTGCTGTCTCTCAGCTGCTGTGTGAGCTGTCTAACACAGCAGGCCCTCCACCATCATCACTCCAGCCCCATAGCCAAACAAAATACTTTCTCTGTAAGTAGAAGTGCTCCAAGAAGTAAAATGTTAGGCTCTTGAGCCCTAAAGGGGAGAAAGAAACAGCAGGAAGGACTGAAGGAAGAATCGGAGAAGGACAGGAAATACGGAGTGGGCACAGGGCAGCAGGAAGCGGGAAGGCTTCTTTTAGGGCCAGCTAGACTGGCTCTGTTCCTCATCAGCCACGTGACCTTGGGCAAGTAGTCCAGACTTTCTGAGTGCTCACCTGAGCCAGCATCCACCAAAATCGAAAAGCTGCCTCCTGCGCGCAGGGGGCCTGGCAGGTGGAATGCAGTCCAACTGTCCCGTGGAATGTCAGGCCTGGAAGGGGCTTCAATAATGACCTAATCCTGGCATCTCATCTCACAGGCAGGAAAAACCAGGCCAAGAGAGGGGAACTGACTTGCCCAAGGTCACACTGCAAACCCACGTTCATGCTGGGCCCAGCCCTCTCAGTTTATATTGAAATCAGAGACCAGACACGTTTTCAGGGGCTCCTCCTCCCCATGGAATCCTAAAATGTACGCTTTCTTTCTCCTCTTAGCAAAGGAAACATGTGCGATTTCTGCCTAGAAGAAAATATAAAAATTTGAGAAATACTAAAACTCAAACTAAAACCCTAGCTCTTAACAAAAAGTCTCTCTCTTTAAAGGTTCCTTTTTCCCGCCTTCCTCTCTCATTGTTTCCCCGCACCAAATATTTTGCAATAACAGTAATGCTGAGAGGAAAGAAAAAATAAAAATCTGATGCACTTAACAGATATTTTGGTACAATAATGCATCACAGATGTTCATATCAAACTGTGCACGCGCACATACAATTTTACGGAGAAGGCTGCTCGTTTCTGACTTTGGGGTTGAGGACCCTTAACACGGCCATCCGCCCAAGCCCTGGAATCCCTCCCTTCCCAGTCAGCCCGCAGCTGCCCACGGGGATGGAGGAGAGATTTCAGCACCTCGCTCCAAAATGATAACAGGACAAATTGGCGGGGCTCGGACACTCTGGCAGGTGGTGAAGGGTGTGCAGATTAGGGAACCAAGAGGAGTCCTGCTTTCTTTTGTTCCGGGCTTGCTTCCTACATCCCTCTTGAGGAGCTCGACCCAAGAACAATTTTAACAGCGCGCCCAGGCTGGTGGATGGGGTGGGCGCATTTTTGAAACCAGAGATTTGAGTCCGTTTGATCTTCAAACATGGGCTTTGGAGACTGTCAGCGGGCTCCTTGCTGGCCGATAAATGGCTCTCAGGAACTTTTCCTAAAACGTAACTTCACACACTTGCCAGCAAATGTTTTCAACCTACCAAAGCCGTCATTTGGTTGAACAGCAGCGTTTCCAGACACCGAAGAAAGATAGTTTTGTTGTTTTAAGAGAGACAGATTAAAGCCAGGGGCTCTCGCACCAGAGGGCTCTCTAGGCTCCCTCTAGCTCTCCTCCGATTCCTCTGTGGTTGGTATAAAGAGGGTACGGACAGGGATCTCAGATGCCCCACCTCCCCGGCCTAAAAAAGATATCGAGGCCAGACGTGAGGTCTCTGAACAGAGAGGCCTCCCACAAACCTGCCTCCAAAATGAGATGGGCGGTGAGCACTGTGGAGCCCGACACAGATAATATCAGCTCCCGAGGCTGGCAAGAGAAAAGTCACTTCAGAGGGAGAAAGCCGCTATGTGCAGAGGCTTCAGGGCCCGGGCCAGAGAATGCACAGGATTTTCCCCCGTGGAGAAGGAGTCAGGCGTAGTCAGAACCCTGCGGGGCGTGACTAACTGCCCCAATATTCCTGCCACTGGGGCCCTCTGGGTAAGGACTCCACAATTATGGGAGAGCCAGCAGGAGAACCGACAAACCCGCCTTTCATTTGGCCGGCAAATCAATCTGGCTTCTTACCTCCCCGGGGACAATATTGCATTTCCCCTGGAAAAACAAAGGCCAGAAGATCTCCAAAGGGGGATCGGTTTCTGCCACTGTTTCCCTGGGGAAGAGTCTGCCACATCCTGGGAGCGGCAAGCAGGTCTGGTCCCAGTGGTAGTTTCTAGCCTAGGCAACTTACGAGGCTGCCTCCTGAACGGAGAAACATGCGTTGGGGGCTGCACCCCACCCGGCTCCTTGGCCCAAGCCCTGTTTTTGCGCCTCCTTGCCAGAGCCACCAGCCCTGATGTGGAGCCCCTGTCTCCAGATTGACAGCCTGTCCTCCAGGCACAGATGTGAACTCATTGTTCCCAGGGTCTCTGAGCTAAGTTTGGGGCCAGTGAGTTACAAGTGACCTCTGCCCACGGAGATGGGGCTTTTAATGACATTTTGCTGGATCAGGTCTCTGGCAGCTGGAGACTTTAAACCTCCAAAGCTCTTCCCTTCCCCCACTGCCCCTACTCTCGAGGTCCAGAAACCAGAACTGTCAACCTTTAAGTGAACACACTGCTCTGAAATTATTAACCCCAAAACTCTCCTTGTTGACTTTCTCCAGGCCCAGGGAGGCAGTCCGAGGGTCGCCTAGAGCCATGCAAGAGCAGGCCCAGGCTGGTGGACGGGGTGCGCAACTCAGCAGTGCTTAACCCTCAACAGTCAGCCAGAGTCATGGGGCACTGGGACCAGGACACATCCCCTGCCCCCAAAGCTGCAGGAACCACGACTCCCTCTGCGCACCCTCTGTCCATACACGCTGCTGCCCAGGCAGGCTCACGGAACCGCCTCAGGACAGCCTCCTGCTCCTGAGACCCCGGGGGCCTCGGTGAAGCTGGACACAAACCTGCAGCTTTGCTCTTTTTGTTTTCCTCACTCTGATGCTCCCAGGAAAATTCTTTCCGCTCAGGCAAGCACAGCAAGTGGGGAGTGCCTAACCCAACAGGTAGCACGTTGAGATAGAAGCAGACACCCCAACTCTTAGCCCGAATTCCAGCACATACCAGCTTGCCCCCGACCCACCACTCAAGGCGCCCGAGAGGTGACTCCCATAGGAAAGAGCCTCTCCCATAGGAAGGCTCCTGAAGGAGGAAGGCTATCGGAGAGAAAGACAGCAGGGCTGCCCGGTTCAGCCAAGCGCCTACCTGGGAGAAGTTGAGTCCATTAAGAGGGTGGCACTGCTCCTCCACCCGCTCCACGGCCCCGGTGCTCTTCTTCATCCTCTCGGCCTGCTGGGCCAGGTAGAGATCCAGCACGGGCACGCCGCGGGAGCGCACGTCCGTCTCCGTGAGCGAGTTGACCATGAGCATCACCCACACGGGTCTCTTGCGCTCCCAGTTGCCCGCGATGGCGTTGAACAGGTAGTCGGCATAGAGCCCCTTGCCCCGCTGCGCCGGCGTCATCCACGAGGGCATCATCAGCTTCACGTAGTCCAGGTGGCGCTTCAGGCGCCAGTAGAGCTCCCGCGGCAGCACGTCCTGCAGGTTCTCGCCGTGCGGGAGCAGCTGGCAGCTGGCCAGCGCCGAGATGGTATAGGGGTCGGTCAGGTCCAGCTCAAAGTAGACGCGAGCGCTGGCCTGAAAGGCTGCCTTGGAGTTGTCCGGGATGAAGTCCCACACGCGCGTGTAGGGCACGTGGATGGTGCCAAAAAGGTACGCTGGGGGGTCACGCCGGATCGTCCACAGGAAGGAGTTCAGCTCCCTCTGCTGCAGTGGGAGAGAAGGCAGGCAGTGAGGCTGCAGGCAGTGCAGGAAACCTGGGGTAGCCTAGGGAGACGTGGGTAGGGGTGGGTTGGGAGGCAGAGGCCCACGAGGGCTCAGGGCAAGAGCAAGGACTTCGGAAGCAGGAAGACCCACATTCAAATGCCGCCTTTGTCCTGTCTCAGCTGCATGATTTTAAGCACACTGTTCCACTTCCCACAGACTCGGTTTCCCCATCTGTGAAATGGGGGTGAAAGCAGCACCTCAGGGGACGGTGACAAGAGAAAACACCCGTTAGTGAGCCCTAAGCTCAGCGCCAGGCACAGAGGAGGCACGCACCAAAGGAAGCTTTCCCTGTGAGGGCCAAGGACCGCTGCAGCACCTGAGAACATTCGTGCCCGGCCAAGCCAAACCTTCCCCGGTGGTGTTGCGTGTGGAGGGTGGGGGAGAGGGGGACCAAGAGTCCTGCTCTGGCAAGAAGGGAGGAAGTCATATAACTTTTAAATCCAGCCATTAGAAGATACATGCCAAGAGCACTTTGAAAGCAGAACACCTATTAAAAATAGCACACCTATTTAAACAGCTACTTCCCATTCACCAGGGCGGATCCGGCGTTCTAGTCGGAGGGAAGGCCTGGAGTGTATGCTGCTTGGCTCCACCACAGATGAGAAAGCACTTTAAAAGCTGCAGGCTAAATACTCGGACTTAGTCCCAAGAAATGTACATACCCTGGGGCTTCGAACTCCTCCCCTAAAACGCTATACCTGGCCTCAACTCCAACTCTGTCATCTTCTAAGATCTGAAGCTCTGAGAAGTGTTTGTGGGGGTGAGGAGGGGCATGGACACAGAGGTCCTTTCTCCAGATCTAGCACTGGACCAGGACTTAAGGCGCATGAGAAAGAGACTATCATTTCTCCCAGGCAAAGTCATTTTCCAACCAGAAAAGCCCCTGGATGGGCTACTGACCACCTGCAGCCCGAGGTCAACCTATAAAATGTTTCTGCCTGATTCCAGCACAAATGAAAACTGTGTGACAAGGTGGGTGGGAGATCATTACCTTATTTTACTAACAACTAAAAATCGTGAATCCTAGCATACAGGAGCTATACTTGCCCCGAGCTCCCAGCTGGCCACTGACCTCCCAGTTCCTGCAAAAATCAGGACGCTGGAGGTGCACCTTGCCCAAGGTCAACTAACTCCCTGCTAACCCAGCAGTGAGCGAAGACCCTACAAAGCCTTTTCCTGTTTCCTGGCCTCCAAATAAGTGTTATTTTCAATGCATCAATTTACACCTGGAGGGAGGGAGACTGAGAGAAATCAAGGGATTCTGTAGTTGAGAAGGAAAATTTAGAAGAACCAGTAATTACTCAGCTCCCAAGGAGATATTAGGCCAGCATGCCCTGGCACTTCCTTTTCCTCTCCTCTGGAATCTTCCTCCTTTTAGTGAAATGGGGGCAGTTGGGAGACTGGGTGCTGGGCCCTGGGCTGGAGAGGGAGACAGCACCAGGGAGAAAGTTTGCCTTAGGTTAGAGTGGGAGGAACGGGGGAGAGGGAAGCCTGTGAGAGGGACAGAGTGGAAATTGGAGAGGAAAGGTCTGATGGAAGTCAGAACAGAGAAGGACAAGGGATGGTAGAAACAGGGTCAGAAGTGGGCAGAGAGCAAGCAGAAGGGTAAAGACAGGATAAAGTGAGAAAGAAGCGAGTCAAAGGGATAGAGGGAGGAAACGTCCAAGCAGGACCAGGAGCGAAAGTCGAGGAGAGCCCGAGAGCGTCAGCGTGTGGAGAAGGAGCAGGAGAGGGAGCGCCCCATCTCGGCTCCCCGCGCGGAGCTGGAGCCCGGGCGGCAGGAGCCGGGGAAGGGCGCCCGAGGCAGCGCCCGGCGAGCGGAGATGGAGCGGGTGGGCTGAGGTGGGTGCGGAAGGCAGGACCCCCCAGCCCTCGTCCCCACGGGTTGGAGTGGCTGGGCAGCCGGGAGAGTGGCTGGGCAGGCGCTCGCTCACCGATCCGGGCGGCCGGCACTGTCCTCCGTCCGGGGGCTGCGGGCGGGCGCGGGCGGTGGCGAGGAGGGCGGCGAGCAGCGGCCCCGCCAGGGCGGCGTGCATCCTGCCGGGGCCCGCGGGGCGCGGGGACCCTCCTGGGCGGCGCCCCCTCGGCGGGGCGGGGAGCCCCCAGCTGGGCACGGAGGTTCCTCCGGGACGCGGGGCTCCAGCGACGGGATGCTGGAAGCCCTCTGGGGCGGGGCTGGGTGTCCCTGCCGGACCTGGGGGTCCCTCTGGGGCGGGGCTCCGTCTGCTGGAAGAGGGGGACCCTCTGAGGCGGGGCCCCTCCCCAGGCGCGCAGCCCGGTTGGCCGAGTCCGGGGTTCTGAGAGCGCGCGGGTCCCAGAGCGCGCCGACGTCCCCGAGCTGCGTCGCGGTCCAGGGACGCGCGGGGTCCCGGGGCGGTACGGGGCTCCCAGGGCGCGCGGGGTCCCGGGTTACGCGGGGAGCCGGGCGCGCAAGGGTCCCAGGGGTGCGCGGCGCTCCAGGGGGCGCGCGGTGGGACAAGTGCGGCGGCGGGCGCGGCGGGGCGGGGGTCGGGTCTGGGGCGCCCGGCTGCCCCAGAGCCGGGCTCAGAGGGGCGGCGGGCGGCCGCGCGGCCGCTGCCCGGGCTCCGCCATGCTGCTCCGCGGCCGGGAGGGAGGGAGGGAGGAGGGCGGGAGAGCGGCGCGGAGCCGGGCCGGGCGGGGGGCTGGGGCCGCCGGGGCGGGGGGAGGGGAGGACCCGGCGCGGGGGGCGGGGGGCCGGGGCCGCGCCGGGCCGCGCCGGGCCGGGCCGGGCCGCAGGGAGTCGGGGCGAGCTCCGCGCCCGGGCGCAGCGAGGCGGGGTCTGATGGGCATGGCAGGCGCTCGCTCGCTCTTCTCTCGCTCCCTCGCTCGCTCCCTCACACACGCGCGGAGGGAGGCGAAGCCCGCAGCAGCCACTTCCCCACTTTCCAAACTTCCCAGCGCAACTTTTTCCTCTCCTCCCCTGCCCGTGCCTCCTCCTCCCCCATCGCTCCCCCTTCCCCTGGCCCGCTCCCCGCCAGCCGTAGCTTCCGTTTGCGGCCACCAGGGGGCGCCCGGGCCGAGGCTCCGCTCAGCCAACTTCAGTGGGCTTTTCTGTGGACAGGGTTGGGTGATGAATTCGGGGATGCGAACCAGCATCCCCTAAGCATTTGATGCGCAGGTCCTGGTGGGAGTTAACAGCGACAGAAGCAGGAGTGGGCAGGCACTCCCAGACTGGGGGTGAAGGCAGCGCTCAAAGGGAAACCAGGGAAACTGGTAATTACAACTTTGTATCACACTGCTCCTGGCTAACACTGGCATGTGCTTAGTAGGTGCTCTGCAAACTCTAGCTGAATTAAAACAAAACAGCAAAGTAGTCTTCCTCACAACTCCTTGGCACCTTCCATTTAAACAGTCTTGTCTCATTAACTTCCTTGGACCTGCCCAGGATCCCTGTAAATGGCCAGGGAACAGGGAAGATTCATACTCCCAAACCTTACACCACAGGAATTGAGAGAGCCCTTAAAACCAACCTTCTCTTCCTGAGAAGCAAATGAAGCTTAGAGAAAACCAAAGGGCAGGGCACAGGCTTCTGGGCCATTTTCAGCAAGTGGGGAAACTGAGTCACAGGCGCCCTTGCTTAGTGCTATTAAATGAAACTTCACTAATTCCTCCTATGCTGACAAAAGAGACTGAAGTATGGGATTAGGTAGAATTGTCAGGAGCCCATAGCCTAGAGAGAAAGGCAGGGACAGTTATGCAAAGAGGCAGTTAAAATCAGGCAATGAGTGCCAGAACAGACAAAAGCACTGCAGATTACAAACAGAGAGGAAGGTCTCCTAACACAGCTTGGAGGCTCAGTGAAGACTCCTGGGAGGGACCTTGGAACAGAAGGCCAGTGGCAGGACCTGAAGTTGTGTCTTCCAGCCACGCTGGGGACCAGAACACGGAAGGGAAGGACAGGGATACCAGAGACTTGCAGGTTGAACCACATGAGATTGTTGTTTTTATAGATCCGAAATAACTAATGTTGGCAATTTCATATGGTTCAAACAACTAGGTATCCAGACCCACCTCATTCTCAGCGAGCACTCATCTGGCGACAGATGCAGAGCAGGCCAGAGTGCCCGGATGCTGTGAGAGAATAGTGTGGCTCCATGTGTCCCACACACAGAGCTCTGAGAACTGCAGCTGTGACAAAAGAGAAGTCCTTTAAAGAATCCCTGTTCCCCGAGGCTCCAGAGCTCCCACTGCTCTTGGTAAGGATGAGGTAAAACAGTTGAGAGGTGGGGGGAGGAGTTCATTCCACTGAGAGGGAGGGTGACATGGGGAGTTAGAAGACACAAGGCAGACAGAGGGTAACAAAGGATCTGATCAAGTTAAAAATGGACCCATATAATTAAAGCAATGAGGCCTGTGAGTGTGTGTGTGATTTTTAAAATGTTCCAAGTCTTTTTCCCCTAAAATTATAAAAGTTTCATTGGCTAATTGTCATGAGTACCAGCTATGAATAAATATATATATAAATAATAATAAAAAAAAAATATATATATATATATATTTTTTTTTTTTTTTGAGAGATTGAGCTGGGGAGGGGCGGAGAGAGAGAACCTTAAGCAGGTTCCACACTCAGTGCAGAGTCTGATGCAGGACTCAGTCTCACAACTCTGAGATCATGACTTGAGCCGAAATCAAGAGATGGATGCTTAACTGACTGAGCCACCCAGGGGCCCCTCCTGCCCTATTTTTCTAAGTCAATCTGTGCACAATACTTTGGATCTCCACCAGCATTGTTACGGATATTGTTAATAAGATGCAAGAATGAACAGGTTTTTCCACTCCTAGCTGGAAAGAGAGTTAAAAACATTCATCCACACAAAGTAGTAGTATTGTTGAAGATAACTAGACAGGACAAACAACCCAAATGTCCATCTATAGATGAGTGGACATACAAAATGTGATATATTCTCATGCTGGAATATTTGTCCAGAAAAAGAAATGAAGTACTGATACACACTTCTGTGCAGATCAGTTTTGAAAATGTTACACAGAATAAAGGAAACCAGTCACAAAAAGGCAAAAATAATATGATTTACTCGTATAAAAGGTCCAGAGGCAGAGAATAATAGAGGCAGCAAGTAGATTAGTAGGATTAGGAGGAACAGGGAACTTGAGGGACCTGGGGTGAAAAGTACTGGGTTGCTTTGGGGAGTAATGAAAATCGTCGAGAATTAATTATGGTGAAGTTAGCAAAACGTTGTGGACATACTACAAACCGTTGAATTATACACTTTAAATGAATGAATTGTACGGTATATGAATTATGTTTCCATAAAGCTGTTACCAAAAAACAAGGGACAAACAAGTTTGGGCCTCCAGGAAAGCGTGCTCCTCAAGAACAAGGGTCTTAGTGTTTTCTAACAATTTTTTCCTCCCACTTGGTGGAGTGAGATAAGTCCCAATGAGCAGTCCTAAAATCCTGGAGATTCACTGTTGCTTCTGCTAATGCCTCCCTGAGAAACTTCAGAGAGTTCGGCTGGCCTCACTGGACCTCGGTTGCCCTGCCACTGTGGTATGAGCAGGCTCATGGAGAAAATAGCCCTTAAGAATCTTCTGTGTCCAACACTAGAGTTCAGAACGCCATGACCACTGCCTGCCCTGGGGCCTGTAGGCAGGATGGGAAAGGCACTGGGCTCAGGAAGCAGGCACCGGACTGAGCCACCTGCCTCCTCTCCAGTGCACATCCGGCCCACTTTCCTTTTATTGCAATTTAATGAAGTTGTTCAATCAGATGGGTACCAGGAATCTGTAGGCTGTAACAGCCCGGGCAGACACAGAAGCCTTGTAGCGTAACTAAACCAACAAAATCTGCCTCTTAAACAGATCCAGGAGCCTCGGGTCCTGCCAAAGGGCATCCCTCAGGGAAGGAAACGAGGGGCTCCCTGTTCAGCTGACCCAAAGGAGGCACTTTGCTCTGGGCCCAATGGCTGCCCTCTTGGCTGGCCATTGCTTGGGTTGCCGGCCCCACTGGTGTTTTCAGATGGGCCCCGCCGGGCCTGACTTCTAGTTCAGCCCCTATTCCAGATGTGCCCATCTCTCACTCACCCGAGCTCTGGCTTCTCCAGCCCAGCCTTCCTTGTCCGGAAGTTAACTGCTGATGACTGAAAGACAGGACTGCTTTGGGGGCAGGGAGGGTGGGGGAAGGAGAGCAGATTCCAGGACCCTGCAGCATCAACAGTGCTGAAGACAGTCTAGAGGGATGGAAAGAACTAGAAAATATCAGATACTGAGATGATTCAGAAAAGGGCATTCCCTCATGGAAGTGCGGAAGTAGACACAGGATTGCAGGGCATGGATCAGAGTCGCTACACAAGATAGCCTCATAAAACAAACAACAAACAAACAGCAAAGCAAAACAAAAACAACTTAAAAAGAATAATTTAAAAAAAAAAAAAAAGAAAGAAAGCCCACCTGTGGTCCAGCTCAGTGGAGGTGTGGAGAACAGGAAGGAATCAGCCCACATGTTGTCCTCACAGAACTTGCCATCCAGGGAGGGAGACAAGAGATGCAAATCATGTGATTTAGGAGACACATGGGGTGTGAGTATATGTTAGGGGAGCAACTTTTGTTGAGAAAGTCAGACTTCAGAGAGAGGAAATCAGCAAAGTTCTTTATAAGAAGGTAAGATAAATGAAAACCAAATAAATATATATATATTTATATATATATATATAAATGTATTTAATTATATATTTATATACAAATATATAAAATATTTATAAAGATATACATAAATAAATAAATAACAAATAATGACAAATAAATAATGGATAATAGCAAATAAATAAATAAAAATAAAGTTGATCTTCAAGGTTGAGTGAGATTTGGAGGGGGAGGATGAGGAGGAGAAGGTTATTTCAGACAGTAGAAAGAGCATGTGCAGAGGTATGGGAGTTTAAGGGTCTGACATATTTGGGAATCTGTGAATGATGACGGGGGAGACTTAGCATTTCAGAAACACTAAGGAAGGTTGGAAATAAGACTGCAGCAGGAAGGGCCATGCATGAATGTGGGAAGCCCTTGGTCTTACCATTCAGAGGATATATTCTTCCCAGCTTGCCCTGCATGAATTGCAGGTGGAATTGAGAGTGACTCCATGTCAGGTTCTAGGTGAGATGTGTGCAGGCATCAGTGACACACCAGTGCTCTGCACTGACTTAATTCACAAATGCTTATTGCATCCCCACATGTACCATATAGTGTACTAGGCATGAAGGAGTATGGTCCGGACCTCTGGCTACTTGCAGTTTTGAAACAAGATGGAAATACTCAGGCGTCTAGTTGCAATGCATTTAAGTGCCAAGTGAGTGCTGTAGTATTGTGAGAGTCAGGAGACATCAGAGAAAATTGGAATGTCAAGGACATCATCTAGGAGTAGTGGAGATTTGACTTAGGCAATGAAGGAAAGGTAGTATTTCAACAGATGGAAAGAGAAAGCGCAGGGACGGCTGTGGGGCTGGGAATAGGACATCCAGGCTGGAGAAGAAGGTGGGCTGGAGGGCGGTCTTGGGCGACACAGTTGGTGGCAGGAGGCGATCTACAGGTGCAGGAGGGCAAGCAGCTAGGGGTTGTCGTAGACCAGTTCTGTGCAGGATCTTTTATCTAACGGGTCTCGGCAACACTGTGAGACAGATATTTTTACCCCATTTTAAAGATTAGGAAACAGAGTCTCAGAGGGGATACATGGCATATTCAAGTCACAGTTGATGATTAGAGGCCTGGACAGTCTAGTTCTTTCTATGAAACCACTTGCTTCCTTTCTGACACAGGTGGAAAGGTAGCACGGGTAGCATGAGCTGATTGGGTGTGGCTTCTGATCACACACACACACACACTCACACACACACGCGCACGCACAATCACTGGGGGACACTTCACACCGCATACAGCGCATCCTGGACTGTCTCTCACCTCATTAGGACATAGGACAATTGTCCTTTAGGAGACTTGTGCCTTTCACTCTAGCCAAGCTGTGCCAGGCTCCATCCCTCCTTTTAGGATTCAGAAGAAGTATGGAAAGGGGAAAAAGAAATGTGATGCCTGAAACAAAATACCCCATCGAGCTGACCACTAAGTAGCACTTAGACCCCGAGTATACACACAGCTGCTTTATGTAATGAAGGCTATAGGCCATGTTCCTGGATATAAAATAACAAACCACATATAACGTTTTACATTGCTATGTAATTAGCACGGATCTGTGAGTGTGTGAGCCAGCTGGGGGGAGGGAAGGGGGGCTTGGGCCTCCAACAGGGTAAGCCGTGGAGAAAAGACCATGTGCTGTGGGACCAGAAAGACAGGAGTATGAATTCTGGCTCCTTTGCTTTGTATCCCTAAGGATACAAAGGCACTAGGGCACTAGGGCAGTTCTTGGGGTGAGAGTGCTGGTGACGCCTGCATCTACGGAGGTTGTAGTAAGACTTTGGGCAACTTATTTAAACTCAGAGAACATCCAATTTCATATTTGTCAATAGGAGTAAAAGTATTAGCCCTACAGAAAATGGTTTTGCCCTTTCTGCCCTCATGGAAACGCTCGGCAATATCTAAAGACATTTTTGGTTATCATAACTGGGAAGGTGCTGCTGGCCTCTGGTGGGTAGAAGTCCTGGGTGCTGTTAAGCATCCTGCCATGAGTGGGACAGTTCCCACAACAAGGAACTCTCCCCCCACAGAATACCAGTCATACTGAGATTGAGGAATCCTGTCTTACAGAGTTGCTGTTTAGAGATTCTCATCTTTTTTTTTTTTTTTAATTTATTTGACAGACAGAGATCACAAGTAGGCAGAGAGGCAGTTGGGGGGTAAGGGGGTAGAGGGGAAGTAGGCTCCCTGCTGAGCAGAGAACCCACTGAGGGGCTCGATCCCAGGACCCTGAAATCATGACCTGAGCCAAAGGCAGAGGCTTAACCCACTGAGCCACCCAGGTGCCCCTGGTGGTTCTCATCTTCACAAACTTTTACTGACAATGTCCTGTGTACCCAACACTGTTCTTATCACTTTATTTAAATGTGTTACCTCTTACTCGTTTGTAGTAAACTGATGAGGAAGAGACTATTATTATCCTTATTTTACAGATGAGGAAACTGAGGTCCCCAAACCTGCTCAGAGTCACACAGCCGGTCATGAGTGGAGCCAGGATCTGAAACAAGGCAGTGTGGCGCCAGAGCCTGCCATGTGCCTGACGGAGCTCACGCTCAGCAGGTGCCTACTTCTGTGCCTGGCATGTGGTAACGATGGTGACTCCTGAAAGGGCATGAAAGGAATAATTCGTTCCTTCATGCATCGCATGTGTGTGGTGAGTCTACTCCGTGCCTGGTACTAAAGAACTGAGCAACCAGATAGGTAGAGTTTTTGCTCCCACAGACCTTACTTCCTAGTTAAGGAAGACAAATAATAGAGTGGTAACCATTACCAGTGGAGACAATGGAAGTCATAGAGTGTCTGGTGAACCAGGAAGAGTTTGCCAGGGAAAGATCTGTGGAAAGAGCATTCCCAGTGGAGGGCAAAGCCCCGAAAGAAGAAAGCCACCTTTGGTGTGTTTGGGACAAGACAGAAATTCAGCAAAGCTGGATGCATCGGACACAAGGGAGAAAATCCTAAGAGATCACAAAGAGATGTGGGTCAAAGGAAGGTGCTGGAATTCCAGCTTTGCTGAGAAGCTAGAGGAGGGTTTTAAAGAGGAGTAACATGACCTGATTGGCATTTTTAGAAGATGGATCAGACTGTAGCGTGGGCCTCAGGAGCCCGCTAAGGGCTTTAGGGTAGTGCTTGGGGTGAGGAGGTTGTAAGAGAACGAGGAAAGTGAGCAGATTTGGATCATACAGTTAGAGCCAGATGGCAGGTAGGCCATGGGGATGAGGGGCCAGAGGAATCAAAAGAAACACCGAGGTTTTTGTCCTGAGGGACTGGCTGCATTTACTGAGAGGGGGAGGCTGAGGCAGTGAGTGGGGGTGGGGGTGGGGTGACAAGAATCCGGTTTTAGGTCATGTTAAGTATGAGCTGCCCACTGGGGTCCTGGAGGTGCTAGGGAAGCAGCCTACATGTGAACGCAGGGCTCAGCAGAGCGGTCCAGGCTGGAAGGTTGGGTTCCGTTGCACAGGGATGCTATTCAAAGCTATTTAAAGCAAAGGGCTCACCTGAAAGACAGAGAAGACAGAGAAAGCCTGCGGCTAACACCAGAGGACCTACTCATTTCCAGTTTGAGAGAGGAGCCTCCACCCCAAGCAACAGAAGTAGAACAACACCAGAAGGCAAGAAGGCAGGATACCCAGTGAAAGAAACCAGGGAAGTGACCATTAGATTTGACTGCAGGGAGGTCGCCGGGAGGCATTTCAGTGGATTGCTAGGGACAAAAACTCCACAGATTGAGAACAGAGGGAGGAAAGGAAGCAGAAACAGCCAGTTCAGGCAACCCTTCTCAGGCTGTGGGGGAAAAGGCTTAAAAGTAATGGAGTGGATAAGAACATGGGAGCAATGGAGAGACCTTTTAGAACATGGGTCATACAGGGTGCTTATATACTGATAGGAAGGATGGGCAGAAGGAAGGAACTTGGGATCCCAGGGAGAGAGGGCTCTACCGGAGACAGCCTTGAGAGGCACGAGAGAGAGCGCAAGACACTTGAGATCCAAAGGCAGTGGACAGGCTAATCTTTGGTGGGACATTTCAGCTGCTGTTGAGGGAAGGCAGCTAGCATATGACAGTCTCAAAGAAGGGAGCCCCCATGACCTGTCCGAGGATGCAGTCATTCAGAGTAGAACCATTCGTGCGGCATGTCTTCATAGGAGGGAGTTAAGAACAGGAGGCTATCCAAAGGGGCCAAAATTTGGGATTCACCAGAATGAGAGGGCCAGGCTGAGGCAGGAGAGAGCAAGTACAGTGGTTGTCCAGATGGACTCAAGCAGAGCTAAATGAAGTATAAAGGGTTAAGGGGAGGTAATTGGTGGTTCAACCATCATCTAGGGGTGATGTGGGTCTTTCAGCTTCCTCCTTTTATCTGGGTGCTTGCAGGACCCATGCGATTTATACAAGTTAATGTATGCATTTCTTTTATTTCTTTTTTTTTTTTAAGATTTATTTGTTTATTTATTTGACAGAAATCACAAGTAGGCAGAGAGGCAGGCAGAGAGAGAGGAGGAAGCAGACTCCCTGCTGAGCAGAGAGCCCGATGTGGGGCTCGGGGCTCCATCCCAGGTCCTAGGATCAGGACCTGAGCTGAAGGCAGAGGCTTCAACCCGCTGAGCCACCCAGGCGCCCCAGTGTATGCATTTCTATAGTGACTAAGAGCTTGTAACTGCCAAACACAAGCTGTATACGAAAAAGCTTCACAACTTCCCAGCTTCCTCTCCAGATCTCCTTGTCCTCATCTGTGGAGCAAAAACAACAGCAAGGCGGGGCTCCCAGCTTTGTTGTGGGGATCAAGCTGATGGACGTGAGAGCACTTGGTGTACGGTCGAAGCTGGGAATATTACTTTTATGATTATTATTAATAATACTGATAAGAAGAGGGCTCTAAGGTACGTCCTGTCCTAGGATAAACACTGTGGCGCTCTTCTGAAAAAGTTATAAGGGGCACCTGGGTGGCTCACTTGGCTGAGCGTCTAACTCTTGACGTCGGCTCAGGTCATGATCTCAGGGTCGTGAGATGGAGCCCTGGGTCAGGCTCTGAGCCGGGCATGGGGCTTGTTTAAGAACTTCTCACTCCCTCTCCCTCGGCTTCTCCTCCCTCTCCCCTCTGCAAATGCGCTCGCTCTCATTCTCTCTTTCTCAAGTAAATAAATAGTTATAGGGGCACCTATGTGGCTCAGGTGGTTAAGCCTCTGCCTTCAATTCAGGTCATGATTCCATTATCCTGGGATCGAGCCCCGTATCAGGCCCCCTGCTCAGCAGGGAGTCTGCTTCTCCCTCTCTAGCTTCCCCACACTGGTGTTCCCTCTCTCACTATCTCTCTCTGTCATAAATAAATAAAATTTTTAAAAATAGTTATAAAAGAGCACGAGTCATCTGCAACATGAACACCTTCTGAAGAAGTCTTGAGTGTCCATGGCACGGGGGTCTCCAGAGCCCCCACATCGAGTAGTGGGACAGGGTACACTGCGCACAAGGGCGCTCTGCTGAGGACGTGAGCGGGCAGTGCTATCCAGCCGGAGGCAAGCACCTGCCTCTGTGTTTGACTCCACTGTGCAAGCTGGCAGTGGCTTGGGGGACGCCCACCAGCACACTTCTGCAAATATTTAGAATCACTTGGCCTTTACTTACCCAAACCAGTAATGGGGAGTCTGTTGACTTTCTTTAGTTCTCGACATTTTCATGATGACGTTCCAGGTGTACCCCCAGTTACAGACGTTCCCTCCTCTACTTGCATGCTCTGCTTTCCCTCTAAACTCGTCATATCCAAATTCGAAACTCAATTTTTCTCAATTTAGAATGCGGGTTGGATTCTCTCCTTCTCATCTGTTATGCATGCTACGTCTTCTCATTAATCCTACCCAGAGGCTACTTACGACATTTAGCGACAAGAAACTCACTTCCTTCTGAGGTAGCCAACTTTAAAGCAACTCTTAACATTTAGAAACATCCGTAAATCGAGTCTGCCTCCACCTGTCTGAGGTGTGCATCAGCATACCTTATATCCACAAGGGGCTGGTTCCCTCCCTCGGGATCCCATGGAGCAAGTCTTCTCCACTGTCTTCGTCATAGATTCACAGAGACAAGGTCACTATTCATAGATTCACAGAGACAAGGTCACAGAGTGACCTTGAGACACAGCGTGACTCATTGTTCTTTCTTTCCTTCCTTATGTAAAAGGTTTTGCCTGTGTCTACTCTCTTGATCACCATTTTAAAGATTCCTTGTGTGGTGATGGGCATTAAAGAGGGCACATGGTATGATGAGCACTGGGTGTTAAGCTCCACTAATGAATCATTGAACATTGTATCAAAAACTAAGGATGTACTATACCTTGGCTGATTGACTTTAAATTAAAAATAGTTAAAAAAAGATTCCTTGTTCCTAGAACCCATGCTGGTTCCAACATTCTGCAGTTGTCTCATTCATTGATTTACTAAGTCGTACATCTGTCATCTATGTGCCCAGGGATTGGAGGCTAAGAGAGATGAAATGATTTGTCCAGAATCTTCCAGCTGCTAAGCTGTTCTGATTGTAGACCTGCTCTTTCAATATACCACAGCTGCCTCCGTCGAGAAGCAATGACCCTTTGAATCCAGTCAGCCTTCCAAGTGGCAGAAGTGTCCCCGCTTAGCTGAATTTTCTGCCTCAGAGCTTTTCCCTTAATCTGTCCAGACTGTCTAGCAGTCCTACTTCTTTCTTCTCCTCTCAAATCAGCAGCTCATGCTAGAGGTCTAGCCGAATCAGTGCCAACCATTTCTTCACCGTTCTAGAGCCTTTTTCCTCCAGACTTCCAGACATCCCACAGCTGAAGTAATCACTGTTTCCAGCCATAACCTAAAACATTAATTAGAGCAAGACTAGGAAAACAGTTCTTCAGACAGTGAATTATTAAGACAGTGAATTCAAAGGACTGTCACATCTAGAGGGAGAGAATATGGCTAGACAGAAGCCTCATGAGGGTAGAGCATGTGTCTGTGTTTTTCATTTAACTTTGTGCATCGTTCATATTCCTAATGGCTGCTACGGCTAATTGATAACATATTGGGGGCACTTCCACTGTGTCAGGCATTTAACAAGATGTAAGAGGTGGGAGAATGCCATTTGTTCCAACCCCTCACCAACACTTGACCTGTCCCATTTTTGTGATTACAGTCATCCTTATGGGTGTGAAGTGGTCTCTCATTGTGGTTTTAATGTGCACTTCTCCAGTGACTAATGATGTTGCATCTTTCTTGTACTTCTTTGACATTCTTAGTGAGTGAATCCTTTGTTCCAAGTTTTGGCACACGGACTACTGGGCTGTTTGACTTTTTCCTGACTTGTGATAACTTCCTCAATATTGTGTTCACAAATCTTTTGTCAAACAAGAGTTTTGCAGATTCATGTTTTCTCCCAGGACATGGCTTGTATTTTCGTTTTCTGAAGAATGCCTTCTGAAGAGCAAATTTTTTTAACTTCTAAGAAATCCAGGTTTTTTGTTTGTTTAATAACTCGTGCTTTTTGTGCCTTATTTTAAAGATCTTGGCCTAACTCATGGTC